>NC_047128.1:14211674-14532225 GCF_009829125.3 Periophthalmus magnuspinnatus | reverse complement strand
TGAAAGAGCTCATCACAAACATTAGGTAAGAAAATAATAATAATTCTACTGAAGCTGATTTTGAATGTGTACTCAGTGTCTTACCACTGTCTCTTTCTTTTTCCATGGTGACTGGTTTGGAGGGGCCAGCTGTGGTCCTGCGATCTAATGAGGCTGATGAGAAAAAATGTGTCTCCAGAAGATGAAGTGCAAGAGTTGATCACAAAAATTAGGTAAGAAAATAATAATTACATAGAAGCTGCTTTTGAATGAGTACTCAGTGTCTTACCACTGTCTCTCTTTCTTTTTTCCATGGTGACTGGTTTGGAGGGGCCAGCTGTGGTCCTGCGATCTAATGAAGCTGACGAGAAAAAATTTTGTCTCCAGAAGATGAAGTGCAAGAACTGATCACAAAAATTAGGTAAGAAAGTAATAACTCCATTGAAACTTCTTTTAAATATTTACTCAGTGTCTTAACACTCTCCCTTTCTGTTCCCATGGTGACTGGTTTGGAGGGGCCAGCGGTGGTCCTGTAATCTGATGAAGCTGACAAGAAAAAATGTGTTTCCAGAAGACGAAGCGCAAGAGTTGATCACAAAAATTAGGTAAGAAAATAATAATTACATAGAAGCTGCTTTTGAATGAGTACTCAGTGTCTTACCACTGTCTCTTTCTTTTTCCATGGTGGCTGATTTGGAGGGGACAGCTGTGGTCCTGCGATCTAATGAAGCTGACGAGAAAAAATTTTGTCTCCAGAAGATGAAGTGCAAGAACTGATCACAAAAATTAGGTAAGAAAGTAATAACTCCATTGAAACTTCTTTTAAATATTTACTCAGTGTCTTAACACTCTCTCTTTCTTTTTCCATGGTGACTGGTTTGGAGGGGACAGCTGTGGTCCTGCGATCTAATGAGGCTGATGAGAAAAAATGTGTCTCCAGAAGATGAAGTGCAAGAACTGATCACAAAAATTAGGTAAGAAAGTAATAACTCCATTGAAACTTCTTTTAAATGTTTACTCAGTGTCTTACCACTGTCTCTTTCTTTTTCCATGGTGACTGGTTTGGAGGGGACAGCTGTGGTCCTGCAATGAAGAATGAAGAAGTGATGATCAGAAGTGACATATTGAAGCTGACGAGAGGAACTGTGTCTCCAGAAGATAAAGATGAAAAACAAGATGGAGCTGATTAGAAGAGTACCCTGAAAGAATGTCTGGAAATCTGTCAATAAAGAGAAGAACTGCGATTTGGAATTCTTACGTGTTTTTTTAAGGGTTATACAAATGTAAATATTTTTTGTACAGTTTACTTAAAAGAGTATTATATAACTTTGGGAAGTCCGCTACATGCTTGTCTCCTGGAAAGCTACATAGTATAAAAACTTAGCTATCTTAACATTATAAATTATGGCTTTTTTAAAGTGCTAAAAAAAATCAGCAAAAAACATGCGTTCTTACTGTGCGCAGGGCTGCCTCTCCACAGATGTAACTTGTAACTTGGCCGGGGGGCATCAACTTTTTGTCTCTGTGGAGATAGTTAGGTTTACTGTCATACTGGGGAGCATTCTAATCAAAGCAATAATGTGTCCAAAGAAACAAGCAGGTAGCGTACCCTTTACCAGAAATTTGGATTTGATTTGCTTGATTGCCATGACAACGCAGGACGTTGCCTTAGATTGAAGGCATTAAAATAAACAGCATTAATACTATTGATTTAAAAATATGTAGAGCAAAGATCGGCGGTATAAACGAAATGATCAAATTCTTCAAGAACTAAGTGGTCTAAACTGAACTATTGAATTTGAATCAAAGTGGGTGGAAAAAAAGACTGCATTTTGGAAGATTTGTTGGTTCTGCGCTGGCATCTTGTGGCCAAAGCTGCACCATACTTGGTAAATTTATTGACATAGTTTTTATGCTCAAAATTAGCCTTTTATTTGTCTAGAATGAGAGGGATAAATGTATAGATTAAAAAGTGAACATTTCTTGCTGATCCTATCTGTGTAGGCTATAGCTTCATTTTGATCGCAATCTAATACATCTCTAATGCAAGACTTCAATTAAACAAATGGGATTTTAAACATATATATATATTTTCCCATGTAGTAATGTGTCACCTTTATTTTATTAGGCCCGAGCCCATACAGGGCGTAGGGCCTATTTCTTCCGCAATGATGTGCATGGGCGAAGCGCTCATGTCCCCAAACACACTCAACATTCAAGACATTGAACATTCATACTCAAATACATCAGAATGAGTCAGTTACAGGGCCAAATGTCTGATCAACTTTCAGCTGCCTGATGTGAATTTGAGAATGAAAATAAGTCTTAATTTTCCATTTTTATGTGGTTCTAGATTTGACAATGACGTGCCAGGGATGGATGGACTTGGAGGTAAGAAGGATGGGAGGGCATCTGACACATAGGTATACTGGAGGATGGGAGGGTGTCTGACCCACAGGAATATGGGAGGAGGGAGGGCACACAGGTAGGGCATCTGGCACACTGGGATACAAGAGAACGGGAGGGCACCTGAGACGCTGAGATACAAGAAGATGGTCTAGGAGGATGGGAGACATTTGACACACAGGGATATAGGAGGATGGGAGGGCATCTGACACACTGGGATATAAGAGAAATGTAGGGCATCATATTTTTTTTATAATAAACTTTTTTAAATACATTTTGTTACTTTTTAAATGTTTTTTTTTTCCTCTTTTCTAGACTGTGGTCTGTCCCTGGGAGGCATTTGGCGATATGGAGCTGAGCGATCTGGCACAGTTTGGGATTGTTTAAAACTGGCAAGAAAATCACCAAAAACCCTTCAAAAAAACACCAAAATGTAGCCGAAGTGTCGAAAATACTCAGTGATTTGTCTGAATGTAACTTAGGCATTGTCATTACTGTTACACTCTGTTGTGCTTAGATGTGGCAAATATTTATTTTCGTAATTATTTCTATAAAAACAAATCTATATTTTATTATGGAAATATTTTAAAAGGAATCTGCAGCTGTGTAAAAATAAAAAGTGTTTCAGTGGGAATGTGTTTGTCGGTTCACTTCCTGTCCTGTTTCTGTGTCGGGACCTCTGGATCTCTGTGCACTGAATGAATGTGTCTTAACCGGAACAGTAAGCAGCTATTGTCTTCAGCCTCATTTGTACTGCTTATCTCTTGTGGCATCAGTTATAACCCAGCTCGTGTGGGGACAGGAAAGTAACAAAAGAAACCATGATGGAAAACGATAAATTAAGAAGTAATTTAATGTACAGGGATGTAAAGGGTAAACTAAATGAAAGGGGTATAAAAATGTTGAAACAAAGAGTACATGGCAAGGGTTTGAACAAAAACAAAAGGTAAAGTTAACTATAAAACACCTAACTTAACCAAATCTTGATGAACAGAGTCAGCACTGATGACGAAATACAATGTAATCACTTGATAGTTTGCAGTGACATCATGCTCGAGATGTTTGCCTATAGTGCACGTGTGTCAAACTCAAGGGGGCCCGCCACATCGTTTTATGTGGCCCGTGAGAAGGTAAATTAAAAGCCATGACTGTAATTTTAAGGTAAGTCTCTGCTGCTTTAATGTGTGCATTCACCAGAAACTAATGACATTTACTCAACAAGTGGAACAGAGAAATATTTGCAAATAATGATCCCAAAATGTTCAGGAAGAGGAAAACTGTCGGCATGGAGGGCAGTTTCAAGAAAGATTAAGACGAATACAAATTTGTGCTCAGAGGAGAAAAATCAGTATGTTTTTTTGTGTTATAAGGCAGGGTTGGTTGTGAAAGAATACAATCTACGTCCACATTTTGACACCAAACAAGGAGCTAAGTGTTCAAAAGTTAGCCTTCGAGAAAAACAACAAATAGCCCAATAATTAAAAGGTTGTTTTTGAAGCAGTGCTGATGGTTTGTGAGCAGTGAGCCTCGATACACACTTTGAAAAATGTCACTTTATCCGGAGATCAGGAGATACACAATTACACAGATGTAATATTTGCAGCTTAAATAAGTAATAAATACAGAAACAGTTACATTTAGTGACATTTATACTGCCTCACAGCTACATATGGCCCTTGATGGCAGTCATTTTGCTGAAGTGGCCCTCAGTGAAAATGAGTTTGACCCCCCTGCTATAGTGGAAGGTTCAGCAGGTGGCACAACGCAAACACAGTCACGGTACATTTTCAGGAGCCTGTGATCAATATGAGCGTTCGAGAGTCCTGTTTTGTGACTGTTATGGTATTTGAGAGAGACTTGTTTAAAAGCATAAATCAGCTCACCTGTTCTTTTTCCAGCTAAGTCAGTTCTTTATGGTCAGACTGTGTTGAAATAAAGTCCAGATCTAATCTAAGTCTAAAACCCTCAGGCAAAGCAGTCCCTACAGCTAGTATCAAAATTTTTGGGAATGTTGATGACACAGCTGCAAAGTACCAACACGATTTATGCAGGTGACATCATGACCTTTAGTAAGTGGCAACATTAAATGAGGGTTAAAGGTGAATAATGGCATTTTCTTCTGTAAAAGCTTCAAAACACTAAATCTAAAATGTGAAAGGGCTGCTACAGAGAAATAACAAATATTAAAATATTACAACTGCTAACTATTTTGTTTGATACTCACTCTGGATCTCACACACATCAACTCAACCTTTCTCTCCTTAAAACACATTTCTGAGTCTGTGCGGTGAGGAAATTCATTGTTGTGGGGAGAGTTGAAGTGTCCTTTATCTCTCCTGTTGTTATTTAACAACAGCAAAGAAACTGCTTTCATTTGTCATTTTGCTGCATAAAGCTAATTTGAGCTAAAATAAAATAAAGGAGTATGGGAGTTGTAAAAAGCTCTTATAAACTCATTGCGGTGAATAATTAGGATGCTCTGAATGCATAAGATAAATGAGGAATAGCTTTGGACCACTGCAAACTGTTTAAAGATGGAAGGATGGAGTTGGAAGAGGTCTGTGTCTTGCCAAGAAATCACAAATAAAGTTAAAACAACTTAAAGAGCTTGTATTGCTAACACGTAACATATTTAGATCAACTTTTTACCTTTTATTGTTTTGAAAATGCTATATATATTTTCAGAGCGGCATCACAAATTAATCAGCATCTGTCCCACTAATGAAACTAGTGCGCATTGTTTCAGGTTTGTGAAGTTGTAGTGTACAGTTTTTGTATATTTATAGAGAATTGTCATGAGGGAGCATGGGTGATGTAGGATTGTGGGCAGAGCATTGTACAGAATCTTACAGCTAACCATAAGGAGGGCTTGAATAGGGTCCTGGAGAGATCGCTAGATTACTCAAACATGCATGGATGACATCTAAAACCTCTTCAGGCAGGTTTTTGATGAGTTAACAATGTTATAACATGGTAGAAAGCTTCATAAAGTCAATATTACATTATACACCCTCTTTAAATTGAAAGTAGTGTTTTGGGTGTCATGGTCCAGGAGGGAAACCAAACTCCTTTTCTTTCGAGGGCAGAGAGCAAAGCACATGTAAAGAGATTATTAAAAACTGAACACATTTAAGTTTGAATCTAAATGTGAGTTTTATTAACAGATACAGAAACAGCTATGCACATGACTCAGAGGAGGTTGCACAGATGTGAACCTGAGAACAGGTTTAGCCTGCTTTATTATTTAAATGTTAAAATAATATCTTTTCCCTAAAAACCAAGCACCGTACAATGTTCACAATTTACAGAAGTGCTGGACTTTAGAGGCGAGATCAAGAAGAGAAACATAATACAGAGACGCACAACTAGGTCTGAACCAGGTCTGGACCAGGTCTGAACCAGGTCTGGACCAGGTCTGAACCAGGTCTGAACCAGGTCTGAACCAGGTCTGGACCAGGTCTGAACCAGGTCTGGACCAGGTCTGGACCAGGTCTGGACCAGGTCTGAACCAGGTCTGAACCAGGTCTGAACCAGGTCTGAACCAGGTCTGAACCAGGTCTGAACCAGGTTAGACGATGCCAAACTGTGCCAGGTCACTCAGCTCCATGTCTCCAAATGCCTCCCAGGGACAAACCACTTCAGCATCTGAAAAACAAAAATACATTTTCATGTACAATATTTTTTAAAGTGGAACTAAACACTAAATACACTTTTTGCTACTAAACTATGTATTTAGTATTATTTATATATTTTTTTGCAACTTAAGCGCAAACTAGGCAAATTTGCAGCTTACTGCTCAAAAATACCTAAATCTTAGAGTGTTATCCTTCTGTAATTTAAAGTACTATGTGACATCGCACAGGAGTGTTTCTGATTACAAACCCCTGGATGCAGGGGCGGAGTTTGAAGGGTGGGTATCTGTTAGACCAATTACACTGCCCCTCCTCCCCCCTCACTCTCCCCTTTAGTCCTCCCAACCCTGGGAGGTTTCCTGATTATTTTGCATTAGTTCCTAGTTGCGTTCACATTCCATACTGTGATGATGTCATACTTTAACTTATAACTTATGTGAGATTCACTGTTTTTAAAGAAATCTCCAAACTTAAGATCCACAGATGTTGAATCTTCTCATTATCTGTTTGGGTTTGGCTCCACAAACTCATCATAAAATCATTTGACTTTTGTTTATTTAAACTGACAGAGAAGATGTTGAACATTGTGCCAGTTTTTGTTTCATGTGGCCCAGTAATTACAAAGACATTAACCATAAACCAGGTCAACACATCTGCAGTTTGACAGTTAAAGAATATGAAAGAGTCTCTTAATAATAATAATAAAAACATAAAAATAAAATATCAAAATAATATACTGACTTACCTCCAAGACCTTCCATTCCAGGAACATCATCGAATCTGGAAAACACAAAAAGCATCAAGTTCCCTGTGCTATTAAAACTTCAAAACTATAATTATTCCTCAATTTCATTTTAAGGCCTTTCATCAGTAGCATTTCTGTCTTCAGTTTTTACATAAGTTTGCGTTAGAATTTGGCATTTTTCATTCATTCCACACAAGGGCAGGAAAATTAAACCCAATGAGAATCAAAATCACAATTTGAATGGACACAATGAGCAAATAACAAAGACGGCCATTTTGAAGTATCATCATTCCTCCACAAACAGCACAATCTCACAGTCTCATTCTGCATAAAAACGTATAACGCTGTAGTTTAGATCTGTACAAACATGTTCTAAAATGTGATTCTTGTATTAGTTTTCAGTTCAGATTTCAGCCTTTTTGTCAGGTGAAGTGTTTGCCCGAGCAGCCAGTCTCTTCTACATCCTAAATCATGTTTGTTTTTGACCTGACTGGAGCAGTGGTCTCTCTGATTGGTTAATTCACCTGTCAATCACTCCCTCTGTAATCGAGGAGACAGGATACAGCTCCAGACCTGCTCGTCTTTGTAAAGTTTTGTCAAAGCGTTTGGTTCTGGTTGCCAGGTAAGTAAAGTATCTGTGTGCGGGCGTGTCACTCACCCCTTCTGTCCGGCTTTGGGGGCCTTGCTCTTGAACTGCCTGGTCTCCTTCTGCTTGAACTTGGGAGGAGCGGCTTTGCTTCCACCGGGTGCTGCGCCTGCGTTCATCTCTGTCACAAAAAATACAAAATATTAATAAACAGGGAATCCTCTGCTCCATCTAACCTACTCATCTTCATCCTCTGCTCCATCTGGCCCTCTCCTCTTCATCCTCTGCTCCTTCTGACCCTCTCCTCTTCATCCTCTGCTCCTCTACTCCCTCTCCTCTTAACAGTACTAATCCTATTTACAGTAAAGGTACTAGCAATAATAGCAGTATTTACAGTAGTAGCAGTACACTGTAGTAGCAGTACTTTTATTG
The DNA here is from genome assembly GCF_009829125.3 of Periophthalmus magnuspinnatus. Classification (NCBI taxonomy): domain Eukaryota; kingdom Metazoa; phylum Chordata; class Actinopteri; order Gobiiformes; family Gobiidae; genus Periophthalmus; species Periophthalmus magnuspinnatus. Next base: position 14,524,445 of record NC_047128.1, on the reverse strand, counting down.
AGTACTTCAGTTATCCCTGTTGTTTAAATATGTTTATGACATATCCTAATCCTTTTACATTGATTGGATTTTCAGATTTGACCCGTGTTACATAAGTCTATAATCTGCAGATGGTTCTGAAATAGTTTTGTTGCTTTGCGTTTCTGCAGCTGAAACATGCAAATCCTGTTGGCTCAAAGTAAACATCATTTTGAGTGAACTGACTTCTCCTGGACACAGTGCGTTTACTGAGAGCTTTGAATTCAGAATAACAAATAACATCTAGAAGAGGTAAAGCTGCACTATGTAACTTTTCCAGTGGAGGGTTTGCCACCTCTTTGTCTCCATGGAGATTTACTCTTTTGCCTCGATTTTTTCATGGCATTAAGCTAATTTTAATACATTTCTGATGTGTGGAGAAGCAAGCCTGTTCACAGAGAAAATGCATGTTTTTCAGTGTTTGTTTTTTTAATTTTTCATTCACCATGGAAACAAGCAGTTAGCAGATCCCCCAGAAAAGTTACATAGTCCACGTTTAAAATATTCATCTTAAATGGCCTATGTTCCGCTATTTTCTCATCTATGGTATAATGTCTCCTCATCACACAACACTCTGTTCCACCTTGTGATGTCATGTAATACAGGAAGTGCTCCACTGTGTTTTTAAACTCTATACACCTTCACTAGAATCACTTGGATAATTGCAGCCCTGAAATTATCAATATGTATTGAACTAAAGTTAAAGGGAGCTGTCAACCTGAAAATTACCACTTCATCACATCACAAGATGGAACAGATCATTTTGAGCTTTGGAGATGTAGACTGACTAATAATAAAGGATTACTTAAACATGTATGAATGAAACAAAACACAACTCCAGGTCTGTTTTTGACGAGGTAACGACGTTATAACATTGCTCAAAGCTCACAAGAGTCAATTTTGTGTGATATAAGACCTTTAGTTTTAGTAATTTGTCAAGTTTTGAATAGTTTTTCTTGTCTTATTATTCACTTAAAAGCTGTAATCTATCTTTGACTTTGGTGTCAAGATATTTTTCTCATATTGAAAATAAATAATAATTCATTTGAAATACTAAATTTCAAATACAAGTAAAATCGACTCAACATTATAAGCTGTCATTTAAAGGTGCACTGTGTAACTTGGTCTTCATGGTGACTGGGAATGTTAGACAGTATGGCATTAAACTTGTATATCTCCATTGATAAAAGCAAGTGACAGCTACAGAAGTTAGAGGTCATAAATGCAAGATACATGTGTTTAATGCCATACTGCGCAACATTTCAGGCAACATTTCTCTCTAGAAACAAGCAGGCAGACCCTTCTTCAGAAAAGTTACACAGTGCCTCTTTAACTCTCTGTTTGCAGTGCGCAGAGCCTCCTTACCTGCAGTGGTTTGTGGGTAGCTGAGGCTAGGAGTAGCTGTTGAGAGTAGCCGACTGGAGCGAGCGAACGAGCAAAACAAAGAGGGTTACTCTTTCTTTTTGCTGTGTCTCTGTGTGGAGCTGATGCCTCTGCTCGCTTATATACGGCTCTCGCTAATGCTGCTAATGCTAACCAGGGGCTATTCTCAGCTAATCCCGCTAAAGGCTAAAGGACATCGCGACACACATTTACTTTTTAAATGTTCTGCAGACGACAAAAGCCTTTAGCCCATTACCCAGGCTCATTTTAGATCATGCTAACGCTAATGTCTGACCCCTGACCCCTGGTAGAACACACACAACTCACCCTGTGTCCTGGTGTAGTCCCTGGTTTAGAACTGAGTCATCTTCTATTCTTGGTTTCTAGTTGTGGTTCAGACCTGGTTTAGCTCTGGTTTTAGTTCCAGTTTAGTCCCTGGTTCTGTCCTGGTTCAGTCCTGGTTCAGTCCTGGTTTTGTTTGATCTTGAGTTGACTTAGTCTCTGGGTTGGACCTGTTTGCAAGGTCTGGTTTAGTACTTTTTCATCTTAGTTTTGTTCTTGGTTTGGACCTGTTTTAGTCCTGTTTTAGCCCTGGTTTAGTCCTGGTTTGATCCCTGGTTTGGTCCTGATGAGCTCTCAGTTTTATTTGATCTGGTTAAAATCTGTTTAATCCAGGTGTTGTTCTTGGTTTCTACCAATTGTAGTCCTAGTTACTGGTCTGATCTAATCGTTTGGCTCCTGCTTTAGTCCTCATTAGCTAGTTTTGGTTTAGTCCTGTTATAGTCCCAGTTTAGTCCCTGGTTTAGATCTGAATAGGTACTGTTCTAGTCTTGATTTCTAGTTCTAGTTTAGACCTGTTTTAGTCCTGGTTTGAGTTCCAGTTTAGTTCCTGGTTTAGTCTGGGTACACTCCCAGTTTTGTTTCATCTTGGTTTAGTCTCTGGTTTAAGCCTGTTTTAGTCCTAGTTACTGGTCTGGTCTAGCAATAGTTTAGTTATGGTTACTTTTTGTTTAGACCTGGTTTAGTTTTTTTATGGACATAATAATGAAATAAAAATACCAGGATCCTGTTGTAAGGCATTTTTTAACAATGTAATACTACCCCAGATGCCTGTAGCCCTACTCACCAAAGACCCCCACCCTGAGAGGGTCATAAAGCAATCTACAGCACTGGGGCCAAGAAGATAACACCTATGACCAGGGCCACTTCTTATCTGTGGCCCTGTTCACCAAGGACTGAGTGCCCCCCATCCTGTGAGGGTCATAAAACAATGAGATTGATTGACTTAAAAACGCACATTCAGGGATTTTGCCAAAAAGGTTTTTAATGTGTAACCACATGTTGCCGAGAGGAAGACCCGTCTCACACACTGGGAGGCCTATAAAAGCTGGAAACACAAACATCTCAGGACTCTCTTTCTATCCTTTCCTGAGAGTCCGGTGCTTCATTGTTAACTTTACCTGTGATGAACTCATTAAACCCTTCTGACTTATATTTCAGTCTCTTAGTCCTCTTTGACGCTTGCACCAGGAACGAACATTTCTTACACTGTAGAGTAGGTTAAAACGAACATTTTAAGACCAAAACTACGTAAAGTGAATTGGAGCCAAAGAAGCACGCCCATGATCACTTCCTATTTGGAACGCAGCGGCTGTTGTTTTTTTCCAATTATAATTACTGTTATTGTTCAAAAACACCTTGTAAAACCATTGTTACTGTGAGTTTGCTTACCCCTCCACAGATCTGACGTGTAATAAGCCCTGATGGCGTTGCCTGTTTGTCTCCATGGAGATGATAAGGTGTGTTGTTGTTCCACGTGGAGGGACAGGCCTGTGGGATTAGGGTCATGAGCTCAGAAGCATAAGACCTTAAATGTCAGTATGGTATTATTCTATACATATAAATCACAAGGTCTTATATTACACAAAACTGACTCTTGGAGCTTTAAGCCATGTTATAATGCTGTTACCTCCTCAAAAACATACCTGGATTTGTGTTTCGTTCAGACATGTTTGAGTAATCCTTTATTATTAGTCTGTCAACATCTCCAAAGCTCAAAATGCTCTGTTCCACCTTGTGATGTCACGAAGTAGTAGTTTTCAAGTGAACAGCTCCTTGCTGTTGTATATATTTTCTACCTTTAAGTATTTTATTTGATTTTTTAAGCATATCTTTTTAACTTTGTGCATGCCCTTATTTGTATTTGTATTTATTCAGTGTGTTTTATGTTGCACTGAACTGTGTTCACAAACGATGGCAATAAAAGGATTCTGATTTTACCTTTAGTTCAGCCCTGGATTTGCAAATCCTGGGCTGAAATTATCCAAATGATTCTAGTGAAAGTGTGTGGAGTTTAAAAACAAAGCAAAGCACTTCCGGTATTACCACATGACATCACAAGGTGGAACAGAGTGTTTTCAGTTTGAGAGAAAAACTCTTTTTTTTTTGTTAAGCATGTGAGAATGAAACAAAACACAAGTCCAAGTCTGTTTATGATGAAGAAACAACATTGTAACATAGATCTGAAAGTAGTGTAAAATGGGCTATTTAAAGTCTTTGTATCTATCTATCTATCTATCTATCTATCTATCTATCTATGTATTTACTGTCCTCCTACTTATTCACCATGATGAGTTTATAAGCACTTTTAAACATTTAGAGATATTAGTTTAATTCTATTTTAATTGTTGCTTTGGCAGATTTTCGGCCAGGTTTGATCTGTCAGCTTCCCCTGGTGGTAAACCACGAATAAAATCCAGAAGGTGCGTGTATATTCCAATCCAGATGTTTATTTCGGCACAGGCAATAATCCACACTGATTCGACACTATCTCCCAAAGGTTACCTCTCCTAAGTGAGCTCTTATACTGGTATGACACATCGCATCTTCTTAATGATTAGCTTGGTTTGTCTCGACATAAACAGGTCTCTCTGAGTTTACATAGGGTCAACACAGACATAGCATGTGTGCTTAGCTGGTTCTCTGAGTTCTAACATACACATAGCAGTTCAAAGTACTTATATCAGTGGTTCTTAACCTTGTTGGAGGTACTGAACCCCACCGGTTCCATATGCACATTCACCGAACCCTTCTTTATTGAAAAATAAAATATAATTTTTTTCAAATTCAAGACATATGTGTGTTTTACTGGTGCACAAAATAAACCGTGTATTAACATCACTGTGTTCAAAGAATAAAACCAATACAATACATAAACTCATAACAAATTACATACATACCTTTTAACAAAGACATGACATTTTTAATACTACCACGCTGAAATTATTTTAATTTTGCATTGTATTATGTATTCCAATAATGAACTTACTGTATTTATGCTTTTTATTATTTTTAACATTTTAACACACACCCATCATCTAATTTCCATTAGGCTACAATAATGAATATTTACTGCAAATCAGTGTGACTTCTGTTGTTGACTTTCAGAGACCAGGTCAGAAATGCATGGCTTCACCTTGGCCACTCTCATGTCATTTTCACAGCAAAGTCTGTTCCTTTTCTTCGTTTTTATGTCGTATGTTTTTATGCCGTTCAAAGTGACAGTATCAATGACCAATACACACTGAGAGGAATCTGTATCTGCACACCCAGCTGCTCTATTACTGCAGATTGGCATTAGCTAATGCTAATGATTACACATAATACACATTTGACCCACAATTAAGTCAATAGCAGAATAAACCACGCTTACCGATCAGGAACAGCATCCAGTCCATCAAAACATAAGGTCCTCTGCTCCTGAGTCCATCATGAGATCTTCACTCGGTTCCACGAACCGCTCCGGGTCCGAGATGCCTCTAGTTTAACTTGTACAAACATCCAGTGTCCTCGGTCGCGTACTTCCTTTGTTTTGTCCGTTTCGTCATGTTTAAAACGCAAAACAGTGCGTAAAACGCAATTACGTGCGTGTAATTTTACGCGCGGATCTTTGCCCGAGGGCGGGCCATCGGAACATTAAGGGGTTAAACAGCACTTAGAATCTTCAGCGAGTTTTCACTCCACATCCGTCACATCGGCTAAAACTCTGGTAGCGGGACATGAGGACGCCTGTCAATGACGTGGATAAACTGCGCAAATACGTATGTGAATCACATAATTGTCTGGAGCAGCTCGTCACACTCACACTCACTGAATCACACTGAAAAATAGTGCAGAATGAATTGTTGTGTGTTTATTTTATTTTCAACTCCGGTTCGTTTTTTTTGTGCGCAGCACAGATTTTCTGTGCGCGGAGACCGTGTCAGCAGTGCGAAATTGCGCACGCGCGCAGCTTAGAGGGAACAGTGTTAGATAGGCAAAATATACCACATATACCACTTATAGCAAATATACCACAGTGAAGCTCACAGGAGGCAAAACAAGTAATCATACAATTTTGTGATATGAAATATTAAATCAGACATTAATCTCACAGATCCATAGATTTTCTCGTGTGAAATGAGGTCAGTGAGGCCGTAAACACGGGCTGGGCCTCTGCACGCGTCTGTTTGTGCACAGTGTAGATGACTATGACGTCATGAGTTTAACAGGACGCGAAGGGACAGGTTGAGCTTTAAATGTACAGAGAGAGACAACAGGAGGGAGGAGAGAGGCTAAAAGAAAGACGGAGTGAAAGTGGAGGAGAGGGAGGAGGAGGGAGAGAGAGCAGTGCTGTGGCGCCCTCTAGTGCAGATAGCAGGTTACAGCAGAATCTGAGTCAAAACCTGATCACAGCGGGTCTCACAAAACCAGATTTAGCCCAAGTCAGACCTGGTCCAAACCTGCTCTAATTTCTTATAAATCATGTCCATTTACGGCAGGTTAAATTGTGGAAAGGTTAAATTCAGGTTTGATATTGAAATGGGATGTTAAATAATAATTTTATGAATAATTAGTATGAAGCATTAAAACACAAATATGTTTTACACTTTCGTAGTGCATTAAGTTGTATTTTACAACTTTAAAATCATTCTGAGCATTTAGAGCATTTTAACGTGACATTAAACACATTTATTAAAGTAAGTCACATTCACTTCAACTCTATTCACTGATATATTTGCTTGAAGCTGATAACTTGTTAAATGTGTTTGGTTTATCATAAGCAGGAAATAGTTTTGTATTAAAATAAAATGTATCAAAGTGGAAAATAAATTCACTTTCAGTTAAATATACATCATTAAACTGCTTAAACCTGTTTTTTGAACCCCAAATCTAGACCTAAATTACGCTGTGGTCTGTTTATGCTCAGAGATTAGAACTTGGACGTCAAAGTAACATTTTCTCTGAGTTTCTATGTTCCAGTGGTCAAGTGGGAAAAAACACTGACCAGTACATCAGAGTCTGTGCACAGTAAAGACTTTGAAGAAGCAATAAGAACAAGGACAGTCTCAAATCTGCCAAAATGCTGGTGAATTTATGAAGATTTTTATTATAATTGTTACTTTCAAATCAACGTTTGAGAGAGAGTTTCTGCTTTTGTTGTCATTACCTTTGTGTACACGTTAGCAACATCAGCATAACAGAGCAGAACAGCACATTTATAAGTGCAGAGGCTCAGTGTGCAGGAGCAGGGTCACAGAAGATTGAGTGAATAAAGTAGGGTGACCAGACGTCCCTATTTACCTGGGACAGTCCCACTTTTAAGAAATGGCTCAGGTATCCCTATTTTTGAATTGATAGCTGCCAAAAGTAAAGAGAGGCATATTTTGTCATTTGTTTAGCTAAAATACTGGAAAACATGACCAGAACACATAAATATGTTTCCCGCTGCACCAACTGAAGTCTGTCAGATTAAACTGACTCACAACAAGACATGTGAAGAAGTGACGAATGGACCCAGTGCATAATAATAACCTTAATTATGCGCTGTGTCCCAGTTTTTGAAATCCTAGTGACTCTAAACAAAAGACAAAATAACACAAATGCAATCAATATTTTAATGGCAGAAAATCAAACTTTATCCATACACGGGGCGCAGCCATGTTGGATTTTCTAACTCGGAACCAACTCAGGGTTCACAGCATTAGGACGGTTTATTCCTGTGTTAGGCCAAACCTTTTGTCCTGGTCCATCCTGGTCCATCCTGGTTTGGTTCTAGATTCTAGGGCACATGACTGAACCGTTTGCACCTGCCCTCATGTTTGGTTTACGTCTGATCATTTTATCTCCTGATTTTCACTGCCGCTTTAGTGTAGTTCCACAAACACACCACCAGGCATCATTATTGGATTACAATGGAACCTTAGACTGGGGTCAGGGGTCACAGCACATGCTCTGTCCTATTTTACAGCACATATCTTTTACTTTCATATGGTTTAGACTTTAGTTCAAACTTTTTTCATTAAAAAATGGTCCTCTCCAAATGGAGATAGAGGTTTAATGCCACACATGGAACATCCCAGGCAAAGCTATAACATCTCCATTGAGACAAACAAGAGGCAGACTGTCCATCAGAAAAGTTTCTTAATGCACCTTTAATTTTCAATAATGTATACAGCATGTAAGGAAAATTAAGGCATCCACTGTTTGAGAAAATGTGACATGGTCTCAAGTCAAGCAGTGTAAATAAGACAAACAACAATAGCTGACATATGAGGAAATTGCATATGTTATGACCCTAAAGCAGACATACTGTGCTTCTGTCTGTTATATAGTTGTAATCTATGACATCTGTGGATCATTATGTTATAATTTGTACATTTTAAATCACAGTATTGCGCCACCCAGTAGGATCTCAAGTTGTTAGAAACGTCATCATAACAAAGTGCTGCACGCTGTTGGTAGATAGCGGCACATCACACTAGTAAATAGCAGGATTTTTTTTTTTAAATTTGTGCCAAAATGACCACACGACACAACTGAATCCTATGTGTATCACTGCTTAAGGAAATAAAACTGTAGAAGGAAGTGTGTACATCACAGTGGGCATGTACCGGAAAAGGTGAAAACAGGGGTAGATCGAACTAATGACGTCTTGAAAACAGGAAATTAAGATTACTCAAACTTGAATCACTCTAAATACGACATGCCGACAAAGGGGATGTGAATTACAAAGCCAGTGTGTAATTTTTGAATAAAAAAACAAACTAAACTAACAAACTAACTAAAATAATACATACAGTACATACAATACACAAAAAACATGTGTTCACCTAAATCTGAATGAGCTTGCATCTCTACAAACCTCACTGACTTATTTGGCCTGGAGAAGGGCCTCCTCCCGCTTGTCTCCATGGAAATGTTGTTCCTGTGGCTATAATATTCCACAGTATGGCATAAATTTCCATGGAATCATGCCGGTGATGGGCCACCTCCAGAAAGTTATATATTGTTACTTTGTCCCATATTACACAAAATAATCCTTTATTATTTGTCTGTCTACATCTCCAAAGCTCAAAATGCTCTGTTGCACCTTGTGATGTCATGAATTGGTAGTTTTGAAGTCAACAGCTACGTTTACCTTCAGTTCACTGTTGTATATATTTTCTACCTATGACCCTTATTTTTTTAAGCATATCTTTTTTTCTTTTTTTTTTTTTTTACTTTGTGCATACCCTTATCTGTATTTGTATTTATTCAGTGTGTTTTATGTTGCACTTTATCACCGAAGTAAGTTCCTAGTTTGTGAACTGTGGCAAACGATGGCAATAAAAGTCTTCTGATTCTGATTCTGATTGATCAGGACTGAAATTATCCAAATCCATAGTGCAGTATTACCACATGACATCACAAGGTGGAAGTGTTTTTTGTTTGAGCCTAAATATGCAGGAATTTTTTGCGTTAAACATGTGTAAATGAAAAAAAAAAACAAACAAACTCCTGGTATGTTTGTGATGAGGAAACAACAGAAAATAGTGCAGTATGGGCCCTTTAAACAGCTCAGAGTAGCTCTTCTGGTGTAAAGTCTGTGTTCTTTAATGCATTAAAAATGGGCGCTCCGTCTTCTCTGCTCTAACACCCAAAACGTAGGGTCCATGTCCAGCTTCAGCATGTTCAGCACCCAAGGGTCCTGCTTAGCCCCCTGCAAGAACTCCTCCATATTTATGAAACCTGTGGGAATGCAGAGAGATCAAGCGTCTAACCCACAACCTCCTCACTGAGAGCAGGAGACGGGCTAATCACTCTGCCATAGTAACACAGGGAGGACATGCACACTCCACTCAGAGAGATCAGGAGTCTAACCCACAACCTCCTGGTGAGAGGGAGGAGACAGGATAACTACTCTGCCACAGTCTCACCGTCTCCATCGGTGTCCACGGTTTCAAGAAGTCTGTCCACTGCTTCGTCCACACTCATCTCCTCACTTCCTTCTGTCCTTTTGCCCTTTTTCACTCTGTAGATACTCTGCACAGACACCAGGGGGAGCAGTATTAACTTAAAAGTGCTGTACATAAATTGTTTCCTCTTGAATTTGAGCAAAATGTTTCCCTTAGTACAGGTATATTGTAACAGCACATCTTGTGGTCAGAATAAGTTTGCTGTGCACTTTCTACATTGAAATATAAAGCCTTTTAAAATGAAGGATTGGATTGTTAGCATGTTAGTTGTTGTTTTTTACCGTTATTGCAAACCTTATAAACTCATCGTGGTGAATAATTAGGATGCTCAAAAGGTAAGTGAGGAATAAGTCTGGATCATAGCAAAACATTTAAAATTAACTAGTTCTGTTTTTTGCACTTAAACACAAAATACATTTTTTGTATCACAAATCTGTGAACATGTTGTGTTCATTCTTAAGGGGGGTTAAATAAGGGGTATTTTACATCTATGGGGTATTAACTGCAAACAAATAACATATTTAGAAGACCATGTTACCTTTTATTGTTTTGAAAATGTTTTAACATGTTTTAGAAGTTTCACTTTCTTTTTTAGTCCCTCCCCCTTTATAACGATATCACACCACAGTCAGTGTGCATCCCACTAATGAAACTACTGCACATCATCAGGTTTGTTAAGTTGTTGTTCAAGGTATCATGCTTTTGTATACTTTTGGAGAATTGTTATTTTGGAGCATGGGTGACGTAGGCTTGTTGGCAGAGTCTTGTACATGCTTGTGCTGCTAACGGTAAGGAGGATTCAAACAAAGTCCTCACCTCTAGGATGGCTCTCAGCTCCTCACGGTCCACGTGCCCATTTCCATCGCGGTCATACACTTTGAAGGACCAGCGTAGTCTGTGCTGAAGATCTCCTCTGAACACCAGGTTCAGAGCCGCTACAAACTCCAAGAAGTCAATGGTGTTGTCCTGTAAAGACCAGAGACCAGAGACTCAAGATCAGAGCCCAGACCACAATCAGTGGTCTGGGCTCAAAGACCAGAGACCAGAGACCAGACCAGAGACCAGACCAGAGTCCAGAGTCCAGAGTCCAGAGACCAGAGACTACAGACCAGAGAGACCAGAGACCAGACCAGAGACCAGACCAGAGTCCAGAAACCAGAGACTGAGGACTAGAGACTAGAGACTAGAGAGCAGACCAGAGACCAGACCAGAGTCCAGAGTCCAGAGACCAGAGACTACAGACCAGAGACCAGACAATCCAGAGTGAGGCCGTACCGTTGGTTTGGCGGGGGGGGGGGGGGGGGGGGGGGGGGCACTTAGCAACTCTTTCAATCAAACTTGTTGCTAATGCTAGCCAACCTTGCAACCTCGAGGAAAGAAGGCACCTGATCGGCCTGTTATTAATGTTCGTATCTTTATGGACAAAAGATCTAAACAAAAACACCAGGATGAGAAGTGGATTAATACAAAAATTTTAAGACCAGCAGCAGTTACAGAGAGAGGGGCGACGGTTTTCAATTAGAGCCAGTGTTGATGGAGCCGAATCGCACCCATGTTCACTTCCTATTTGGAGCATGGCGGCTGGCAGGTTAACTACATCCACTTATATATACAGCCTATGGGTTAAACCAGAGGAAAGGATCCTGGTCAGGGGTAGCTGGACTCTCCCTTGTTCTTCACCTACAGTATGGCTTTCAGCTCCTCACGATGCATATGTTGTGCCCATCGTGGTTGTTCACTTTGAAGGACCAGCGCAGTCTGTGCTAAAGGCCTCCTCTGAACACTGTGAACATCACAAACTTCAAGCGGTCAATGGTGTTATCCTGCAAAGACCAGAAACTCAATACCAGACCAGAGATTAGAGACCCGAGACCTTATCAGAGAGCAAAGACCAGGCCAGAGACTAGAGACCTGACCAGAGACCAGCCCAGAGACCTCAAGACCAGAGACCAGACCACAGACTAGAGACCAGAGACCAGAGACCTGACTACAGACTAAAGACCAGACCAGAGACCAGAGACTTCAGAGTTTAAACATGTTCTACGTCTAGACCCAACACCAGAGACTAGAGATGACAGGGTGGGCCCCTTCAAAGATACACCCATAGAACTCTCTTACTCTTCCACCTCTTTCTCTCATTTCTCCCTTGTCTCTCTTCAATCCCTCCTTTCTCACTCCATTCTTGTTGAAAGCGCAGAACATATTTTCTGCACTCCCTCTCTTCTCCATCCCTCTCCCTCCTTTTCCTCCCTCTTCTCTTCCTTTTCCCTCTCCTCCCTTTTTCTCTTCCCTCCCTCCCTCCTCTCTCTCTCTCACCCCATTCTTGTCAAAGGCTCGGAACATGTTTTCCGCATATTCTGAGGCCTCTCCCGTGGGTTCGACGCCGAAAAATTTTTTGAACTCGTGAAGGAAGAGCACTCCACTCGGGCACTCCATCAGAAACTTCTTGTACATGTCCTGGATTGCCGCCACGTCTATCTTCTCTGGGCGCTCTGGGTGCTCTGAGTGGTTTGGGTGCTCCATGTGCTGCGTTTGACCCATCACACTGCCGCAGTACCTCACACCACAGTGAGAAGAGTTGAAGCTTTGACCTAAAGAGAGGAATAGTGTCACACCAGGACGGCACCAGAACAACCAAATGTCTGATGCATATTTTATATTTCATTTCCATGTATTTTTTCATACTATGGTGAGTTCTGACTGTATATATAAATGGACTTAACTATCCCGCTAGCCGCTGCGTCCCAAACAGAAACTGAAACTCGCACGATTCAGCTCCATAAGCTCCATCACCTCCAGTCACTCTGTAAACGCTGCTGTGAACATCATCATTTTGGTCTTAAAATGTTCACATTTATCTGCTCTACATGATTGGCTGTAATCAGGGCAGGCTTGTGTGATGTCATCCACTACTGGAAATTCAGGCCACTCGAGGCAGCTCAGACTTTGACCAGTTGCACATTTTCCTAGTTTGCAGTAAAGTTGCCAAAACAAGTACTAGGAACAGTAGAGGACACCATTAAAACACCACATACACAGTTTAGTGGCCCCATACGTGGATTCACTGTTCGAGCAGCGCGCTAACACTCACCTCTCACAGGTGCAAATCAAAACCACATCATTCTTGAAGAAATGTCCTGTATTTCTCTGAAGTGGAGCAGGTCCAGAATAGCCACATGTTCCTCCACATATTTGTCATAGTCCTGTTATTATAATGCTGTTGGTTCATACACAGGTCAGAGATGAGGCAGGCTCCTAGCTTCCCCCAGCTCACTGCCCCTAACTCACTGTTCTATCACTTGTGTTGAAAATTGGCGGCTGCCCCTGTGCACTCACTAGAAATCTCCATAGATGTCTTATTCCTCCATGTGGTTTATTCAGCGCTGTTGGACAAGCAGTAAATGCCTTGACTGCCCTGACCGCATGGCACTGATGCATACTGTATTGTTATAGCACTCTGAAGGGGCAGTGACTTAACGCAGAGAGCAAAGTGAAATTTATAAAACATGTTAATACACTGTTTTTGGCCAAAAATTGCATTTTCAAAACAATAAAAGGTAACATGGTGACCTAAATGTGTTCCATACATATAAATATGTTATAATATAGAAACATACAGACCGACAGCAGCTCAAACGTGGAGATGGAGACCGGACAACCTGTTTTCAGACTAGAGCATGTCCCACAAGAAGAGCAGCTTTCACTAAAAACAGCTTTCACTAAAAATGCAAAAAATACAAAATAAAAAATCTATAAGACTCAACTCACTAAAAACTGTTTAAAAAGTCAGTCATTCTGAACTATTTTAAATAACTCCACTGCCAAAAGTCTGGCTGTGAGATCCAACTTCAGTCCTGGTTTAGTTCTGTTTTAGTACTGGATTAGTCCTGGTAGAGTCTTGCTTCAGTCCAAGTTCAATACTAGATTAATTGTGGTTTAGTTCTGGCTTAGTTTTGGTTCAGTCAAAATTCAGTCCTGGTTCAGTTTTGGTTTAGTTCTGGTCTTGTCCCGTGGTTTTTTATACTAAAGTCTTCTCAGGATTAGGCCTGGATTAAAACAGGATTATCCAGAGGGGGTTTGGTCTTCCCACCTCAGGTCTGAGTTTACTTTATTTAGATGAATTGTCAGTTTGATTATAGAAACATTTGTGACAGGTTCAACATATTTCCATCTGGGCTATGGTTAATATGTCTGTAATTACTGGACTTATTCACATGAAACAAAAACTGACACAACATTCAACGTCTTCTGTGTAAATGTACTCATTTAAAAATCTACATTTCTATCAGTGATAAGGTGCACTCTATATTTCTCCAACCACACCACAATATCTGCAGATTAACTAGAGACATTTGACCTTTCCTCTCAGTCTAGGCCTAGAGGGCTACAGGAGGATGGGAGGGCATCCGACACACAGGGATACAGGAGGATAGGAGGGCATCCGACACACAGGGATACAGGAGGATAGGAGGGCATCCGACACACAGGGATACAGGAGGATAGGAGGGCATCTGACAAACAGGAATAGAAGAGGATGGGCAGGGATCTAGGAGAGTGAGAGGGCATTTGACACACTGGGGGGGCTGGGTGGGACACACAGAGGTACAGTAGGATGGGAGGGGCTGTTGTTGGTTCTCAGGAGAAGGGTTGCTCTTAAGACGATTGGATTAAAGAGGCTGATCTGGATGAGATGGACAGTGGTATCACGACCCCGCTCAAAACCAGCTTAACTACTCTTTTAAATTTTACACACGTGTCTTCTGTTATATTATGCCACTCACGATTTAGAGTGACATCGCTAATGAAACAATAAGATTTGTCAAGTTGTAGTGTATTGTTTTGTATCATGCTTTTGTATATTTATGAAAAATGACCATGCCGGAGCATGAGTGAGGTAAGGCCTGTGGGCAGAGCCTCGTACAAGTTCGTTTTGCCGTTTTCTATTGAATAGGTACAGTACATTTTATTAATAAACCTTCTTTAAATTTAAGACCTTTGCACAGAGGAAGTTGGTTCTGTCTTAAATTTTGTTCTCATTGATTTACAGCTTCACTCTCCTCTTTCTCTCTCCCCTTTCTCTCCCCCCTCCCTTTCTGTCCCTTTGCAGACTTACAATCTAAAAAGTCAATTAGAGCTCTGTTTCGGTTAGCATCAAGCTAATAGGAGGCGACATATCATCTACTGGAGCTGCAGTGACTGAGTAATTTGGTCACGAATTTCAGCAGAGAACCAGGGCTAAACCAGGACTAAATCAGGACTAAACCAGGGATTGAACCAGCGCTAAACCAGGACTAAATCAGGACTAAACCAGGGACTGAACCAGGGCTAAACCAGGACCAAAGCAGGTTGAAAGCACAGACTGTATATCGAAGTGGACTGAGTGAGTGTGACGTCACCCACAGAGTTTGGCTCCAGTCAAATGAAGCTTGTTGAGATTAGCAGCTATAGCAGTGAATTTGGAGCCAAGTGGGTTAATACAAAAACACTTTAATGTCAGAATGACGAGCCTGACAGCAGCGGTTATGGAGAGAGGCCAAATAGAAGGTGAATTGGAGCTGTTTTTTTAGTTGTACATTAGTCTATAACAGAGAGTAGCTGCACTGAGGACCAGGTTAGAGTCACAGACTTGAGTCCATGTGGGCAGCATTATCTACAGAGGTGGTAAGGCATCAAAAAAATTGTACTCAAGTGAAAGTATCGTCTGTGTAATCCCTCAGTCATCCAGGTATGATCCATGGTAAAAGAAAAATTCAAATCTGTAAACTGGACAAAAAGTTGTAGGAGTGAAGATGTTTTGCTGCTCATCCAAGCTGTCTTCACAGAATTTATCTTTTACTATCAAGTAAAGTAACATTACAATAAAATAATATTACTCAAATAGAAGTACAAAGTAGTGGTCCAAGAAGTTACTTAAGTAAGAGTAAAAATGGATTTGGGGAAACTACTACTCAAGAGTAACTATTTTCTGATCTATGTTATAATGTTGTTTCCTCATCACAAACCTGGAGTTGTAACACTCTGTTCCAACATGTGATGTCATGTGGTAATACAGGAAGTCGACTTTTTAAACTCCATACACCTTCAATAGAATCATTTGGATGATTTCAGCCCTGGAATTGCCAAACTCTACTGAACTAAAAAGATAGTAAAAGATAGCTGTTAAATGTGACTTGAAACTTGAAAGCTACGGCTTCATGACATCACAAGGTGGAACAGAGCATTTTGAGCTTTTGAGATGCAGACTAATAATAAAGGATTACACAAACATGAAATGAAACATGATATGAGGTCAGGACATCAATGGAGCTATGGAGCTATGGTGTCCTTCTCCACACTGGATTTAAGAGAATTCAACACTGTATCGAAAAAAGCCCTCTATACTGTAACCGTCAACGTCTGCCACAGAGCCGCTTTGGCGGGCGCCCCGGAGTCCAGGGGCCCCAGAGTCCAGGTGGTCAGGTGTGTGGGCCCCAGCTCTTTCCCTCCAGGTTGCTGGAGATCCCTAGAGGTCTTCACCCTCCCAGATTGTGTTAAAGCAAATTTCAGATTACAGCCTAACTTGAGTAACAGAGCTCCAGACAGAGCAGTGCCAACAGTTAGCATCACACTGCCAGAGAATGTTGATGACATAAGCTGTGTGTTTGCTGAGCTGTCACAAGTCTGAGAGCTGCACAGGACTGGGGGGATTAAAAAGTGTGTTGTGCAGATTACATCAGATTATGCGGGATTTTCTGATTGACCCTGTTAACCAAACTGAGACCTCCCACCGACCCCACACCACCGACCCCACACCATCACCACCGAACTCCCACCACCACTGGCCCCACAACATCAATCTCCTACCAGTGACCCTACGACACCAACAACACCAACCCCACACCACCACGACCAACGCCACATCACCGACCCCACACCATTGACCCAGACCACTGCGCCCACACCACCGACCCCACACCATCATCACTGATCCCATACCTCCGACCCCACACCCCTGAGGTCTTTAGTTTAGTTCAAATAAAAGGCCGCTCAACATTTATGGAAATTTCAGTTTGGAGATTTAATTTAGGTTTAAATGTTTTAAATTTGAAATTCCAATGTCAGATCTGGTCTGGTCTCTGGTCCGTTTTAATATTCCATTCAGACCCCTCTGCTCCTGTGGACTCTCTTCCTCCTCCTGGACAATTCCCCATTTCCAAAATTTGCATAACATTTCTTAAGGTTTGTAATTTTACATAAAGGGTCACTTTCAAGGAACCCAAAATCACAGAAAAAAATATTGCAAGTGTCTCCTCCTCTCAGTAAGCAAGTTGTGGGTTAGACTCCTGATCTCCCTAAGTGCAGTTTGCACGTCCTCCCTGTGTTGCTGCGGCAGAGTGGTTAGCCTGCTTGTCATGGATGATCAGCCTTATTCTTATGTTGATTTGAGTTTTGGCTCTGGTCAGTGAGGCGTTGAATTCAATGAGAAAAAAACGTGAATGAAAAACAGTTCACAAAAGATTTTTTAAAACTTCTGTTCTCCTGTTACTCCCTCTTTTTTCTCTGTTTTTCTCCACTCTTTCCTCATCATCAGCTGAGACAAAGCACAGGTGAGTTTTCAGGCTGTAGAGTTTAGAGCAGTGCCCTTCTCTCTTTTCCATAGATCATGCAGTTTTTCTGGTGGTGAAGGTGAGAAAAGAACTCAGTTGAAGAATGCCCCTCTTTTACTTTTCTTTACAGCTGCAAAAAGAGGAGAGAGAGGGAGAGGAAAGAAGAAGAAGAAGTGGGAGAGTATGTTTCTTGAAAAAACACAATGTCAGTCTTAAGTTTATGAAAATGAGCAATGCAAGTTTATTTATATAGCACAATTCGTACACAAAGTAATTTAAAGTGCTTTACAGAATAAGAAAAACATTCAAATCACAAGACAAACAAATCAAATGTTGCTCTGACATTTGATGCCCGGCAATAAAACAAAAAGTTTGGCAGTGTCGTGCTTGTTTTGAGGTTGTTTTGCTGTTCAAATTGGCAAAAAATAAATAATTTGTAAGAAAAATTGGAAGACACTGAAACAAATACAGAAATTTAGGAAAACTCTTATTTTAATGCTATTTGTTCTTCCACCGAGTGAGATTAGCAGGAACCTGAGTGCAAAACCTGATACGATTTTGCGTAGGCCATATTCCTACGTATTTGAACTTATTGTGACTAAGTTTGAAAGGAGCTAAAATTGCTGATGTGTCCCCTGCTTTTGTGCTACCAGGCATCTCTTCACTTTTTTCAAGGTTCACTTTACACCCAGATATACTTCCAAACTCTTCAAGCAGATCCAGGACTTTTGGAAGGCTTTTTGATTAATTTGAAAAAAACAAAAGCAAATAATCGACATAGAGCAACGCTATGTTCTGTATCCCCCACGACGAATGCCTGTCTCAAAGCAATGGCGAGAAGTTCAATCGCCAGAGCAAAGAGAAGTTGAGACAGCGGGCATCCCTGTCTTGTGCCACACTGAAGTCAAAAATATTAAGATCAATTATTATCAGTCCGAACTGCTGCTTGGGGGGAGGAGAACTGTACAGTTAAAATTTGTCCCAAACCCACTTTTGTAATGTATAAAAAAGAAAGTCCCATTCACCCGAGCAAATGCTTTTTCAGCCTTGAGTAAAACTACAGCTTCAAGTGTAAAAGTTTGTGTAATAATGTGTAATTGTTTTGAGAAAATTACTTATGAACATTCAAAATAAAACAGTATTCTAGTGAAGTGGGGTTCAGAAATCTCCAGACTTCAGCAAGCTCATATGTATCAAGGAAAGAGTGAATTGATTTAGAGACAAAGTTCACCTTTTTGGAGCTTCAATCCAGAGTAGTTAAGACACAGTTAAGATCCCCCACCCCCAAATGATGTTATGGGATGCCATGTTTGGAAACTGTGAAAAGCATTACAGAAAAAAAATGTGTGTCATCCCAGTTAGAGGCGTAAACGTTTGCCAAAATCAGAGGAAACCCATAGAATTGTCCAACAGCTCTAATAAAACATCCAGCTGCGACTGCATCAACTCTGGACACCACAAAAGGCAAAGATTTATTATAACTGCAGTCCCACTTGCTTTTGAGTTAAACATGGACTGGAATACTTGCCCTACCCATCTATGTTTAATTCTAGAGTGATCAGAGATGTGCGTGTGTGAAGAAGAAACACTATGTTGGTTTTAAGTTTATGCAAATGAAAAGGCAAGGCAAGGCAAGTATACTGTATTTGTATTTATTCAAAGTGCTTTACAGAATAAAGACATTAAAATCACGATACAAACAAATCAAAATCAAGCCTCCACCTCTGGAGCACAAAGGGACTGAGGATTTCTGCACACGCTGCCACATCATCACTGTATCCTCTGTGGTACAGTTCTGCTTGGCTCAGTCTGTTTTTGTTTCTTGGGCCCACCTTGCTCCTCCACCTCCGATCCAGCTTCCTACTACCAGCTCCAACAACCAGCAATCACATTCTTTTGATCATAATAAACTTTGCTAAACATTTACTCTGAGTCTGTATCTTTGATCCCCCAGATGTTATGACAAAAAATAATCATAAAATTAACATTAAAAGAGAAAAGTGCAGACCTTTCAGTCGTATGCACAGCTAAACAGAACTGTTTTGAGCCTGGATTTAAACATTGTCAAAGTAGAGGCCTGTCTCACATCAGAGGCCAGTGAGCAGGCTGTTACAAGAGTCTAACCTACAGGAGACAAATGCATGGATATGTCTCTCTAAGTCTGGCTTTGACAGTTCCCCTTTGATTTTCAATGTTTTTAGATGGTAAAAAGCTGCAGATATTATTGATTTGATGTGGCTGTTAAAGTTTAAGTCTGAATCCATTATTACCCCTGGATTTCTAGTCTGATTTGAAGGTTTTAAAGAGAGAGAGACTGGAGGTGAATGATGACACTTACTCTTTGTTTCTGCAGATCAGATAATGACTTCAGTCTTGTCTGAATTTAGCTGGAGAAAGTTGTTTTGCATCCACACACTGATCTGTTGGATGCAGTGGCAGAGTGAGTCCACTGGTCCATATTCACCTGCTGCAGTGAGACATAGATCTGAGTGTCTTCTGCATTGTTCTGGTAGGACACATTATTGCTGCGTATTAAGTGGCCTAATGGCAGCATGGTAAAATTTAACAAAAGCGATTGCAGGATTGACCCCTCGGGCACCCCACAGGTCAGGGCCATTTTAGCCCAGACACATTTCTCAGTTTCAACAAAGTACTCCCTATCTTCTAGATAGGACTTGAACCTGTTTAGTGCAGCACCAGAGATGCCCACCCAGTCCTCCAGTCTCTGTAAGAGGATCCCATGATCAACAGCAAGAACCTTGCTTTATTTAATTGGCTGGTTCATACATTTTACATTCCAGCTCATAATAATGACTGAACCACTATTTAAACAAGCTATATCTGTAACTTGAGTGTAAGTGAAAAAAAAATATTAGAAAATAGAAGTTTAAGAGTAAAAATAATATAACCTAACCAAAAAACATGAATAAAATCAGGTAAGCACAATGATAACACCACTCACACTGAATACAATATAATCTCCTCTGGCAAATCTCCAACCCTCCCACTTTCAGAACTCATCTAACAGAACACGATGACTGCAAAAACTGTTAGGCCATTTAAATCCACACATCTATGCTTGTTTGGTAAACTATAAGCCAGGACACAGTACACCACTAACTTTGAGATACAACAACCCGGTACAAGCAATTTGATCAATAGAAATAAGAATACTGCAACATACTGTATATGCTACACTGCCATAATGAGCCATATAATGTCCAGTATAACTTGCTTTTTCCAGTAATTAAAAAATTCTGGAAAATAAAATCATAAAATATTATAGTCTTAACAGTGGCCCATTGACATACCAAGTTAAGAGTAATGATGAAATCACACTGTAACTATTCATGGTCAAATAGTTCTCTTCAGTTCATTCCTTTTTTGAAGTTTTGTTACTTTGAGAGAGTTCAGTTTGTTCCTTTATTAAAGTTTTGTTACTGTGCTTGAGAGATTTTACACAAAGTCCATAATCCACAGACCTCAGGGCAAAAAAACAAACCTGGTTAGTCCTACCACCTCGCCATCAGAAGAGAGATCATAGTTCACAGTTCCATCAAAAAAGCTGGCCAATAAGTTGTCGTTGATCCTAAATGTGTAAATAAGGCTTAAAGCCGAGTAATAGCCGCTCAGTTTGGGAACAGTCCAGATGCCCGTTGCACAGACTGAGTGAGAGCGGGGTGGGAGGGGCAGGGGAGCAGAAAGGTACAGAGCTGCCCCGTTATTTACCATTCAACCAGTTGGGGCTGAGCAAATCAGGGAAGAGCACAGAACACAGAACCTTGAGCGCTGAGTTTGTTCTGGAGCTAAGGCCAATGTCTCATTCTGAAGGAGATTCCACTGTAGGAACAGAGAGAAATGAAGATGTTTCCAGATAAAATCTCTGGTGACACTTTTTCTACAAGGGACAAAATATAAAACAATATAAACATAATTATGATAAACATTTGCTGTACTTGCACTTACATTGGTGATTCAACAGAAGCTTTAAGGTTTGGTCCAGAGCTCAGGGCTGTGGACACTGCTCTGCTGCTCTTAAAGACTACAACTGTGTTGAGGCTTAACATTGTTTCTTTAGTAATAACATTAACATTAACTGGCACAAAATGATTCACTTTTAGAAAGTTTCAGATAAATTCACAAAGGTAAAGTAACAAAACATGAATAAATGATACAGAGAAATATGTTTCTCTGGAGCATCAGAGGAGGTGGGTGATGGATGGTGAAGACAGTGGAAGAGTCTGTATTTGACTCATTTTGCTAGGTTGTTTGAGAGATTTTGACCCAGAATGCTGGGTAGATCAGGTGGGAAAATTATCACCCGCTATCACCGGGCCTGTTGACCCAGCATCTGGGGTAAGCAAAAATGACCCAACTCTTAGAAAAGCGGGTAGAAAAAATAATCCAGCATTTTTTTCAGGGTACAGAAGTAGTATGAAAGAAAAAAAGAGCAGAGGGAGAGAGGGAGGAAGGAAAGAGGAGAGAGAGAAAGAGAGGGGTAAAGAAGACGGGGAGGGAGTGAGGGAGGAGAGAGGGACAGACGGAGGAGAGTAAGCAGAGGAAAGGGGGGAGTAGTAGTAGTAGTAGTAGTAGTAGTAGTAGTAGTAGTAGTAGTAGTAGTAGTAGTAGTAGTAGTAGTAGTAATAGTAGTAGTAGTAGTAGTAGTAGTAGGAAGGAAGGAAAGGGAGAGACGGGAGAGAGAGAAAAAGGAGAGAGAGATGGAGCGAGACAAGTAAAGAAGATGAGGGAGAGTAATGGAGGAAGAGAGGTGGAGGGAGAGAGGTGGCTCAACATTTGTATTTTCTGTTCATCCAAAAGCAGTGATGTATATCCAGTTTCAGCTTCCTGTTTAGAGGGCCATTTTGAGGACCATTCAAAGGATATACTGTTTGGTTGGACTTTGTGTGACTGAGCTGAGGTTTTCTGAAGTTCACGTCTTTGAACAGGAGGAGACAAGCTCATCGAGGGTTGCATGTCAAAGGTCAAAGGTCAGAGCTGCTATGGGACTAGTCCAGGGCTGACTCAGTTTCTCTGATATTATCTTTAAAGAGATGGAAACGAAACTTAGTAACACAGCACTGGATAGTCCCCACCGGAGGGCAAGCCAGAGGAGGGGCCAGAGGAAGAGGAGGGGCCAGAGGAAGAGGAGGGGCCAGAGTATGGACTGTATAAAGAAATGGACTGAGGTAATGTGACGTCACCCATAGCGTTCGGCTCCAGCCAAATGAAGCCAATTGAGTCTAGCGGTTATTGCAGCTAATCTGGAGTAAATATCCATATTTGTGTATCATAGCAACCAAAGAGCCAATCAGGAACAAGGTTGTTGAAGGCAACACCCCATCCTGCCCGCACTGCTGGTATAGCAGGGGCTGGGTCAATCAAACTTAAACTAAACTAATACTGGCGAGAGGCGACCTCGGAGAAAGAAGGAGCCTGATTGGTCTGTAAGAAATGTTCATATCTTGATTTAGGAACAAAATAGTGAAATAAAACCAGGATCATGATTTTTTTTTTCCTCATTTGTACCAAAATGAATACGTGATGCTGCCAAATCATATGTGTATCACCGATTAAGATTGAAAATAAAATGGGAGAATGTAGTACAGACCAATGGCTGTAAAAACTCCTGTTTTCACCGCATACGGCCACTGGTCTGTACCTCAATATGACGTCAATTAAAGATTGCTTAAACATGCACGAATCACTTCAATACACCTTCGAGTGAGTAAGTGGTGAGCCATTTATAACATGGTTAAAAGCTCTGAAAAGTCCATTTTGTATAATAGGTCTGCTTTAATCCCCACTTCACACACAGACACACAGCTTAAATGTCCATATTTATCCTGTAGAATCCTCTTGGATGCTGCTGCTCAGGACCCGGCTCGTGTCTCCCTCTTGACCTCATCGTCACGGTAACAAAAGAGGGGAGAGGACACACCCCTGCTTCGATCCCCTCTCTCTCTCTTTCCTCTCTCTCCTTCTCTCCCCTTCTTGCCCCTCCCTTTTCTATCTTGCTCTCTTTCCACTCAACTCTTTCTCTCCCCCCTCCTTTTCTCCCTTTCTCCCCCCTCTCCAATGACTTCTTTTGCCCTCTCTTCTGACCCCCCTCTCTCTCTTCCCACTCTCCCTCACTCTCTTTCTCTCCCCTCTCCCCCTCTTGAACCCGCTGGGTGCATGTCTAATGAAGTAAACTAAGATGGCGGTCGGAGCAGAGGACAGAGATTAGGAGAGGAGGCACAAAGCCTCCTTCACTGGGGCCGAAACTTTAGCCCGGTCCTGCTGCCCGCGCTCGCTCCTGTTGCTCCTGATCCAACATTGCTCCTGTCTCTCCTGATCAAACCTTGCACCTGCCACTGCTGATCCAAGCCTGCACCTGTCGCTAGCACCTGATCCAACCTCTAAACTCAGAGTAAAGACACTTTTACAAACTATTCAAAAGAACTGTACCTGTTTTTATCTGTCTTAAAAAGGAGAAATTACTCTTCACTTCCCTTACAGTGGATATCAGAAGTTTACATACACGATATGAAAGACTTTAGTAAGTAATGAAGAATTGTCCTTCTCTCATTATTCTAGCATTTTGCAAAGACCTAAACCTGACCTAAAACAGGAAAAGTTTAGTATGATTTCATGTCAGACAGTGAGGAAAAAAAGCGCATTATATAGTGTACATAAACTTATGTGTAACTCAGATATTCCTGAACAAAACTAAATACATGTCCTGGTGTTGGTTTTGATTTAATGATAAACTGAAAATACAAGGCGCCTAAAGAGTCTTGTTTAGGGCTGATTGAAGAGACTCTTCTCAGAGTCTGATGAGACGAGGGTCGTGATTATAATTACACCCAAAACAAACGGAAACAGAAAATATAGCTGTGCAACCATTGACTTCCGTTCATTTTAGCAGTTATTTCTTTTATATTGTAACCTTTATTTAACCATGTAAAATGTTTAAGAACTAATTCTCATTTACAAACATGACCTGCTTTGATGCTGGGTGTGTTTTGTCCATGTTCTCATCATTGTGAGACTAATCGGCCCCAAGTCCTGTAGGAGCTGGGGTCTAAAGAATAAAATTACAATGCAAAAACACAGTGGAAATTGGACCCGCTCAAGTGAAAGCAGAGGTTCAGGTTTTGGGAGGAGGAGGTGGAGTTTTCTGCGTCCTGTTCTGCTTCAGATCAGATGGAGTTTAGCAGAAAACTCTCAAACATGGACCGATTCATCAAATAATATCATGACATTGTAAACTGCCCACTGAGCTGAAGGGCAGGTCAGACGTTTATGGTAGAATTGATCTTTTAACTGTCAAAATGCAGATGTTGACATTTGTGGATTTTCTATTCCACAACTGCATTTCAAATAGAGCTGCTAAACTGGGCAGTACCTGGAGAGCTAAAGGTATAACAGGTATCCACACGTCAAACTCCGCCCATGTAGCCAGGCGTTTGTAATCAGAAACACCTGGCTGTGATCAGGGCAGTCATGTGTGATGTTACCAACTACTACAAGTTGCAAAAGCCAGTGAAGCACAAAGCGCAAACTTAGATTTAGATGTTTTTGAGCAGAGAGCTGTGGATTTACCTAGTTTGCGTCACATGTTTAAAAATGGACTATGGAGGGTTGAGTAGTAATATTAAATAGTAAAATAAATAGTAAAAATTATGGTAATACAAAACTAAAGTGTATGTAAGTAAAGCGTTGTAACCAATGAAACCCATGGATAGTTAAATATAATATAACATTTAGTGCAATAAAATGGGATATAAAAACAAGTGCCCATGTATAAAATGAAAACTACTAAAATAGAGATTAAAGCTAACAAAACAGGCAGAAGAATACACCATTTTAAAAACAATATTTAAAATGGTGAGGGTAGACTCCTCTTCAGGTCTCGTGTCCTTCTGGGGCAATTTCAAAGTAACCTTAAAGCTGGAGCGGCAGGATGTGAATTGAGAAATCCTTAATAACTATTATTACAACGACGACAACGACGACAGTATAACATGGAAAGTGCTTTATATGCTTACTTTACTATTCCCTCTTGATTTTATTTAAAAACATTAAAAAGATCCTTGTGACATGTTATGTTTTCTGTAGACTGTCTTCAAATGAAAGAACCCCTTTTTAATGCTTTTTGCTGTTGTCACAATCTTGATGAAACCGTCAAACATTACAAATTTTTGCCATATAATGCTAAGATAAATGCTTAATAAATGACCAGCAACAAATATGACCAATATTTAACAATGATGTGCATAAAAAGACCCCCGTTTGGCCCGCTGTTGCTAGAGTTGCATAACATTACAGCCACAAGTTAGCTAGCGTGAGGCAACAGTTAGTCACTCTCACCTTTGTGTTCAAAATCAAACACGTAAACAGGACCGTGAATGTTTGTATTGATCACAGGCTCCTGAAAATGTGATGTTTAAATCAATTTTGTATTTTTCCTTGAGTTTTCAGACAATCTTAACACTTTTTTAGCAGTGTTTACTAATGTGCGCATTGTGTCACCATGGTAACTGCTGAACATTCCGCCAATATAGATACATGTAGAACACCCCCAGCGATGTCACTGCAAAGTATTCATCTTGCAACGTGTACTGCACAACACACAAGATGTCCAGCAACTGTCAAATCACAGTCTGTATCACTGACCTGTGCACATTGCCATGACATCACCATGTCAACGGGTAAATACAGGCGCGACCGCTGTCATTTATACTCAAATAACTACATATTTGAGGTATTTACAGACAGTGAATCGTCTTTTCACATTCACAGTTGAGCCATTTCAGTTTGTAACTATGGTATAAACACATTTGGAGTTGTACATTCTGCAGTTTTCCTGTGCAGAGTCATAGAATATCCCGACGTGCAGCAGGATTGTTTACTTACATCTCGTTTCTGTGTAACACTGACAATATCCTCCCGCAGCCCCTCCATCACCTCAACCTGCCCCCCTGCCTAACCTCACCCTTTTATTGTTGTTTTCTATGAAATGTAAACCCTGCCAATTATATATAAGCACTTTTAGAATATCATTTGAAAATATCAGCCATTTTTGTGAACAAATAAGACATGATATTGTAACTTCCTAGTGAAGGTGGTGATTGTGTTTTTTGCCCTGTACAGACCTGAGTCTTTTGCTCTATTAAAGCAGACCTATTAAGCAAAATTCGCTTTTCAGACCTTTTAGCCATGTTATAGTTCTTTCTTTTCACCGTTTACTCACCTGAATTTGTTTTTTTTTTGGGGTTGATTCAAATGTTTGAGTAATCTTTAATCACTTCAACCTCTATTTTCATTGCCACCAGTACACGCCCAAAGATCTGTACTAATGTTCTCCAATTTAATTTTTGTAATCAGTAATGTAAAATACGTAGGTTTCGGGAGCGATGTGTAGTAATTTTGGTAGAAAAAAAAAAAAAAAAATCCAGTACTTGCTTATGTGATCTTTTTTTTATTTAAATGGCCCATTTTATGCTATTTTCTCTATGCTATAATGTTGTTTCCTCATCACAAACAGACCCGGAGTTGTGTTTTGTTTCATTCACACACGTTTAACACGCAAATCCTGCATATTTAGGCTGAGTTCTTCTCTCAAACAGAAAACACAGTTCCACCTTGTGATGTCATGTGGTAATACAGGAAGTGCTCCACTGTGTTTTTAAACTCCACACACCTTCACAGCAATTGTTTAGATAATTTCAGCCCTTTTTCATTGTCAATTTCTACTGTACTAAAGATAAAAGGTAGCTGTTAATTGAAAACTACCGCTTCATGAAATCAAAAGGTGGAGCAGAGCATTTTGAGCTTTTTGAGCTTTTTGTCTCTGTCTAGATGTAGCTCGTCCAAGGCTATATCTAGATATAGACAGACTAGATGTAGATAAAGGATTAATCAACCACGTGTGAATGCAACAAAACACTACACATTAACATTATGACATGACTAAAAGCTACAAGCATCAGTTTTGCGTAATATATGACCTTTAACATTATCACTAGTTACTACCAGCTTTTATTTGATGCACATTTTGAAGATTTGGATAAGTAACAGGAGTTGAAAATGCCAAATATCACATTTAAAACCCTTAATTCACATAAAACTTTTATTTGCTTGCCCATGCGCCAATGAGCACAGACCATTGAAAACAATACAACTCCATCGTGGGCTCACCTTCTAGATTCTATTATATGTCCATGGATACACACAAATGGCTAAATAACAGAGAAAGTGCGTCTCTAGTAAAGACAAACCAAACAGACTGTGCATGGTACACCCTCTGGAGGATTACCAGTGTCATGATACTGTTGGTGGCCCTCGTAACCCCGATAATCAATACCTTAAATGGAAACAGGGTTACAGTCACATTTGTTACTTTTCTAATGAAAAATTGTAAATATGCACATTTTATATGGGTGGGGACATAGTTACTGTGGAATAGTCACAATTAGTTGATGAATCATTGCAGCCTTATCAGAGAGGCAGCCACTCCTCTGTCAGTCTGTCCCAGGGCCGCTGTGGTACAGACTGTCACCAGCAGAGAGCGTTAGAGGGAGCGCGATTTGAGACGATTATAAAGCTCATACTAATCTTACCCATTAGAGTGATTACTGTTACATAACCAAACCTAATATTTACCACAGAGCAGACCGGATCACACCAAGACTAAAAGGAGCAGACACACACCACGTCAAATTTAGGACTAAACCAGGACTGAAGCAAGCCTAAACCAGGACTAGAGCAGGACTAGAACAGGACCTAACAAGGACTAGAACAGGACAAACCTCCCTTCAGAAAGCTTTAAGGCAGTGTCCACCAGAAATCTGACCAGAACTGTAGAAGCGGCTTGGATGAGCAGCAAAATATCTTCACTACTACAGCTTTTTGTCCAGTTGACAGATTTAACTTTGGCTTTTACTATGTAATCAGACTACTAAAAGGCAATCTGATTACAGTAATCCCTTTCTTTGTAACTAGCTACAGCCCAACACTATTTGAGAATGTAGTGTCTAGGCTACTTTTACGATGACTCAGTTGGCCTATATAATGCACCACTGCTGCCATAGACAAGAAGTGGACTAAAGTCGCTGGGCCTTTTGAACCTTGTGTGCTTGAGCTCTATTGTGTAGAGTCCTGTGGCCCGCGCTCACACCTGCACAACTGAGGTTGAGGTTGCCGTCATATGCCACTGTTTATTTATATGTCACACAGCAACGGTAAAACAAGGAGGAAATAAGTCCAGAAATATCTCTTCAACAGTGAGGCAGATATGAGTCCTACTGTGATACTCCTCTGTGAGTTTATGGATTAAACAACAGTGTGGAGCAGCGAGGACAACAAGAAACGAGGTGTCATAACTTCTGTCTGTCCACAGTCCTTACTGAAGGTCAACATCAGTTTTGGAGCAGAGTTCATTCACTTTTCCCTCTTATCCTCTATCCTCTCCACACACAAGATGAGTCTTGCAAACATAAATTGCACGTTTGCGTGTACATAAGCAGTGACTTGGCCCATCTCCTCCAACCAGGCCAAAGTTTGAAGTGTGCTGTGCCTGGGCACAGTTCATTTGTACTCAAACTAAATAAACTTGCCATGCTTTAGGGGCTAACCGTGCTTGGGCATGGTTAAGCTGAGCTAAGTGAGAGTGATGTCCCCCATAGTGCTCAGCTCCAGTCAATTGAAGCTCATCGAAGGTATCAGTTATAGGGGTGACTTTTGAGCCAAGTTTCATATTTGGAACACACGATCAGAACTGTTCACTTATCCACAGCAATCCTTTACAATGTGTAACTAAATGCACGTTTGTTTTTGGGGGTTTTTTCCATTTAGGATTTTTTTTAATGCACCTAAAACAGAAAAACGTGCATCCTTACTGTGAGCAAGCTTGCATCTCCACAAACTGACTTATTTGGCCCCCTCTTGTTTGTCTCCATGGAAATGTTTTTAGCTGTAATATTCCAGAGCTGCTCCTGTCTGCTCCTCTGGCTCTGCTCCTCTGGCTCTGCTCCTCTGGCTCTGCTCCTCTGGCTCTGCTCCTCTGGCTCTGCTCCTCTGGCTCTGCTCCTCTGGCTCTGCTGCTCTAGCTTAGCTCCTCTGGCTCTGCTTCTATCTGATGCTGTAGCTTAGCTCTTCTGGCACTGCTCCTGTGGCTCTGATTTAGTCCTACTTTAGTCCTTGATCTTGTTTTGTTCATGAAATAAAATGTGAGACAGACGCTCAGTGGCTGCAACATTCAGGTTTATTGCACAAAGTTTCACCTCCTCGACCACAGAAACACAAAACAGTTGGACTGAATTGGAATTTGTACCTGGATTTGAGTAGATTTGACTTTTTAGAGCAATTTCTTAAACAGATTTCACAGAAGTTTATTTCTTTTGATCCATGGGGTTCAGTGTGTTGAAAAATCTCCATTGCTGCCGTAGCAATTCAAAAGAAAATATCTCATCTTGAAAGGTCAATTGTCCTCAAAATGTAATGTTGTTTCAGCTGGAGTGCACAGGCCTGTATAAGCTTCTTGTTTATAGGCACCATTTTGAGCACTTTTACCAATTCTAAAGATATATTTGGTTTTGAATAGTTAATTACTATGGAAACAACAGTAATAACACCGTAAAAGTACTTTTACTGGAGTAATATTTTTATTGAAGTAACAGTACTCTCACTTGAAAATGTCTTTACTCAACACTGACAGACTCATGTACCTTTGCCACTCACTAATAAAGTTCCAAAGGTTGTGATGTCGTCTGTATAGCCTCTAATCCCTCACTTATATGTTTGGCTTAATCAATTGAAATATGTTTGCACCAGTTAAAATCTGTCAAAACTACTCAAATGAAGTGCCATTCTGAATTTCCACTTCAACAGTTCATTCTCGGGGTGTACCTTTTATAAGTGCTACCTCAAAATGAAGTTCTCCAAATTCACATGGAACCAGTGTGAACCAGTGAAAACATGCAGTCAATGGACTATATCAGAAATTTAAAGCAGAACTCGGTAAATCTTAAATTAACACATTAGAGTTTTTGTGCAACGGTTAACCACCTTGTATTCTGCTGAACTGAACGATTTAAGTGCCTACGGTAAGTTTAACTATTCCAATGATTAAAACAAAGTTAAGATCATGATATTTATTTATTTTTCCCAGTTTGGTCATTTTAGGTTTAAAATTTGTGATGATTTAGAACTATAATTTTCAACATATTTTTCATCTTTTATTGGCAAATTGCTTCTCAATTGGAGAAGAACTATAATATCTACAACAGGTATTATTCCATTAAATTAAGTCAAAATTAGAGAATCATCAAAACCTGTCATACACAGTTGTATGATGTTATAATCAGAGGTGGATAGTACATAGTTTTATTTACTCAGTTACATTAAAAAAAATTGTACTTTTAAGAGTACTTTTCTGTCAGCATACTTTTACTCCTACTTGAGTAATGTTTTTATTGAAGTAACAGTGCTCTTACTTTAGTAAAATAGTTGGTTCTTCTTCCCACTGTGTAGCTTTATGTCGAGAATATGAAATGATTTGAACATTTGTGTTTCTTGCAGTTCCTTCAGATATGATTTATTTTGGCTCATTTTTGTGTCTGTTCTTTGAGAATACCAGATTTTGTGCATTATTTACTGTACTGTTACCTTCAAATTATAAATCAGATTTTACACCCCAACAGTTACTCTTTAAGTTACCTTTACTTGAGTAGTATTTTTCCCAAATACTCTTTCATGTGTTAATTCTTGGACTACTACTTTCCTCCACCTGAGTAATGAATTAATTAATTAAATTCATGAATTTGAAGTAACATTACTTTTACTTGAGTACATTTTTGGCTGCTTTACCCACCTCTGTTACACAGTGTAGAGGCTGTAAAATAACATGATGGCACTGGGCAGAAATACACTGAAGATTCAAGTGAATTACCGAGTTGTGCTTTGAGCTGGTTGTGCCGCTGTGTCCTCTCAGATGTGGAGCACATTAAACTTAACACAGACAGAGGAACATAAGGCAACGATGAGTCGTATCAAAAATAGTCTCTGTTCTACAAAAACGGTACAAAAGTTTTGCGTAGGACCAGAGAAATGTTCATGTTCCTGAGCTCTTGGGCAGACTGGACCTCGCGGTACCCCAGCTGTCCCAGGGCCCTCTGGCACGCGCCCTGGCTGTACTCCACCATGTCAAACGGCAGCTTCTGGCGCCAGCTCTCTGCGTTGGCAGCAGAGTCACGCATTGTGCCGAACTTGTCCTTGGCCTGGGCGTCGTTGGTGGCTCTGGTGTTGACGCGAATCCACTCCTCCACACTTGGAGTCATGGTCAGACCCACAAAGTCGTAGATCTCCTTGGTCTTCTGCAGAGGGTTCCTGGAGAGGTCCTCGTAGCGCACCAGCATGTACCTAGAGGGGAGATGTATCATAATAGGAATTCTATATCCATGCTCTGATTAGTTTGGAGCAGATGGGTATGGTCTGAAAGTGTTCAGTTCTTAGTTCTGTCCTGGTTTAGTCCTGGGTTAGTCCATGTTCTGTCCTGGTTTAGTACCTGCCCTTGAGCCAAGCGGGCCGGCTCAGCGCAGTGGACACAGAGTTGTAGAAGTCGTCGCAGATGGTGGTAAACTGCCGGGTCTCGAGGGTGTGTGGTCTTCGTCCTGTGGCTTGCCAGATGCCCCAGAGCCGGTACAGGTCCCGGAAAGTCTCGATTCTGGAGCTGAGGATCCCCCGAGGGTCCCGCACGAGCTGGATCACTTTAATGTTGAGGCGAGGGTCCTCCAGCAGGGGGCGCAGGTCACCCACCACTGGCACTCGTACCTGCAACAAGAGGAGGATTTAGTACTGGTTCAAACCAAACATTGGGGTCTGGGGTGTCTGGTCTATAGTCAAAATCTGGTGTAACTCGGGTGAAAAAAAAATATTTATTTCTGACTACTGACTGCGTGGACATGGCTTTTTTTCAAACCCAGGGGTATCACAGTTTTAGCTTGCCAGCATCCATTAAAAAAGCTGTGCACTGAACACTGGCCGTGTTCTTGAACATATTTCACTTATAACAACTTAGAATCAGCTCTTCCAGTTTCTCTAGCGGAATCCCAAGGCTTTCCTAGGCCAACCGAGAAACACAGTCCCTCTAGCATGTCCTGGGTCTTCCCTGGGGCCTCCTCCCGATGGAACATGCCCAGAGCACCTCTCCAGGGAGGCATCCAGGAGGCATCCTGAATAGATGCCCGAGCCACCTCAGCTGGCTCCTCTCAACATGGAGGAGCAGCGGCTCTACTCCTAGCCCTTCCCGTGTCACTGAGCTCCTCACCATATCTCTAAGGGGCCGTCCAGCCACTCTGTGAAGGAATCTAATTTCCAACACTCCACAATCATGACGACAACATCACCTGCAAACAGCAAAGATGAGATCCTGTGGTCCCTGACTGGGCCTAGAAATTCTGTCCATAAATACCATGAACAGAATTGGTGACAAAGGGCAGCCCTGGGGGAGTCCAACATGCACTGGGAACAGGTCTTACTGCAGAGAACACAGCTCCTCCTTCTGAAGACGGCTCTCATTCACCATCCAAATTGACAGCTCTGCCTATCAAAGCTAGAAATACCTGCATTTATGAGTTTATTTATTCAATGTTTGATATTCTAGTAACATAACTATATTTAGTAATTCAACGCCATATACAATACTGTATACACATTCATTTATTGTAATGTAATTCAATGTTATTGATAAATAGTCAGGTCTAGAGGGATGGAGCCAGCTCTGTTCTAAACCTTAACCAGAACAGTTATCTTATTTATAACCCTGCTTAAACTTTTAATAACCAATAACAGTTTACCACCGGCTGAACCCACCGTCTTCATGGCCACATGAGGCTTCCCGTGACACGCCTTGGCTGCCAGGGTAAGGTTGAGTGGGTGACACTTCTTCTTGCACTGCCACTCCTCCCACGAGTCGCCAGGTTTGAAGGCCTGACAGACGGGCGGCTGGCACAGGGTCCGGCTGGCACTGTGGCGGAACAGGTTGTCCAGCATGTGGTTGGTTGGGGCAGGGCGGATATAGCTCTCCAGGGCGTAGAGGTCGCACTGGAACAGGCTCCACAGGAGGTCACGACTGGCCCCCAGCATCACCTGAGAGTCAGGGAGGGAGCAACAAATGATCACCACTTAAGGCAGACCTATTATGTACAATCGACTTTTAATCATGCAGTTGTTTCCCCAACTACTCAACCGAAGTTGTATTTTGAGTGATATATGCATGTTTCTTTAATTGCTTATTTTGCCATTTTGCTGATCAACCCTCATTTTGGCCACCACCGGCATATGCTCACTCCTCCTGTATTTGGATCACTCTCCAATTTAATTTTCTTATTTGGTGATATGCATAGAATTTTACAGTGGCGTGTGGTCATTTTGGTACAAATAAAAAAAAATTAACGGCTAGCAACCAAAGAACCAATCAGGACTAAGGCTGTTAAAGGTACTGCCCCTACCTGCTCACACCGCAGGTTTAGCAGGAGGTGGGCACTTAGCAACACTGTCAAGCAAACGTGTTGCTAACGCTAGCAGGAGCGACCTCGAGGAAAGAAGGTGCCTCATTGGTCTGTTATTAATATTCATGTCTTGATGCACGGGCAATGGTTTTTCAATAGAAAGTGAATTGGAGCTGGAAGTGTGCCCATGCACCCATGGAACGCAGCAGCTAGCAGGTTAGCTATGTCCATTCATATTTACAGTCTGTTGTCTCAGGGCAGGTGTGGCAGTTGTGTCTTACCTGTCGGTCGGAGGGCAGGTGGATGCGCGGGATGATAGAGGCCTGGACGTGGTAGAGTGGCTCAAACAGGTAGAAGACGTCTGGGTGCTGGTTCAGGAGCTGCCCAATGAAGGTGGAGCCACAGCGGGTGGTGGTCAGAAGCAGCACCTGCGTCCTGCGTGTGGAGTTAGACAGGCGCTCATCATCGCAGCCGCCTCTGCCCGAATAAAAAGTCATTCAGAGACTTTCACTCTATGCAGATGTTTGACCTGGTTTGTGGTTAAAATGGGACTTGACACCTAAACTCTAGCCACAATGACATTTTAAATAGCGCTGCTAAACTGAAGAGTCTGGAGGACTAAAGAGGAAACTGGTCTAACAGATATCCACACTTCGGCTCTGCAACCAGGTGTTTGTGATCAGAAACACCTGGCTGTAATAGAACTAGAAATAGCAGAGGTTTAAATTTAGGGATTTTTGACCAGACGGTTGCATTAAAATAGACAGTAGACAATGCTATTCAAACGCCATCTACACATATATACAGTTTAGAAGTGAAACAATTTTGGGCATTTAGTAGGATTTAGTATTTAGTTCCACTTCAATGTTTCTGTAATTACTGGGCCTATCCACATGAAGTAAAAACTGGTACAAAGTTCAACATCTTAACTCAGGTGAAATGATTTTCTAGTGGTGTTGTGTGAGGATACAACACAGTCAGCCAATATAATTACAGAAAATGTTTCCATCTGACTTACCTCAATTATCCACCACGATGAGTTTATAAGAGCTTTTCACAACTCTCAGAGGTGAGAGAAGCGTTTACAGTGAAAGTTAGCACC
The DNA here is from genome assembly GCF_009829125.3 of Periophthalmus magnuspinnatus. NCBI lineage: Eukaryota > Metazoa > Chordata > Actinopteri > Gobiiformes > Gobiidae > Periophthalmus > Periophthalmus magnuspinnatus. Next base: position 14,489,587 of record NC_047128.1, on the reverse strand, counting down.
TCCTGATTATGGACAATAAAACTGTGGACTTATTTTGACCTTAAGAGCAGCTTATACAATACATCTTTCCTGATGAGACAGATTTTGCTCAAGTACATGAAAAAAGTATTTGGAACAGTTCCTTTAAGATATAAAATACCAAATGTAATTTGTGCAAAAGTATTTTTAAATCTGAAATAAACAGTTTAAGTGGCCCTTGCTCACCTCAGCTCCTCGCGCTCGTAGACTGGGTCAGCAGAGAAAGGGACAGAGCTGCTGTTCGAGTGGGCGGGGCAGAGCAGGTAGGAGGTGGAGGTCAAAGTTCGTATGGCCGTGTACTGGATGGCCACTGACGCCAATGCCAAGAGAACCACAGACTTCCACGAACACTGCATGACTTCAGACCAGCAGCACCTTGCTCAAGGGTCAGGGCAGGCGCATATCCAGACTTCAGACCAGCAGCTCGGCATTGTTCAGGGTTTAGTCCTGAGGAAGTGCATTGCTCAAAGGCAAAGGCAGGAGTCCAGGTCAGGGTCCATGCCAGGCCTCTCCTGTCGACAGAACACAGCAGAGATTTAGAGAACAGTTCTGTTTAGACCTGGTTAGACCTTATTTGGACTTGGTTCAGTCTTTCTTTAAATAGGGGATATTACGTTGAATTGACTTTTTGGAGTTTTCTACAATGTTATAACATTGTCCCCTCTTCAAAAACATGCATGAAGTAGTTTTATACTTCAATTTTATACTTAAACTAAATTATATCTGAAGGAGCGACACAAGAAACACTAATTTTTAAATCATTTCCTACTGCCCATGTAAAGCTTTTGTCACTTGTAGATGAGCTGTGTGTTTCCTTCTCTCATTGTTCTGAGGAAATTAAAATTACATTAAAATGAGTTGAACAGAATTATATGAGAATGAGTGGCTTTCGCCTTGTATCAGTGCGATTTCCTGCTTTGATTCCCAGATGTCTGCATGTTCTCCCTGAGTTATTGGACACTTTAAAGTGATAGGCTGAACGACTCATTTTACTAAAACAAAGTCAAGATGATTTCCATAACTATTATCTAATAATCATGTGGTACACTGGACCAAAACTGAGCCTGGATTTAAACATTGTCAAAGTAGAGGCCTGTCTCACATCTTCAGGAAGACTGTTCCAGGTTTTAGCTGCATAAAACTGAAACGCTGATTCCCCATGTTTAGTCCTGACTCTGGGCACCAGCAGGAGGCCAGTCCTGAAGTGTGAGATGGTTCATATGGCAGATGTATACATCTCCCACATGTTAGATGTAGGAGATGTACTTTAGTGCTTGGCCTTATAGAGACTTGTTCACTAGCAGAACTGATTTAAAGTCTATTCTCTGAGCCACAGGAGCCAGTGCAGAGACCTGAGTGCAGGACTTATGTGCTCGTACTTCCTGGTTCTAGTCAGGACCTGAGCACAATCGTCTAACCTACTGAGGACAAATTCATGGATAAGGCTCTCCAAGACTTGTTTTGACAGTATATCTTTGATTTTTGCAGTGTTTTTAAATGATCCCTGGGGCACCCCACGGGTCAGGGACATTTTATCTGAGACACATTTTCCAATTTCAATAAAGTACGTCCTGTCTCTTCAGTTATTGCAGAACCACAGATGCCCACCCAGTCCTCTTGTTTTCTACTTTTATTCAAAGAGTGACGCTTAATTGATGTAAAATAATGATTATATGATGAACTATCCTATCAAACCAAGGAATAGTTAGAAAAATATATTCATCTGTCAAATGCACTAAAGGCCTGTGCCAGTGCTTTGTCACTCACTGCCTCACATGAGTGAACATACAGACCCAGAAAATGTATTATTGATGACAAATGGATTTCAGCACAATTTTATTTCTATTATTTATAACGGCACAGTATAAAACAGAGCATCCACAAAGGTGTTTCCTGTTTTTCAGAGGTGAGATTTGCAAACTAGGATTGTCAAAAGTATCAGTAGCTGTATAAGAACAGGTATAAGACACATAGACTAGTATACACCCATAGAGCACTATGGAACCTGCCTGGACGACTGAGGGATTACACAGATATAAGGCCACATGGGAATAAAAAAGTACTTTACTAGCATTTAAGATTATGTTGTCTAAATTAAGGGAGTTTTTATTATCATTGTGGTATCGAGTCTATTCATTCGTATCAAAATGAACTTTAAAATTTTTATGACATGACAGCTGTGGCTGGTCCACCCCTTTTGATATAACGTGTTGTGGGTTCAGAAGTTTTACTGTGTCATAGAAAAATGACAAGCTGCTCTGAGTTGAGAGATCGAACAAATTGATACTTTGCAGTTGATGTCATCATCATTCCCTGTTGGTGAGATGCTAACTGTAAGCACAGAAGAAGATTTGTTACTCAAGTTAGACTTTAATGTCAGCTTTATTTGAGCACAATCTGACCATAAAGAACTGACATAGCCTGAACTACAATAGCTGAGCTGTTAAACAAGCCCCTCTCAAATAACATTACAGTCACAAGCAAGCTACCATCAGCCTGTTAGTCACTCACAGTTAGTCCTGTTTTGTTGAAAATCAAACATGTAAACAGGATCGTGAATGCTTGTATTAATCACATGCTCCTGAAAATGTGTTACTTAAATCCATTTTGTATTTTTTGTAAGTTTTCAGACTGAAAGCTCTGCTCTGAGGGCAAAACAAACTCACAGCAGCACAGGTACATAAATCAAACAGTAAGAAAATATCTGATTTGGTGGAATTTGATGGAACTCCCTAAAAGCTCAGCATTTTGTCCGGGGGCAGAACTTAACAATCAGATCTTAGACCCGAGACCAGACTTGAGACCAAACAAAAGATCGGACCAGAGACCAGAGACCAGAGAACAGACCTGAGACCAGACCAGAGGCCAGACCTGAGATCAGACCTGAGCCTAGACAGAGACCAGACCAGAGACGAGACCAATGACCTGAGACCAGACCTGAGACAAGAGCAAAGACCAGATCAAAGACCTGCAACCTGACCTAAAACCAGACCTGAGACCAGATATATTTATATTTTCTGAAACCTGGCTATAACATAAGAAAGTGACAATTAAATCAACATTGAAAATTACAAAGTCTTTCGTTGTGACAGGCAATCTAAAGGAGGTGGTGTTGCCATGTATGTCAAAGATCACCTTGTCTGTGGACCTTTTGTTCTCCTGCTCAAAGTCTTGTTTGTCTAGCTTGAAAATCTGTTCCTGCCTGTTAGTTATGCAAATGATCCTGATAAAACATTGGCTTTTGCTGGTATTTATCGTGCCTCATCAGCACCTAAAGCTGCTCTTAATGGTCTGTTCATGATGCTTTCTAAACTGGAAAATTATGAGCTCATAATAATTGTTGGGCGATATAAATATTAACTGGCTGGAGAAAGAGCCCGAAACACACAATTAATCTTTATTCTGACTAGACCTGTGGCTAAAATTTAAACAAAGGCAAACTCATTGATATAATCTTAACAAACAAACCCCATCATTATGAAGGGCTAGACTGGATCAGATCTGAGTCAGGAGCCTGGTCTGGAGTAATGTGATAGAGGGAACCTACCCAGACTCAGGGAGAGCATGCAAACTCCAGTAAGATCTGAAAAGCAAACCTGGGACCAAATGCAGAGAGGTATAACAACACAAAAGAAGGGAAAATGACAGCCAGGCACCTTCCCAGGCCAAACCAGCACTAAACCAGGTCTAAACCAGAGCTAAACCAGGACTAGACCAGAACTAAACCAGGTCTAAACCTGCACTAAACCAGGACTAAACCAGGGCTAAACCAGGACTAAACCAGGACTAAACCAGCACTAAACCAGGACTAAACCAGGACTAAACCTGCACTAAACCAGGACTAACCCTGGACTAAACTGGACTAAACAAGAACTAAACCAGCACTAAAACGGCACTAAATCAGGACTAGACCAGGACTAGACAAGCACTATATCAGGACTAAACCAGCACTAAACCAGGACTAAACCAGGACTACACCAGCACTAAACCAGGACTAAACCAGGACTAAACCTGCACTAAACCAGGACTAACCCTGGACTAAACTGGACTAAACAAGAACTAAACCAGCACTAAAACGGCACTAAATCAGGACTAGACCAGGACTAGACAAGCACTATATCAGGACTAAACCAGCACTAAACCAGGACTAAACCAGGACTAAACGAGAACTAATCCAGGACTAAACCAGTACTAAACAAGAACTAAACAAAGACTAAACTAGAACTAAACCAGAACTAAACCAGGACTAGACCAGGAGTAAAACATGTCTCAATCAGGACTAAACTAGGACTAAACCAGGACTAAACCAGTGCTAAACCAGGATTAATCCAAGACTAAACCAGGTCTAAACCAGCACTAAACAAGGACTAAACCAGGACTAAATCAGCACTAAACTGGAAGTAAACCAGGACTAACCAGGTCTAAGCTAGGACCAAATCAGCATTAAACCAGGACTAAACCAGAACTAAACTAGGACTAAATCAAGGCTAAACCAGGACTAAACCAGGAATAAACCAAGGCTAAACCAGGACTAAACCAGCACTAAACCAGCACTAAACCAGGACTAAACCAGGTCTAATCCAGGACTAAAAAAAGGTCTAAACCAGGTCTAAACCAGGACTAAACCAGGTCTAAACCGGAATAAAACCAGGCCTAAACCAGGTCCAAGCCAGGTCTAAACTGGGTGTAAACCAGGTCTAAATTTGAACCTCAGGTTCAGGTTCTTGCTAATCCCCAGAGGCCAGTGAAGGTCATGTGGAGGGCAGAGATGCTGAGGCTAATCGCTGTGGAATGTTTCATATCAGAGGTCTAGACCGGGCCAAAATCCAAGACCAAATTTGAATCTGAGTCTTGGTCTAAAATAGTCCTCTTTTAGTTCAAGCTTAGTCCAGCCTCTCGAACATCACACCAGGATACAGCTCGGAAAAAGTGCTGTCAAAGCTAAAAAATGAAATAAACCAGGACTAACGTAGGACTAAACTAGACCCCAACCAGAAGGACACTAAAACCAGGATAAACCAGGACAAAACCAGGAATAAGCCTGGACCAAACCAGGATTTTAATGTTGTTTTTGTTTTTTTGTTTTTTTTTGTAATTCATAAAGTTGATTCTTCACCATAAACCTAGAGTGGTTTCCTTCTCATTGATATAGGACTAAAGTAGAACTAAACCCAGAGTAAACCAAGACCTTTGCTGTTTGGGTGTTCATTGAAAAAAACAACATACTGATTATAATTTAAAGATGTCCTTTTGTCACAGGCTGTTTAGTTTAATGATCGAAACAAATGAATGTGTCTGTAGTTTTCTAATGACCCCAAGTCACATACTAAAGCATTTCTATGTCATCAGAATATTTAGAAACAAAATTTGTTAAAAGGTAAACCAAAAATATAACCAGGACTAAATCAGGATTTACTGAGATTACATGGGGCTGAAGCTGCAAAACCAGGACTAAACAGCACTAAACCAGGATTCACCCAGAGTTGACCCAGGATTTATCAGGATGACACTGGGGCTGAAGGTGCAAAACCAGGACTAAACTAGGACTAAACCAGGATTAAAACAGAACTAAGACAGGATTACAGTGGGTCGAAGCTGCAAAACCAGATCTAAACCAGGACTAAGCACGGACTTAACCAGGATCGAACCAGGATTTCTGAGGATTACACTGGGGCTGAAGCTGCAAAAGCGGGACTAAACAGGACTAAACCGGGATTTACCAAGATTAAACTGCACCTGAAACTGCAACACCAGAACTAAACCATGACTACAGCGAGACTAAACCAGGATTTACCACGGACTGAACCAGGATTTATCACAATTACATTGGGTCTGAAGTTGCAAAACCAGGACTAAACTAAGACTAAACCAGGATTAAACCAAGATTTACCAGGATTACACTTGGGCCGAAGCTGCAAAACCAGATCTAAACCGGGACTTAACCCGGATCGAACCAGGATTTCCCAGAATAACACTGGGGCTGAAGCTGCAAAACCGGGACTACACTGGGACTAAACCAGGTCTAAACCAGATCTTAACCAGCACGAAAGCCTGGCAGAGGTACCATTGTTCTATTTATCGTAACTTTGAATAAAAATAAACCACCTCCACGTTAGAAAAAAGTAATTCAGTGTGCCATAACTATATAGTGTATTATTAAACCCAAACCTAACGACCATTGGCTCTTCGCGCAGACGCAGTTTGGATGAACCCACGGAATATAAAAACACGGCCTACATCCCAAGAGGCGCGCGCACGGAGCACCTGTTTCCAAACGCCTCGTGCCCTTGTCGGACGCGCGCGGGAGAATGTGCGTGAGGGCGTGCGTGAGGACCCAGGCACGGTGCTGCTGGAGATAGTGGACCTGGTTCAGACTTGGTCCAGACCTGGTTTAATCTTGCCCTGTTTAAATTCTGATTTGGTCCTGGTTTTGAAGCTTTGGCCCCAGTGAAATCCTGCTGGTTTAGTTTTTTTTATTTTTTTATTTATTTTATCTTTTATCTAATACTGTTTATAAATATATAGGTTACTTTTTCCAACCTCTCCTTGACCACACATACATTTAAAAGCGAATTTGAGATTAATATTAATAAATCCTGTCTGTTTTGGTTAGATCCGAGCCTAGTTCTGTTTGCATCACAGGTTAATCAAGGTTTAATTCTGGTTTGGTCCTGGTATAGTCTGCGCACGGTACTGGAGATGGCCTGTCCTTACAAACCGCATCCACACACACCGGGCCGCGCTCTGAACCAAGCCGGGTCGAGGCGCTTCAAATCTGGGACACGAATCCGCTGTGGCGCGCAGTGATGGATGCAGCCTCTGACATCCAGCGCATTTCTACATCCCTCTACTCCGGGTTTAGACCCTGTTTGGACCTGGTTTGGACTTGGGTATATCTGCTTTTGTCCTTCAAAGTCCTGGTTTGTCCAGACTCTTGCTTAAGACCTGTTATAGGCTAATCTTGCCCTGATTTTGTCTTGGTTTTGCCCCGGCTTAGTCCTGGTTTAATACTGGTTTAGTCCTGGTCTAGTCTTGGTTTTGTCCTTGCTTTTGTCCTGACGTAGTGCTGGTTTAGCCCTGTTTTAATCCAGGTTTTGTTCTGCTTGGTCCAATATTCAGTCCTGGTTTAGTCCTAGTTCAGTCCTGGTTCAGGCCCGGTCCCCTCAGACTGCAGCACCGGTCACATATTTGCAGTGTTTCCCGTGATGAAGAGCCGTGGCGAGCATCCGCTCCCATTTATCCGATATTCTGTCCACACATGTGCACGCCCCCGAGCCTCAGCCCCCCCTCCGCTCCCCGCTCTGCTGTGCTCTGCGCCGGTGAGGAGAGCCAGACAACACCGCTCCACACGTACCTTTCCACAGACGCGCTCCATGGTGGTCCTCCCGAACGCTACCCCGATTCAGGCTCCGTGCCCGTCATCTCCGGTGCGCTCGGGCTGCAGTCATGCTGGAGGAGGACGGAGGGCAGACAGCGGGCGGTCAGAGGGATGTGAAGCCGAGGAGGAGCGCTGTCTCTCGGTCTGATTCCCTGCGCAGGCTCCGTGGAGTTTGCGGGATGCGGGGAGAGCGACAGACGAGCTTTAATGCCACCCGAAGTCTCCCCTCCCCCGCCCCTCCTCATCCCCGCCACCACAACGGGCACCAGCACACATGCACCCGCACACACGCACGGTCACGCGCATCATCCACACGGGAACAGCGCGTGCGCGTCACATCAGCCGCTGGAGGCGCGTTACCCGAGGCGCTCCTCAGAAAAGACACAAGAACGTCCATAGAAGCAGTGGAATTACACGCGCTTTAGGCCTATGGATGAGGGCGGGTCTGTAGTCTGTTCTATAGGCTACGGATATAGTTTGTAAATTAATTTTATTTCTATAAATTTTTTTTCCTATTTCTATGTAACTGCAAAATCGACTTTTCAGAGCTTTTAACCATGTTTCCTTCTCACTGCCTTTTGGAGTCATGCATGTTTGAGCTCTATGTGATGTGCAGCTATCCACAGGAGGGGTCGACAGCATGCAGCGCTTTGTTGTGATGACGTTTATGGCGACGTCAGCTCCCATTGGGCGCCCCACGTAGAAATCAGCGGACTTGTTTCTTTTATTACATTATTTTAGATGAATATTGCAGTGTCAAATGTGCAAATTATGACAAAATGATCCACGAGTGTCATCGATTATAACTATAAAGCACACACAAACACTGTAGAGCTTCTCATATATAAAATTACAGTCACAAGCAGCAGTGCAAAAGAGCCCATGTTATCCCAAGTTTCAAAGTAATATAACCACTTATTGACTTCATTATAGAAAGTGAAATTTGGCACAGTGACTCTTTAGGTCGTCTCGGGGGGTCAAAGTTGTATTTTGCACTGTGTTACCATGGTGATGCCTCATAAACCCGTGTTCTTCCATTTTAGTGCATCAGCGCTTCCAATGTGTGCTGACATTGTTTTGTGACAAGTACAGACCAAAGCCGCAATAAAACACAAGAGAGTGCCAGGTCGACTGAGTTCGACGCCGCTTGTATTTGTAAATCAAAGGATTTTTACTTATTTTACTGTATGTCCTTATCTTTTTTTGATCATAGTTTTTATATAATTCTTTGCTCATGTTGCATCATAACGCCGAAGCATGTTCTTGTTTGGAAATTTTGCTCACTGACAAAGGTAATAAAACTGAAGCTGATGTAAAATGTAAATTATGAATATTTGAACTCTGCCTCATTGTTTTACAACCAATTATATTATTTTCTTTATTGCACCAAATTATGACAAAAATGTGAACTTTAAATCATCATTTTTGGTTAAATTTAGATTACTTTTTGATTAAAAAAATAAACAAACAAACAAGCAAAAACCCTGCAATCTGAGGCTGGTAGTCAAAGCATCTTCCTGGTTTGGGTAAGTCCAGGTGACAGGTGATAAACCTTAAATCCACCTTAAATCCACCTTAAACCCTCAAAACATTACATGTCTTGGTTTTTGTTTCATCATGTGTGTTCATTTATCACAAACACTTCACCTGTCTGAGTCTAATGCCCTCCCATCCTCCTGTATCGATTTTATGCAGAATAAGACAGGAGAGTTTGTTGTTTTGGAGGAAATGATGGTACTTCAAAATGGCGCTTTCGATATTTTCTCATTGCGTCGATTGAAATCATGATTTAGATCATGATGAATGTTGCAGTTGTGCTCACATGTCACATTTGCATGGCAGACTCTGCTGCTCATTTCCATATTTGCCTCTGTTTTCTGGAGGAAGTAACCCATGCATGGGATATGCATATCTGTTCTTGCTAACATGTCATCCTCAACATTGAGCCATTCAGCAAAGCCCATTGTGTTCCTGGTTTGGGTAAGTCCAGGTGACAGGTGATATACCTTAAATCCACCTTAAGTCCACCTTAAATCCACTTTAAACCCTCAAAACGTCACATGCCTTGGTTTCTGTTTCATCATGTGTGTTCATTTGTTTATCACAAACACGTCACCTGTCTAAGTCAGATGTTTAATGTGTTTAACATGTGTGAACAAAACAAAACACAAAACACAGGTCTGTTTGTGATGAGGAAACAACATTAGAATGAAGAAAAAAAAAAAAAAACACAGCCTGATATGGGCCCTTTAGGAGTGGTCAAATATTGTCCAGCAAAACGAACACATCCTCCTGTATCCCTGTGTGTCTGATGCCCTCCCATCCTCCTGTATCCCTGTGAGTTAGACTGAGATAAAATGTCTGACTAACATGTCGTTTTTTGCACCATATTGCCATAGCGATGCACGAAAGAGCCCTTCTTATACTGATGGGAAAATGTCTAGGTTTTCCTACATTTCAAAATGAGATAAAAACTTATTAGTGTCATTGAAGGATGTGACTCTTTAGGTCATCCTCGCCAAAAAAGTCCGGGGGACCAAAGTTGTGTTTTGTACAGTGTTGCCACGGCGATGCCTTAAAAATCCTTGTTATTCCGTTTTAGTGCATCAGCGCTTCCAATTTGCATTGACTTTGTTAAAACACAATAAAACACAAGTGCCGCGTTTTCACCATCCTTAGGGAGTGCCAGGTCAGCTGAGTGCAAAGCACGGCCCCCGAGGGCAGTTCGATGCCGCTTGCAGCTTTAATTTAGTTTTTATCTTTATCTTTTCAGTTCCAATATTTGCTTAAAGAGGCGTATTTGACTTCTGTGGGGAAGTAACTGTTAACGCAATATATTTAGATAATGATAATGCTATATTCACCGAAAACAATCTATTAAAAATGTTTTATTAGTTTAACTTTTGTTTATGACGCTCTGAGTCCCCCCATCCTTTGCGCTCTGCGCTAAGTCGCTCCCCCTTCAGAGCACTATCACAATACAATCAGGGTACATCCGGCTAATGAAATGAAACTACTGCACATTGCATCAGATTTGTGAAGTTACAGTTTTGTATCATGTTTTTGTATATTTATGTAGAATGGTTGTGTGGGAGTATGGATGATGTAAGCTTGTAAGGAGGAGTAACCGTAAGGAATTACTCAAACATGCATGGATGGCATCTAAAACGTTTGAACATAACATGTTAGAAAGCTCAAAAAAACTATTTAGCATAATACCACCTCTTTAAATTAGCTTTAGTCAAAACTTTCTGGGGGTGGAAAGGTGACAGGTGAGGTGGCAGGTGAGAGTTGCAAGTGGTGACTTCACTTATTTTCATTTATTACTAGGGATGTAACAGTAAGTGAAATACTGTGATATTGTATTGTGTCTTATGATAATATTGGGGCTGTCAAAATGAATTGGATTACAAGCCCTGTTGCATAGTTTTGCAGAAGCAACAGCAAAAACAGAAGGAACTACATAGGCCGTGATCCTTTGCCCCATTTCAGTCATTACGCACTTTTAAATCTTAATTTTTTGGATTATGACATAATGATTTTATTTTAAGGTCTTGCCAAGGCATTTAAAAAATAACAAAGCAGATACGTACAATTTCACACAATAAGTATCATAATGTGAGAGTTGGATATTGTTACATCCCTATTTGCTGCATAACTTTTTAAAGTAGTAAAATTTAGTTTATAAAGCATTTGAATTACAAAAACGCCAGCTGTATTCAGAATTTCAGTTTAAGGAGTGGGATCTGGACTCTGATTTGGGGGGGCACTGATTTGGGACTTGGGACTTAGATTTGCCAAAACAACTTGGTCCCACGTCTACTTTCTGAAGATTGGTGAATCTCCCTGAGTTTGGATTGACAGGTGAATCCAGGTGATTGACAGGTAGATTAACTAATCATTAATTTTTCAGTTTCATTTATCTTTATTTTTTGGAGACTCCAGTCAGAGCACCAGACTCTCTTTTTCATGAGTGTCCTCTTCAAATACAGAACAATACAAACAAAAACAAAACAAATAACTGCATAGGTCCATTTAAAACACTAAAAAAGGAACAGATGTGAGTATAAATGTTTATCACCACATTATTAAAGTTAATTGGTTGCATAAATGTGGACGTTTTGCTTGTCCTTGAAATGTATTCCTCTACTGCACAGGTGTCAAACTCAAGGCCCGTAGGCCAAATGTGCCCTGCCAAGTCATTTTATGTGGCCCGCGACAAGGTCAATTAAAAGTTATGACTGTCTTAAAATATCAGTTTATAACGAGATACACAGTTACTCATTTTTTCATATCCATGCAATATTTGTAACTTGAATAAATGTCAGGATCCACATGTTCCTGCTCCCTGTTTTACCTCCTGTGTGCTCCTTCCCCTCCCTCACCTGCCTGAATCTGGAGCTGGGCGGAGTTCCTGGCTCCTCCCGCACGCACCTGAATCCCATCAGCGCAATCAACGCCACCTGCCGTGGGATAAGAGGAGCCAGGACCAGAAACTCGGTGTCAGATCGTCCGTGTGTCAAACCTGACTACTCTAGCTCTGCTTGGTAGATATTTGTTGCTTGCTTTTTGATGCTTATTGGATTTTTGCTACTCCCAGATTCCTGCTCCCTGGACCGTCCCAGCTCCTTCTTCTCTGGTTCCGTTCCTGACCCTGCCTCCCCGCTCTGGTATTGTCTGCTCGTTGTCTTCACCTCTACGTCACGCCTTGGACCCTGGCTTGCACCTCGCTCCCTGCTCTGATTCCTGCTTCCTGGACCGTCCCTGCTCCTCTGGCTCCGTTCCTGGCCCTGTCTCCCTGCTCCGGTGTTGGCCACTCCCTGTCCTCATCCCTGCACTCCGCGTCACGTCCCTGAACCCTGGCTCGCACCCTGCTCCCTGCTCCTTGTCTGTTCTACCATCATTTGTCTGTTGTTTCACTGACTGTAAATAAACACTGTAAACTTGCTCCTGCTCGAACATTACAACAATAAGTATACAAAAAAGGATTAATTAACAAGATTAAAAAGTAGTTGCATTTATTTTACGTTACATTTGAATACATTTATACTGCTTAAATTATATCTGGCGCTTTGAGAGCATCCATTTTATTGATGTGGCCCTCGGTGAAAATGAGTTTGACGCCCCTGCTCTACTGGGATGCAAAATAACCTTTTTTTCTATATCAGTTCTAGTTTTAGACATAGAGAATCATAAGATCTTGTATTAAAAGTTCCTGTATCAAACTTCAACAAATAGGTGTAGTGTCTTATAAGTACACTTAATACAGTGTTGTTCTCTTCTGACAGATACAAATGGACAAGGTACTTTTTCATTGAGTTTACATTTATGTGCATGTCCATATCAAAACAAATATCGCAGAAAAATATCACAGGGGTCTTGAAAAATATGGCAGAGAATAGGAGAGGGAAATGTTATTTTGTTTGTAAATGATGGGTGACCAATGATCTCCTTTGTTTCACACGCATCACTGAAAGAAACAAATCTGATTGGACAGCTGTGTTTGGCTCTGGCCCGAGACATGACAGAGGACGTGGGGACCAGACTGACATCGCTGTGCATAAAATTCTACAAGTGACAGAAGGTTTACGTCAAGAAAATGAAACGATTTGAACCTTTGTGTCTCTTGTGTTTCTTACTCTTGTTGCAGTGACATGATGTGGACATGTGACTCGTCTCTGTGTTTTGACCCAAATCTGTCAAAGACACTCAGACCATCACAACATGTCCCCCACTGACACAGGACGGGCTGTGGAAGTAGTAACAGTAGTATGAACAGTAGTAGTAGGTATTGTAGTAGCAGTAGTAATAGTAGTTGTAGTAGTATTAATAGAAGTTATAGTAGTAACACTTGTAGCAGTAGTTATAGTAGCAGTAGTAGTTGAAGTGGTAGAGGTAGTAGTAGTAGTAGTAGTAGTAGTGGTAGTAGTAGAAGAAACTATAGTAGTAATAGTAGTAGTATTAGTAGAAAAAGTAGCAGTAGTGGTAGCAGTAGTTATAGTAGTAGCAGTAGTAGCAGCAATAGTAGAAGTAATTGTAGTAGTAGTAGCAGAAGTAGTAGTAGCATTAGCAGCAGCAGCAGCAGCAGCAGCAGTAGTAGTAATAGTAGTAGTAGTAGTAGCAGTAGTAGTAGCAGTAGTAGTAGTAATATTAGTAGTAGTAGTAGTGGAAGTAGTAGTAGCAGAAGTAGTAGTGCCGGTAGTTATAGTAGTACCAATAATAGTAACAGTAGTAGAAATAATAGCAGTAGTAGCAGTAGCAGCAGCAGTAGTAGCAGTAGTAATAGCAGTAGTAGTAGCAGTAGTAGTAGTTGTAGTAGTAGTAGTAGTAGTGGTGGTGGTAGTAGTAGAAGAAACTATAGTAGTAATAGTAGTAGTATTAGTATAAGAAGTAGCAGTAGTGGTAGCAGTAGTTATAGTAGTAGCAGTAGTAGCAGCAATAGTAGAAGTAATTGTAGTAGTAGTAGCAGAAGTAGTAGTAGCATTAGCAGCAGCAGCAGCAGCAGCAGCAGCAGCAGCAGCAGCAGCAGCAGCAGCAGCAGCAGCAGCAGCAGCAGCAGTTGCTGCTGAAGAAGCAGCAGCAGCAGTAGTAGTAGTAGTAGTAGTAGTAGTAGTAGTAGTAGTAGTAGTAGTAGCAGCAGCAGCAGCAGCAGCAGCAGCAGCAGCAGCAGTAGTAGTAGTAGCAGTAGTAGTAGTAATATTAGTAGTAGTAGTAGTGGTAGTAGCAGAAGTAGTAGTAGTAGTGCCGGTAGTTATAGTAGTAGCAATAATAGTAACAGTAGTAGAAATAATAGCAGTAGTAGCAGTAGCAGCAGCAGTAGTAGCAGTAGTAATAGCAGTAGTAGCAGTAGCAGCAGCAGTAGTAGCAGTAGTAATAGCAGTAGTAGTAGTTGTAGTAGTAGTAGTAGTAGTAGTAGTAGTGGTAGTAGTAGAAGAAACTATAGTAGTAATAGTAGTAGTATTAGTATGAGAAGTAGCAGTAGTGGTATCAGTAGTTATAGTAGTAGCAGTAGTAGCAGCAATAGTAGAAGTAATTGTAGTAGTAGTAGCAGAAGTAGTAGTAGCATTAGCAGCAGCAGCAGCAGCAGCAGCAGCAGCAGCAGCAGCAGCAGCAGTAGTAGTAGTAGTAGTAGTAGTAGTAGTAGTAGTAGTAGTAGTAGTAGTAGTAGTAGTAGTAGTAGTAGTAGTAGTAGTAGTAGTAGTAGTAGTAGTAGTAGTAGCAGCAGCAGCAGCAGCAGCAGCAGCAGCAGCAGCAGCAGCAGTAGTAATATTAGTAGTAGTAGTAGTAGTAGTGGTAGTAGTAGTGGTAGTAGTAGTAGCAGAAGTAGTAGTAGTAGTGCTGGTAGTTATAGTAGTAGCAATAATAGTAACAGTAGTAGAAATAATAGCAGTACTAGCAGTAGCAGCAGCAGTAGTAGCAGTAGTAATAGCAGTAGTAGTAGCAGTAGTAGTAGTTGTAGTAGTAGTAGTAGCAGTAGTAGTAGTAGTAGTAGCAGTAGTAGTAGTAGTAGTAGCAGAAGCAGTAGCAGTAGCAGCAACAGCAGTAGTAGTAGTAGCAGTAGTAGTAGTAGCAGCAGCAGCAGTAGTAGTAGTAGTAGTAGTAGTAGTAGCAGAAGCAGTAGCAGTAGCAGCAACAGCAGTAGTAGTAGTAGTAGCAGCAGTAGTAGTAGTAGTAGTAGTAGCAGAAGCAGCAGCAATAGTAGTAGTAGCAGTAGTAGTAGTAGTAGCAGCAGTAGTAGTAGTAGTAGTAGTAGTAGTAGTAGTAGCAGAAGCAGTAGCAGCAACAGCAGTAGTAGTAGGAGTCTAACCCCCAACCTCCTGACTGAGAGGAGGAGGCAGGACAACCACTCTGCCACAGTAACACAGGGAGGACATGCTATACTTTGTACCCTTAAAAGCCTGTTCTCCAGAGCAGCCCGTGGTCCGGATGCACCCAGCCATAGCGTCCCATGTCTAATGCTGAATGGAGCACTTAGGGGGGTGTGGCAGAGACGCTAAGCCCACAGACGAGCTCTCACCCTGGGCTTTGACTGTCCCTGACCCCCCCCTCTCTCCATCTCAGACCCCTTTGTACGACATTGAATGAGGATGTTCTTTGGGCTCGGATCGTTTACATGGGGAAGGGGAGGAGTGGGGAAGGGGGCGGGGCAGAGCCTATAGATTTGTTAAAGTGGGGCTAAACACCTAAACCCCGCCCACCTCCGCATTTCAAATAGAGCTGCTAAACTGGGCCATACCTGCTGTACCTAAAGGGGAGAGTGAGGGGGGAAGAGGGGCGGGTCTGGTGGACTAAAGGGGAGAGAGGGGGTGGCTGTAATCAGGGCAGTCTTGTGTGATGTCACATAGTACTTGAAATTGCAGTGCCCTCTGAAGGCAGCAAACACTTAAATTGTGAACACAAAGCTGCAAATTGACCTAATTTGCACTAAAGTTGGCAAAAAAAAGACCAGGAACAGTAGATAATGGTATTAAAACACCTAGTAGCAGCAGTAGTAGAAGTAATAGTAAGAGTAATAGTAATATAGTAGTAGAAGAAAATGTAGTAGTTGTAATAGTAGCAGCAGTAGTGGCAGTAGCTCTTTTTCTTTTCCTCTCCTTTCTTTTTCTTTTGCTTTCCCCCCCCCCCCCCCCCCCCCTTCTTCCCTCTCTTCTCTCTCACTCTCTGGGCTGTGAGCTCCTGTTTTTTCTCTCTTTCCCTCTCTCTGTCCTTCTCCCACCCTCCTTTCCTCATGTCTGTGTCTTTCCCTTCTTCCCTCTCTCCTCTCTCTCTTTCTGGGCTGAGCTGTAGTTTTGCACCCCCTTTCTCTTCTTATTCCTCTCTTTCTCTCCCTCCTTCCCCATTCCCCCTCTCCGCTCTTCTCTTTGTCCTGCTCCAAACACTGTCACTGTGATTGTTCCAGTGGCCCTCAACCTCACAGGAACTCCTCTGCTCTACCAAGAATCCTCTGGACTCCAAGAATCCTCCGCACCCTGAGAATTCACTACACCACCAAAAATCCTCTGTCCTGGTTCAGTACTGGCTCAGCCCTGGTTTAGAACTAGTTTAGTGCTGGTTTACTCCTGGTTCAATCCTGGTTTAGTCCTGGTTCAGTCACAAATGGTTTAGTCCTGGTTCCCACTTTGCACTCTGAGAGTCCTCGGCCTTTTGCATTGTGTCCATGAGCAGGACACTTAACCTGTGGTTTGATAGTGTGAGCGCTTGGTGATGGTCAGAAAGGCCACTACTCAGTCAGTCAGACCCAGGGCAGCTGAGGCTCTCCTCCTCCAGAAGCATCACTGAACAGCTAAAGATCACAAGATAAAATGGACAAACTATTGTAATTTCAATTATGGTCTTTGTAAATTGTAACCTTTCTTCATAAAATGAATATGGACACTCATCTATGCTGTAAGGAGCAGGGCCAGAGGAGCAGAGCCAGAGGAGCAGAGGGACAGAGGCAGAGAGGCAAATATAATTTCCCCATATCAGAGGTGTTTGGGTCAGGAACACAAAAACAGTGACGGTCAGGATGAGGGTTGGACCACAGACCGTGGAGTGAAGGACTCTAACAAAATATCGCCATCTCCTGTAAGATTTGAAAACTACAAGTTCAGTGACAAAACAGTGAGCCCCTTTGGAATTATTCACTCTGATTTTAAGATAGAGGGATAAACAGAAACACGTTGGCCTAAATGCACAACATTTGTTAAGTTAAACAACACATAAATCAAGCTGAATTTAATTGCCCTGGTTCAGTCCTGGTTCAGTCCTGGTTCAGTCTTGGTTCAGTCCTGGTTCAGTCTTGGTTCAGTCCTGGTTTAGTCCTGGTTCAGTCCTGGTTCAGTCCTGGTTTAGTGCTGGCTCAGTCCCGCCCGGTTCAGTTTCAGTCTTGTTCTTGTCCACTCGGTGGCGCTGTTGCTCCTCAAAGGGAGAGCTCGTCAGGCGCATGCGCAATGCATGTTGTGAACAGCAGTTTTCCCGGAGTTTGATGAAACCGAAATGAAACAAAACTGCGCTTTTTCCCCCCGCGAATTTAACCATAAACTACGTACCACGGGACCGGGGCACGTACGTACATTTAAAAACACATTTACTCCACATTTATAGTCTATTTAATGCTTTCTTTTGCTTGGGTTTATTGGGTTAGCCGCAGTTAGCAGCTGCTGTTGGCCGTACATGAGCTTTCCCTGCGTTCCTCCAGTACCACAGGCTACACACGCTTGTATTATAACAGTTACATTTGTTTGATAAAGAAGGTACGCGTTTTTGTTTCTCTTGTGTAAAAATAACAATATGCGTATGCATCTTTTTCTTTTATCTGCCCAAGTTTTCTTTATAAACACCAAAAATAAGAACTAGAACTAATCAAATTGGCAGATCAAAATGATACCAGGGAAACGATGAGCTACGATAAGGGACTAGGATGGTTACCATGGCAACCTATAGTAAATTATGTGCAGTACCAGCAGACATGTGTACAATTATACTCAGACATGTGTACAGTTATACTCAGACATGTGTACAACTATACTCAGACGTGTACAATTATACTCAGACATGTGTACAATTATACTCAGACATGTGTACAACTATACTCAGACGTGTACAATTATACTCAGACATGTGTACAATTATACTCAGACATGCGTACAATTATACTCAGACATGCGTACAATTATACTCAGACATGCGTACAATTATACTCAGACATGCGTACAATTATACTCAGACATGTGTACAATTATACTCAGACATGTGCAGAATTATACTCAGACTGACAGGGAGCTAGAGTTTTTCATTTGACTTTTGTCTTTACAGAAAGCCGATGAGGTGGCATCATTGTGATATTCAAAAGTACAAGCAATTGTATTCAAAAACTGCGCATTTTAGCAAACTGAAACTGTTTTTGAAATGTTTCAATAATCACGTGGCAGCACTATTCTCTGGTCTGGTCTGTCAGTGAGACTTAAGCCTCTGTTAGTGCAGGGATTGTGTAGTTCCAAACTGCACACCGTTGATACTTTGCAGTAGCATCACACTGCAGTGTTCTACATGTAGGTGTATGGTGGAATGTTGAGCATTTACCATGGTAACACAATGTATACACACATTAGCAAACACAGTCGAAAAAGTTTTAAGTTAGTCTGAGAATGCTCAAGAAAAAATTGATTCAAACTAATTTTCATGCACTATTTAAACCCTTCTGTTCTGTTTTTACATTATTTTCAATCAGAATTTTACTCTTGTTCGTCTCACAAGTTGGCCACTTTATAAAAAATCATTGCAGGGAAAACGATAATAAAAGAGCAGACTGTTACTAAAAGCTTAACTGATGAGTATGAAAATGCTAAGATGTTTTCTCCTGGTTTATGTTTAATACTTCAAAAATCTGACAAAGTTTGACGTCTGTCCACATAGATTTATGGTACAAAATATGCAGCTGTAATGAAACATAGGCACATGAACATCTGTGGGAAAGATTTGTCATTGATTTGTCAATGTTGATTTTAATTCTACAGTATAAAAGTATTTTGTCTTGTGTCCTCAGAATGGAGTGTTCCGTGTCCTCTCTCATGTCCCTCCTGTCCCCCGGCCTGGCTGTAGGACCCTCTCTGTCCTGTGGGGGCGCACTTGGGCTGTGGTGGGTGGGGCTTCCTCTGGAGGCTGGCTCTGAGCTGCCGAATGGGCGGGACTTACCACAGGACATGACCAATAACATGGTGAGACTGAAACACTTTGGTTTAATCAGGTTTAATATTGTTTTGTTGAATAGTTTATTATGGGATTGGACCAGGGCTGTCAGTCTTTATTCGTTTAGTCGATTAATCGGTCAATGGAGTCTTCGTTGACCAAAATGTGACATATTTTATTTAGATGAAGAATTTATATGAGACAACAGCAGAAAGAGAGTGAGTGAGCTGAAGATTTGGTATTTTAGGTATTTATCTGTAAAAAAAAACGAGATTGAACAAATTTTTGCATGAACTCCCTCTGCAGGGTTAGTCTAGTGAGTGCAGTTTGGGTCAGATACATAAAGATAGGGCATAGTTTTGACAGCTTTTGCCACGCCCCCTTTTAGTTGACCAGTCGATCGTCAACACATGTCTTTAATTCAACAAGAATTTCTTCTAGTCGACTGCAGCCCAAGACTAAATTTGGGGAATTTGCTTAGTTTAGCTTTGTGTAATAGTTTGTGAATTATATTTTGAAAAAAAAACTTGCAACTCCCAGCCCATATCTCATGACCCGTCTACTAAACGACAAGAGTTATTCATTTAGATGTAAAACACTCGCAGAGAGCAAGGGCTGCAGATGGTGGTGCACTGAAAAGAGAAGCAGTGTTGATTAGGCTAAAAACAGAAGCATCAGTGAAGGTGATTTGAAATGATCAGAGAGAGTCTGGTGAAAATGAATGGACTTAAATGGACTCTCTCTTCCTTGATGACCACCTGATGATATCACATCGAGGGAGAGTGGAGAGTGATTTGGCCTCTGGCGAGAGACAAACTAAATATGAAAGATACACTCACATCTGTGAATGAAAGAAATCAAAACTCCAATTCTATGTACTTGAATGAGGAAGAAAAAAAAACAGTTAAAAGCTGAAAAACACATTATAGCCCTATGTTATTGGACTGTTTGTGTGCTCTGCATGTTAGCTGAATTCACCTTCAAGTTTGTGTCTGGGTCACGACCCTTTTTAAAAGTCAAGTCCAGAAAATTGGACCATAAACTGGACTGGAGCCGTTAAAGAAGACATATTGTGCTTGTGTTTGCTGCACATTTGAAATCGCAATATTCATCTAAAACAACTTAATGAAAGAAACAAGTCCACTGACTTCTACATTAATAAACTGCAGTGCCCAATGGGAGCTGACGTTACCATATACGTCATCAAAACAAAGTGCTGCATGCTGTAGGCCCCTACTGTGCATTACACTAGCAAGCAGCTAGTATTTGTACCAGAATGACTATGCTACGTTGCCGAATCCTATGTGTATCACCAATTAAGAAAATACAGAGAACGAAATGTGTACATTACACTGGGCTTATGTCGGTGGCAGTGAAAACGGGGGTAGATTGGCAAAATAATGTCTTGAAAATTAGCAATTAAACATTATTAAATATGCATGAGTCACTCCAAATACAACTTCAAGAGGGTAAATGGTAAGCGGAAACAACTATAACATGGTTAAAAGCTCTGAAAAGTCCATTTTGTATAATAGGTCCACTTTAAACTTTGGTTCAAATGAGGGGTGTGTGTGGAGATGTTTTATGCAAAGAGCAGGTTGTGAATGACCTCAGACTGTTCTCTGATTGGCTCTTTTGCAGGAGACAGCTGCCAATCAAAAGGCTTCGATGTCACTTCCTCTGTTCCTGCGGTAAGTCACAAAACTGGGGAGATACACAGTTACGAGTTATGAATTACATCCCTACTGAGTGCCCCTACAGTCATTATATATGAAACTTTTGATTTATTTGAGTGAGACTGAACACAATTACCTGGGCTCCAGAATACACACTTCTCCAATACTTAACCGACATTTGAGTCTGGTCATCTTCCCAAGTTTAGATGGGCGTGATTTACAAATGGTTTAGCCAATCAGAGACACGCATGGTCTGTCCATATCAAAACAAATATGAGGGAAAAAACACCTGCAGAATCAGTGAGCTAAGCACTAAACTGTTGATCTGAGGTGAGAGAATGGTTAAGTTAGAATGTCATTTTGCTGCAAATGGTAGGTGACAATGAGCTCCTTAGTTTAACATGCGTCACTGAAATAAACTAATTTAATTGGACAAACACTTTTGGCTCTGGCTCGAGGCGCGACAGAGGGTGCAGTGACCACACTAATATTCCTCTATATAAAAGATACTGAGAGGCATCAGTCTGGACTTACCAGGCGACATTTTAGCTTTTATCATCCAAGACCACGCAATGATCATTTTTGGAGCAATGGTGTTTTGAATGCAGGGCAACCAAAAATTATTCAAACTTGCATGAATCACTCTAACACAACACAACTTCGACTGGGTAAATTATGGAATACTATTATAACAAGACAATTTAGCAGAATATGTCCCATTTTAAATATGTCCCTGATGTTTATGCTTGTGTTTGGCACTCAGTTTTGCCTGTCAGGCTCAGAGCCGCTCTCAGCAGAACCTCTCAGTCCAAACCCAGGACCAGAGAATCCGAACCACACAGACCATCTCACCTGGAACTGAACTACTGCTGCGACCCAGCACAGACCCAGGTAAAACCAGGATTGAACTGGAACTGAACCAGGACTGAACCTGAACCTGGACTGAACCTGGACTACACCTGAACCTAATTGTCTTTGACATTGAGCAACTAATTATTTTAAATAGTCTGTGCTCTTACAGTTTTAAAGATGTACTACAATCACAACTGAACCGGGGTTGCCAGAGCCTTGACCTGCAGATAGAGACACATACAAGTTTGTCTCATTGTCAGTTTATGGACAGATCAGAACCTCCAGAATTCACCCACTGAGCTGCAGAGGCTGCACTAGCACTGATTCATGAGTGGGGAGTGGCAAATGGTGGGGATTAGGTAGTGACCATTCAGATCAGAGAGAGACATTTTAGGTTTAAAGCAACTGGATTTCAGCATAGAAACTGGCAACACAAATGAGAGACTCATGTGAGGCTCATTCAGCTTTCTGATTGGATAATCATCTTGAACCAAAACAACAAATTATAACATATAAACATATCAAATGTGACCTTATATTTTTGTCATTAAGAATAAATCACCACTACAAGTGTTAGTAAAGTAAAAGTTATATTTGATTTGAACATATTTACCTCTTATCTAGAGATACAGAGATGTCATGTTTATGAAATTTAAAATGAAAATCTTGTCTTGTCGATTTTAAGTTGTCATGACTTTATTCAGATCCTGTCAGAGATGGAAACTCCGCAAAGGCTCCTGGGCCACAAACTGAAGAAGTATCTCCTCCAACAGAAAACACCAAAGCAACAATAAATGACGAGGCACTAAAAATGGCTGCCACAGAAAAATGCATATTATTAAAGGAAACTGAGAGAGATGAATCCAAAATGGAGGACAGTACAGACAATATGACAAAGACGCAAAGAGGAAAGAATAAAACACAACAAACCAAAACTGTGTTTGACAATCAAAAGCTAGAGGTGTTCAAAATGCCTGACTCAGAAAACCTGGTGAACAGACTCAAAATGGAGGCAGCGAAGCAGGACACAGCGCCCCCTACAGTCCGCTACAGCTCACGTTTGGCCCTGAAGCCTCGTCAGGTCCATCGTCTGTCCTCCAGAGTGCTACCTCCTCTCCATAAACAAGGTCTGATGAAGACTAAACCACAGAAACGAGAAGTGAGGAGCAGAGGAGCAGAGGAGAGAGGGGAGGAGGAGGAGAAGGGGAGAGAGGGTGTGGCCACAGAGAGCACAGGGGGAGCAAAGGTACAGGTAAGTCCAACAGCTCACAAACCGGGGGGGTTAACCTGTTTTCTACACATGTAAATTAGATGTACATTAAAGACACATTCTGCAAAATCGATTTTTCAGAGCTTTTACCATGTTATACTTTTTATTTCCTTTTTATTTACCCTCTCCAAGTTGTATTTGGAGTGATTTGTGCATGTTTGAGCAATCTTTCTTTCTTCTGCCCATCAATTCCCGTTTTCACTGTCCCCTGTACATGCCCACTGCTCTGTAATTACTTTGTTCTCCATTTTTATTTTCTTAATTGGTGGTACATGTAGGATCTGGCATTGTTACATAGTCATAGAAAAAAAAACAATCCGCTGCTCACCAGTGTGATCTGCAGCTATCCATCTGAAGGGCCAACTGCATGCGACTAAACCAGCATGATGATGTTTACTGCAACGTCAACTCCCATTGGGCACCAAGTCAACGAGTTTGTTTCTATTATTAAGTTGTTTTTGATCAATATTGTGATTTAAAATGTGAAAATTTCAACATTTTGATCCATGTCATAGATGTAACTGTCATAGGTGTCATAGATTAACTGCAGCAGACACAAGCATAACAGATCTGCTTTAAACTATAATATATGAGGATCATTAGAGATGCATTCAGAAGTGATATGTTTAGATTAATTGTGCACACGCCCAGTACTGATGTTAACATTTTATCCCATTCATTGTAATAGGATAGCAAAAATAAAAACACAGTGCAGACATGTGGTTCTTGTTTATATGTTTGTCACATTTGGGTAATAACAGTCAATATCTAACTTCCAGCTCCAGTTAGTTTACCAAAGTTTGCAGGATTTGTGGCACTGAAATAAACGTAAAAATTAAACCATCATTGTGAGCTGCTATATTTTTGGGACATATTTGTATAATGATTCAAGAAATGTTTATTATGTGGTTGTTGTCATGTATGGTAATGGTAATACTCACATGTGGTCGACAATCGCCAAAACAGCCCTGTTTTTTTTTATAGTTTGATGTATGTAGGCCAACGCTAACTCTCCCTCAGAACATGCTAACTTATGGAACCATTTCTGCTCCTGCTCAGGTGAAAGAGACGCCAAGAGAGGGCGTTACTCAGGACATGACAGGTGTGGCTATTATCGTGGAGGCGGCAGGTGGACGGGAGCGGCGGCACACCTGCTTAACATGTGGGAAGAGCTTTTACCAAAAGAGCCATTTAAAGAAACACGAAGTCACCCACAGTGATCAGAAACCCTTCTCCTGCGACAAGTGTGAGAGAAGCTACTCATCTAAAGAGAGCTACAAGGCCCACCAGGTACTAGACCAGGACTCAGCCAGATACTAAACCAGGATTAAAACCAGGACTGGACTAAGGATTTACATGGGACAACAGCAGAGAGTAAAGAGTTTGTAGTCAGATAGCTGAAGATTTGAGAGTGAATTGTGAGTTTAATTTGCCTTTTTTTTTTTTTTTTTTTTTTACATACCGTAAATTTCAGACTTTTAGCTGGTCTGGCCCATATTCAGGTGAGCTCAATAGTCCGAAATTTGCGGTATACTTTTCTAGCACTTTTACATTTAAATGCTTTTGTGTTTTTTGCATGGACCCCTGTATGTTTTGAGCAGTTTGGGTCAAATACTTGATCAGATCATAGATACTAAGAAATTTTAAGAGCCTTAGCCCCCTTTTTAGTCCAATCATTGATTAGCAGAGCATGTCTTTAGTCCACCAAGAACTACTTTAGTCAACAGCAGCTCTACTGATATCGAAAAAATACCTCTCCTGATATATCACCCCTATCTAGTGCCCCTGTAATAGTCGTGTGGTCCTGTTTGTAAGACCTAAATGTCTTCATGGAGGTATTACTGCATTGCCTGGAATGTTCCACAGTATGCCATAAAACATATAAATCTTTCATTAAGTAAATTACAGGTATATTTATTGCTCAAAAATATCTTGAAAACATGCATTCTCATTGTCAGTTTAGTCTCCTCTCCACAGATCTGACCAGTAACTTGGCACTACCACTTACTTGTTTCTTTGGAAATGAATACGTTTATTGCCATGCTGTAGGCAAAGCAAAGACATCACCTGGTGGTCCCTCCACCAGAAAAGTTACACAGTGCACCTTTAAAAGTGTAGTTGCGGTAACATCAAACTGGGGGTGTTCTGCAAGTGTATCTAAGACCTGTTACCATGATGACACAATGCACACATTAGCAAACACTGCCAAAAAAGTAGTTTCAACAAAAAGATGAGAGCTGAATAACTAAAAAACTGTTGGCTAATGCTAGCTAGCTTATGACTGTAATTTTATTTTGAAGGGACTTGTTTAGCAGCACAAATCAGCTCAGCTGTTGTAGTGCCCACTAAGTCAGTTCTTTTTGGTCAGATTGTGTTAAAACAAAGCTCAAATTATGTCTAACTTGAGTAACAGAGCTTCAGCCACTGCTGTACCTCTAGTTTGCATCTGATGTCATCAACATTCCTTGGGGGTGTGATGCTAAGTATCAGTATCTGATGTTTTTGTGCAGTTGTTCCATCAGGGGAAGCGGCCTTTCCTATGTCCTCTCTGTCCAAAGGCCTACGGTTTAAAAAGGGACCTAAAGGAACACCTGGTGCTGCATTCTGGACTCACACCGCACGTGTGTCCCCACTGTGGACGGGGCTTCACACGCAGACCCTCACTACGAGCGCACCAACTCAACCACTGCGCCAAACGCCCCAATACAGCAGGGACAAAGGTACTGAACCAGGTCTGAACAATGTTTTAACCAGGACCAACTGAACCACTGTGCTAAATGCTCCACTACAACAGACACAAAGATACTAAACCAGCACTGAAGACGGACTAGATCAGAACTGAAACAGGACCAGCCTAGGGCTAAGGACTAAACCAAAGATCAAGTAAGATCTAAAGCAGGACTAAACCAGGTCTTGATTCTAGGTCCAGGTCCAGTGCTCGGTCTGCAGAAAGTTCCTGTCGAACTCTGGGTCTCTGAAAAACCACATGAAGATCCACACAGGAGAGAGGCCTCACATCTGCCAGCACTGTGGGAAGAGCTTCAGCCAGAAAGGTACTGAGCCAGGACTGAGCCAGGACTGAGCCAGGACTGAGCCAGGACTGAGCCAGGACTGAGCCAGGACTGAGCCAGGACTAATAATACTACTACTACTAATAATAATAATGATAATAATGAATTTTATTTATAATGCACCTAACATTTGAAGCCAAATCT
Source organism: Periophthalmus magnuspinnatus (assembly GCF_009829125.3). Taxonomy (NCBI): domain Eukaryota; kingdom Metazoa; phylum Chordata; class Actinopteri; order Gobiiformes; family Gobiidae; genus Periophthalmus; species Periophthalmus magnuspinnatus. Next base: position 14,463,508 of record NC_047128.1, on the reverse strand, counting down.
CTGCTATAGTGAAAGAACAAAAAAAAAATGAACAGAACTAGGACTGAACGAAGTTGACACTAGCACTAAACTAGGATTAAACCAGGACAGAACCAGGTCTCAGCCAGGACTAAACCAAGACTGAACCAGGATTACACCAGGATTGAAGCAGGACTGAAGCAGGACTTGGATTGCTTTCAGGAAAATTTAGATTCTATAATATTTTTTTGTTTGGACCAAAAATGAACTAAACTCAGGTCTCTTGTCTGACAGGAAACCTTGTGGCTCACGTGCGAGCTCACAGTGGGGAGCGGCCTTACACATGCACAGACTGTGGGCAGGGCTTCGGCCAGCGAAAGGAACTGCAGCGCCATCAGCAGGTGCACAGCGGTACTGCGTTCCTCTGCAGCTGCTGTGGGAAAGTCCTGAGAGACGCACACACTTTGAGGGCCCACGAGGCTCTGCACTCAGGGGCCAAAGCTCACAGCTGCAACCTGTGCCCCAAACGTGAGTACAGACCAGGACTAGACCAGGACTGGAGCAGGACTAAGGACTAAAGCGAGAGTGAACCAGGGCTGGACTGGACTAGGACTAGACTGAACTGGAACTAAAGTCTTTGTTCAGTCCTGGTTGGTTTATAATTTAAGGTTAAGGTTAATGTAAATTTTATTGTACCCATAGTGAAATTTGTCCTCTGCATTTGATCCATCCTCCAGTGCCAGTTACGTGTCCTGTAAAAAGTCCCAAACCCCGGGTTGTGTCTTGCAGGCTACGTTTCGGGAACAAAGTTGCGTCGCCACCTCCGCAGTGCTCATTCTTCAGAGAAGCCCTTCACCTGTTACTGTGGTTCTGCCTACTCGCTGCGCCAGAGCCTCACTCGCCACCAGGCTCTGCACCGATTGGATGAGACAAGGGCAGAGGCTGGACGTCTGTTCGACCGGCAAATCAGGGGACAAGCATGCAAAATCTACAAGGACTTCAGCACAAACCCAGAGGTGTACAGGGGAGAAGAGGGTCAAATAAGGGATGAGGGGGAGCAGAGAAAAGCGGAGGGGATGGGGGAGGAGGGGGACGCAGAGCTACTCCTCATTCAAGAAGTGGCCGAGACTATAGAGATTAACACAGGGTGAAAAAGTATGTTAAAGAGGGGGTATTAACTGCTAAAACATAACATATTTAGCTCACCATGCTACTTTATTGCTTTGAAAATGCTATATTTGCCGAAAATAATGTGTTAACATGTTTTATTTTTGTTTTTGTTGCTCTGAGTCACCTCCCGGACTCACGCCTCACTCAGACTGCATGCGGTCCATGTTCAACGTTTGTGTTGGACCGGTTTAGCTGTGCTGTGCTCTGCTGTGCTGTTGCAGTTCACGCAATAACTATTTACTTATTAAAGGAAAAGGCTACGGTCGGCTCCGGCAATAGAATCCAATGGATAAAATTTTTCAGATCTATTCAGAACCCAATAAAAATAAATGAAAGCTAACAGTTAACTGATGGGGCAGGGGGGATGCTCTATGTACCTACCATACAACAGAGCATCCCGACATAGACAAAAAAATAGATTATGGCCCCGCCCTAAACCACACAGGGCGTCGGTCATATTGGGTCAAACTTGAGACGTCCAAAATCAAGACCTCATACTTAATGAGCTTGTCCTAGGGTTTTGATCCAACGTACTCCAAACTGAGGCAGTATCATCAGGACATATCTGGAGTCAAAAGTTTCCATAAGTGTCAGGGTGTGGTCATCACGAGCTCTTACGAAGCGGCCATTTTGAGAAAGTATCAAAATCCCTGTAACTTTTGCGAACATCATTAGATAAGACTCCCATGTAGCGTTTGTGTATTGGATAAAATGGTGTGTGGATTCAAATTTTATCTTTAAAAATGGCTCTCCAGTGCCCCCTGCAAAGTTACAATGGGCCGGAAACATTTCTTTCTAAAGCAACACCAGAAATCTTGAATGACATATCAAGCCAGGGTTGATTGGTGGCTCTTCCACTGTGTTAAAAGCTATGCGTCAAATAGTGAGTTCCCATTTTGTCCAAAATCAATACAATATTGAGGCTGTTGTGTATCCACCTGATCCCGACTATGTTTCTGATTCTGACGACGACTCGTTTGTTACACAACTTATGCTCCAGATGAGCAGAATTCAACCTCAGTGAGTTCCATTTCATGTCCTGGGTGGCGGCTGACGGCGCGGACGCGTCCAGCAACGGCTTGGGCGTGGAGTGGGCTGCTGAGCATTTTGATTTAAACAAAAAAAAAATTATAAAATAAGAAAAGAGAGAAAAAAAACAGAAAACTTTAATGATGTGTGTAATTTAAATCAATACTACCAATCAGGTTGTATTTTTCCTTCTATGTGTTCCATAATCAGAATGAATACAACAGTTATGCTATTTCTGTGATTTTATTTTGATCAGGTGTAAGACTCATTTCCTTTCTTTTTTTGAAATGTTTATTCGGGTATGATTTTGAGTACATGTTTTCATATTTTTCCATGTGTGATTTTGAAATAAAGATTTAAGTTGAGTTGATTAAAAATAAATATGATTTATTATAATCAAAAGGGGGGAATTGTTATGGCTTTCTTTAACATAAATCTTTATTTGTATTATTATGGATCATTTTGACCTAACCTTCGTAATACCATCTGTTATGTATGTTATGTTGTTATGTCTTTTCTGTACGTCTAGCGGCCTCCGGCCACTTTGATTAGAATAAACTGGCAAGATTGTTTTGGTGGTATACTCTTTATTGTTTACATTTGTCAGCTAAGGGCGAGACGACACTGCTAGGGACACAGCTCTTTGACAATTGTGCACAGTTGATTCAATAAACCAGACCTTTGATTCAAGACAACTTCTCTGTTGATTTTTATATCTAAGGCTTTTGACTATTAGAAATTCCACAACAGTGCCCTTCCACAGTCGCAAAGTTTGTGAGGGCCCTTTATCACTGCTTGCAGTTTTAATTTTATTTTTGTTTTTCTTTCCTCTGCTCCATTTTATGTTAAACATGTGTATCATATGTGCTGACTGTTGACTCTTTGTTTTTGTAAAATGTTTATTTTCTTAATAATATATATGTTTTAAAAGAGCACAGGTGATGAGGAGGAGCAGAGGAAGGGGGAGAGGATGAGGGAGGAGAGACAGAGCTACTCTTCATTCAAGAAGTGGCCAAGACTGTAGAGATACTGTAGATGTTACAATTGAGTGTGCTTCTGTATAAATTATTATTATTATTTTTTTTTTTTTGTGTACATTTTCAGTACATGGGAAAAATGAATTGGTCTTTTAAAGCACCTCTTTGTAAGGCCTTATTTTGTTTTCAGCCCTATTGATACTTTGCAGCTTCAACATTCCCTGGAGGTGTAATGCTAACTTTAGGCACTGCTCTGTCTGAGTCAGTTCTTTATGGTCAAATTGTGTTAAAATAAAGATCAGATTAAAATCCAACAAAGCCTGAGACAGGGCAGTGTCTACAGTTAGCATCAAGTGCCAGGGAATGGTGATGACGTGTGTGTGTGTGGGGGGTGGGTGTGTGTGTGCGCGTGCGTGTGTGCGTGAGCGAGCTGGATCTTCTGGTCAGCAGAGTTATATCTTTGTGAGCTCTCGTGCAATGACAGGGCCACAGGAACTCACAGATCTGTCTTTGACTATTGTATTCTAGTGGTATTCAGGCGTAATTAACAGTAGTATTAGTACATCGAAGTACAAGTTTAAAAGTAGTATGCATTGCTAAATGTAGCTACTTTATACTGTGTTTTCTACATTACCACTGTATCACTACGTACTGTATTACAGAAAAAGTAGTTATTTTGGATATATATTGTGAAACATGAATACGGCCACTGTGCCAGTCTCATCTGAAAGAGGACATCTATACAACCGTCTAAACAAAAGTGACACAAAAGTGTCATGACTTGATTGCCTCACCTAAAAACAAGCTGAACAAGACCTGCATTTTGCATCTTTCATTGTAATAAAAAAAAAAGATACTGGTTTAAAAATAAAACAAAGACAACATTTTACCCTAAAATGTGGTGTTTAACTAAAGATCCACTACGCAACATTTCTGCATTGTCTGCCTGCTTGTCTCTTGTCATTGCTTTGCCTGTGATATAGCATTAAACATATCTCATGTTCAATTACGGGCTGTTTTCACTACTAAAATACCTTGAAAAACATGCTTTCTTTCAGTCAAAAGATGACACTGGCCACTCTAGATCTCTGTGAGCATATGACAAACATGAAATTTGCACAAGATCGCCTCTGCTAGAAAGCTGTTTCTAAATCTTTTATCACAGAACTATACCCCACCCTCAGTCCAATCCCCAAAAACAGAGGCTCAGTGAAGGAGGCGCTGAAGGTGTGGAGGTGGGACAGTTCTCCATCAGAGAGGACCTTAAAGAAGGACAGAGCTCCAGCCTCAGAGTCCAGGAACACACCCACTGTGGTGAAGATGAGTCCAAAAAATAACCATGGTTTGAATTTTAACGAAAATATGTGCAAATCAGGCATTTTTCTCTCATTGTGTAAAAATTCATATTGTCCATTCTTGATCCTCAAAGCCCAGGACTGATCATTGTGTCCAAACTCACAGTCCTCACCACGTCCTCTTCTATTGATTCCTCTGTAACTCACTGCTACATCAACATCCCCCCTGTACTCCACCTCCCAGTAACAGCGCCCCCTGAGGCCGGAGGAGCCCAGGACCTGAGGATAGTATCTGAATCTGTCCTCATGATCTGGAGCTTGTGATGGTGTGTCCCATGTCACAGTCCATTTGTCCTCAGACACTTTGAGGTCACAGTGCGCAAACGTTCTTCTGATAAAATGTCTGAGATTTGAGGAGGCCGCAGCTTGTCTAATGTGTTCCAAAAGTTCTTTGGAATAAATAAATATAGATCTATCCAGCCATGTGTCAGTCCTACAAATGAAGTTGCACCAATTAAAATAATACTTACATTTTCTGGGACCTGGGACCATCCAGCGCTCTCCAGAAGGATCCAACCTGGAACACACAAGTCCAGTTTAGATCGACCAGAGACCAGACCAGGACAAACCATGGACCAGGGCCTACTGAACCAGTACCCACACCTGACAGACAGCAGGGGGCGATCTCACCTGACAGACAGCAGGGGACAGTGGCCACATAAAGCGGTCAGGAGCTCTGCTGAGGGTCCTGGATGGTTGTAGCTCAGGTCTAACTCTCTCAGATGGGAGGGGGCGGAGCTCAGAGCTGAGGCCAGAACAGCCCCGCCCCTCTCTGAGCCCAGACATCCAGACAGCCTAAAGACACAGCATTACACTCAGGTGGACACAAGGGGGCAGCACTACACTCAACACTCCCAATTTGATGGTTGCACACTTTTAACTACCGTTCGTTTATATATATAACGTTTGAGGTATTTTTTTTTCCCCCAATTGTAGCTAGTATAACATAACTTTAAGAAAATATACCTTGTTTCTCCTGTAGAAGAAGTCACGCACGGTGCATGATGGGATGGCACGCTTCATTCACGGCCAATCTCCATGAAAACGAGGGCACATTTGTCGGCCACATTCATGGGGTGCACCAGAAGTTATGTAAGTGCCCTTCAAATGCACCCAGCAAAGTGTGCAGCTGTCGAATTGGGGACACGGCCTCAGTGTTGGAGCGATTTGTCTTTATTAAATTAAAATGCATGTACATATTTTCCCTGTTAGACCTAAAAACATGCAAAAAAAAAAAAAAAAAAAAAAAAAAGTCAGTTATTGCATATCTGTATTATGCACGAGGTTGCTGCCCCACCCTCCAGCTGAGGAGAGGCAAGTAGTTCCAGTTTAGTCCAAAATGAATCTACATGTTATTTTTTGATTATTATATATTTATTTACAGACATTTGATCAAAATTTTTACAAACATTTTAAAAACATGAACCCGGGCTCAAAATATTCCAGTCCCAATAAACGTTAATTGTCACAGAAAAAAAAACATGGCGTCTTTTCATTGGACTTTAAAGAGGAGATGTGAAGTCCTCCAGAGACCACCAACAACACTGCAAAAAACACTTCTCAACTCAAGCAAATCAAAAGCTCATTTATTATTCTGCCAAGAGTGGAAGGGCATCCGAACTGAAGTCCCGAAGGAAAGGTAGCAGCTGTCATGGACTGTTTTTAATTTAAAATTTTAAGTTAATTCTCTAAAAATAAATATATAAATAAATAATTGTTCCAGGCTTGCTGTACAGTTGTATAAAGGGCCTCTAAAAACACTGTTTGACCAATCTGAAGCTGCCGTTATTACAAGCTTTATTATTGAGAGGAGAAAAAAAAATGCTCTTAAGTTAAAAGTGCTCTACCTTTTACTGTGACAAAACAGAACTAGTTCATTTTAAACAGTCTGCAGTGGTACAAAGTTATTCCTCACTTACCTTATGCATTCTGAGCATCCTAATTATTCACCGTGATGAGTTTATAAGCACTTTTCATAACTCTGAGAGACCAGAGCAAAGTTTTGCCATGATGGTACTGCCAATAGCAAGTCGCATGCTAACAGAGTACTCCCTGATTCCCTGATAATAAAATGCTTTATAATTAGATACAGACAGTACACAGCAGATTTATTTTGACCTCAAGAGCTGCTTATACAATATATCTGTACTCAAATATATGGTGCAGGTACAAGCCCTTTAAGTTCTCTTAATTGAAGCACAGTAGCCTATCTTGATTTTAGAGCATTGTGAATATCCAAGAAAGAAATTGTGAATAAATAGTCCCGAAGTAGTCATGGAAACTAACTTTAAGATTAATATTGTTAATTAATATTGATTAATGATTTGAACTAATCCATATTCCCTTCTGCAGTTTACAAAGAAGCTTTGGCTTATTTCGGTTAATTTAATAATAATGAATGCATCATATTTACTGTATTTAGTGCCCTTCAAAATACTCAAAAACATTAGTTCACCTCTCAAACAAACGCATCACAGTCACACCACCACCAGGCAAGTCCCAAAGTGTCTTACTTGAGGACACGTCAGGTAATGTAGGCATTTAAAACTAAGTAACACTGGAGCTCAACAGTCCCGCACACTTCAAAGTCCGCTCTGGTTCAGAAGTAATCTTCCCATTCATTTTTCCCATAGACTTTTGGAAAAATTCAAATATAGACATGACAAAGGCAAACCAGCTATGTGCTAACTAATGCCCATAACATTGTTTTAAGTCCAAAAAACACATTTAAATGCAAGATTCTGAAAATGTTTTAATAACTTAGCGATTTACAGTTTCAGAAACAGATTTAAAGAGGGGGTATTATGCAAACCCTGACTTCTTAGAGCCTTCTTCCATGTTGTAACAATGTTTCCTCATCAAAAACATTCCTGAAGAAGTTTTAGATGTCACTCATGCATGTTTGTAATCTAGCGACCTCTCCCGGGTGCTATTTGAACCGTTGTGGTTAGCAGTACGAGCCCACATCACCCATGCTCCTGCACAACAATTTTCCATAAATATACAAAAGCACGATACAAAACAATCCACTTGACAAACCTGATGGGCGGGATGAGCACTGATTGTGTTGTGATGTCACTCTGAAGGGGGAGCAATACGTTGTTTTCAGTAAATACAGCATTTTCAAAGCAATAAAAGGTAACATTGTGATCAGAACGTATTATGTGTTAGTATTTAACAAAAGTGTAATACCCCCTCTTTAAATTAAAATATAGGTATTGTGGTCAAAGTCTATGGGAAAAATGAATGAGAAATCTACTTCCAGAACCAGGGGGTGGGTGGTGTCCAATAAAAAAAGAATCCTCTGAATTCCTGTAATTTGATTTCTGAAGATGTTTTTGCAGTGTAGGAGCAAGGATGTAGGCGTGGTGGTTATAGGTAGGGCTCTCCGAAGCGCCGCCTACACTCCACGACTCCAGCAGGGGGCGGTCTGTCGCAGCTCTGAGTCAGTTTGAGGGAGGCGGGGCTTAGGCGATCATAGGCCAATCTGTACTCCCGATCAAACGCGTCTAAAAGGAGGAAAACAGGTCAAATATAAGAATATGGAAAACTCCACATAAGCAGGATTAGCATCTACATAAGTTAGCATGTTCCTCATCATAAACATACCTGAAGTAGAGTTTTATTCACACATTTCTGGAATTATAATTTTCTTGAAGCGTCTCAGTATTTGAAGTTACTTGAAATGCAAGATATATCTCAATAAAATTAAAATCGCTATTTGGATGGTCGCAAAGACTGCCAACAATAAAAATCCTGTCTTATTTTACAAAGTGTCTAAACCCTGTAGACCCTGTCCCTGTGTGTCAGATGCCCTCCCTGGGTCTCCATGGGGTCTTATTCTGTGTAAAAGCTGCTAACCCTGTAGTTTAGATCTCTACAAACATATTCTGAAATGCATGAGATTGTTGGATTAGTTTAAAATTCAGATTTCAGTTGTCTCTCTTATGTGATATTCAATAAAAGAGTGAGTGACTAACTGAAAAACTTTGCTAATGCTAGCTAGCTTATAACTGGAATGTGATTTGAGAGAGACCAGTTTCAGCACAAATCAGCTCATCTGTTGTTGCTTTTTGAGAGCTAAGCCAGTTCTTTCTAGTCAGATTGTGTTAAAACAAAACTCAGATTAAAGTCCAACTTGAGTAACAGAGCTTCAGACAGAGCAGTGTCTACAGTTAGCATCATTTTGATGAAAACTGCATATCATTAAATTATAAATTGTATATTTTAATTTGGTGTGGAGGTGTGGACTGACCAATATCGATGTTTTCTCTGCCCAGAGCCACAAGAGACAGGAACAAGAGGTCTCGGTACACACTCCTGAAAAACAGCATAAAGACATTTGTCCAGTCGTGCTTTAGTTCTTGCTTTAGTTCTTGCTTTAGTTCTTGCTTTAGTTCTTGCTTTAGTTCTTGCTTTAGTTCTTGCTTTAGTCTTGGGTCAGACATGGGTCAGACCTGGGTCAGACCTGGGTCAGACCTGGGTAAATTCGCGCTCAGTCCTGGCTCAGTCCTGACTCACCTCTGCCTGTGGACTCCCATAGTCAGCCCGAGCAGATGCAGGAGTTGGTTTATGGGTCTGTTGAGGTCATTTTTCTGGATGTTCCGGATGATTCCTCTCAGAACATCCTCACTGAAGGACCTCTGCTGCTCTGGGACTGGCCGTGTACTCGGGTACCCCAAGTCTGAAAACAACATTAAACACATGGTAAGAGGTAGGGAGGGAGGGAGGGAGGAGTCGTCTGGGGAGAGGGAGGACGAGTTTGGGGAGAGGGAGGTCTTACTGTAGTTGTTGTGTAAGAGCAGGTAGAGTCTGGGGAGAGGGAGAGGGGAAAGGGAGGAGGTGTCTGGGGAGAGTGAAAGGGGAGATGAAAGGAGAGAGAAGAGGAGAGAGGAAAGGAGGAAAGGAGGGAAGGTCTTACTGTAGTTGTTCCAGAGCAGGTAGAGCGGCTGCAGAGGGTCCTGGTGCAATTTGAGATTGTCCCACAGGACCTGAACCAGGACGTGTTTACTGTCCTCAGACATAAGCTCCCGAGGAACCTGCACGATTCACACAGGCAGAGAAACAACAGGAGAACACACAGTCAGTCCACTACCAGGAAGGGGTGCTCATTTTAGTCTAACGGAACCCAAGCACATCTCTTTATCTCTTTAGCAGTATATCGTGCTTTAAAATTTGTTGACAGGCCTGTGTGAATGCAGACTATCAGAGACCAGGCCAGACTGTGGCACAGAGGAGGGGCCAAAGCACAGCACAGAGCTCGTGCATGTGCACACCACTTATTTTAATGAGACTTCCACAGCTGTCTCCAGACCAGGGGTGGGCAAACCTTTTGACACAAAGGGTTTTAAAATTTGACAGAGGGGCTGGGCCAGGATATAATTTGGTCACGTTCAGGCCAGATTAATAAGCCCAAATGGCCGTGTGTGCCCCCCGGGCCATAGTTTGCCCATGTCCGCTGTAGACAATATTTCAATATAATTTTTTATTTTTTTAACTCACAACAGCATTCTCCTAGCGGGTCTTAGTAAAATTGTTCATTTAACCCACACACTGTAAATACAAAGTGGACATGGGCACCATTCCAGTTCCATCAAAAGTGGCTCCAATTAATTTTCTATTGTAAAACCGCAGCCCCCTCCTCTGTAATTGCTGCAGTCAGGCTCGTCATTTTAGTCTTAAAATATTAAGACCTAACCTGCTCTACCTAACCCCTGGCGTTACCTTCAATTACCTCACTCCAGATTGACTCTTTGGTTGCTATCATACACACGCTAACAAATACTCAGATAGAACAGTGCCTACAGTTAGCATCACACCTCCCAGGGAATGTTGATGACATCAGCTGAAAAGTATCAATAGGGAAATCTGGCTCTTGCCCCCATCTGAGAGTATGACATCATCACATCCTAGAATCTGCCCCCTGCTGCTCACCAGTGTGTCCCTGTTGCAGTGCTCTGAGCTCAGCACGAGGCCGGGCAGGTGTGAGGGGAGCTGCAGACGTCTGAAGAACCACAGCAGGTTCCAGAATAGGATGGGGTGAAGGTCGACCAGCGCCGGCTCACTCAGGCACGATGCGCCCTCGTTCTCCAGAAGAGTCTCCACCTCCTTCCACAAAACTAGAGGACTGAGGTACGGCACAGTCACTGGTTCAGGGCGGTGCAGGGACCAGTCCACAGCATCCTAACGCACACAAGGGTTCAGTCCTGGTTTAGATGTGGTTCAAGACAGGTTTAACTCTGGTTCAGTCCTGGTTCAGTCCTGGTTCAGTCTTGGTTCAGTCCTGGTTCAGTCCTGGTTCAGTCCTGGTTCAGTCTCTTACCGGGGCGTGGCTGAGGTGGCAGGGCAGGCTCTCGGAGAGGGGGAAGTCGTGGGGTTCATGGGGGAGGACCCTTGTCTCCCTGATGTCACTGTAGTCGCTCACACTTCGGGCTAAATTCTGACCGGGAGACGGTGTCCTCTGGTGTCTCTCTAAGGGAACAGCGATGTTTGGAGACACTCCAGCTCTGGAACAAGAAAAACAAGTTAGTAGTAGTTTATTTCTAGTTTATTTCTAGTTTATTTCTAGTTGCTTTAGCCCTGCTTTAGCCCTGCTTTAGCCCTGCTTTAGCGCTAGTTTATTCCTAGCTCATGCCTTTGTAGTCTATACCAATGTCTCTCTGGTTTACCTGGGTAGAGCCTTTGTAGGGACAGGAGTGGAGGAGAGGTCTGGGGAGCTGCAGGACAGAGCTGCAGAGCGATACGGGATGGACTGAGACGTCGTGCCTGAGTTCACTGCACTGCAGGCGGAGTACGAGGGGCTGCTGGGGTCCTCTGCACTGGTCCTCAGGAAGAGCCTAACAACACAGCGCGATAAATACACAAACCAATCAAAACTGTCATAATCAAGACTAAAACCAAGACTACATAGGACTGAACCAGGACTGAACAAGGACTGAACCAGGACTGAACCGGGACTGAACCGGGACCGAACCGGGACCAAACCGGGACCAAACCAGGACCAAACCAGGACTTAAAAGGGGCTGTACTTTTATTTATTTTGGCCCACTACTTTAAAATGAGACCACTGTGTGTTGTCCTCCAGGAACCAGAGAGTGTGCTGTTAGCATGCTAGTTGTTGTTGGCATTGACACAAACTCTGCCCTGGTTTTTGAAAGTTGTGAAAAGCACAATTAGGATGCTCTGAATGCATAGGGTAAGTGAGGAATGACCTTGGACAAATGCAAACTGTTTAAAATGAACTAGTTCTGTTGTTCACATTTTAGATATAAATCAGGTACAGTGGCTCTGTTAGTTAGAGCCATGTATTGGTTTCTGCTACGCCACAGAAGTGTTTCTCCATCACCACAATGTGAGAAGCGAATAAAAAATATACAGATGTGACACTTGCACTTTGATAAACTTGTTAAATAAATTAATGAAATCCACCATGAATAAATCGTGGTTTAGTCCCGGTCCAGTCCCAGTTTAGTTCCGTTCCACTCCTGTTCCAGTCCTTGCTTCAGTCCTGGTGCAGTCAGGGTTTACTCCTGGTCCAGTCCCGGTCCAGTCCCGGTCCAGTCCCGGTCCAGTCCCGGTCCAGTCCCGGTCCAGTCCCGGTCCGGTACCTCCCAGGGCCCCTGAAGTCTCGGATCTCGACATTGAGCAGTGGGAGGAAGGGGCAGGAGCAGAAGGGACAGATGGAGTTGAGGTTGGAGTCATCTGCGCTCCATCCGGACATGATCTCCTCATCATAAACCAGAGCGCTACAGGAAGTGCACAGGGAGCAGCTGGAGATCAGGACCTACAACACAAACATCAGACATACTTTATCATTTAGCTCAAAACTGATACTCTGCAGTGACATCTCGCTGGGTGGAATGTCTCAGAGTTACCATGGTGACATAATGCACACATCAGCAAACACTGCCAAATAAGTTTTAAGATAGTCTGACTCAAGAAAAAAACACAAAATTTAATTAAACAACACATTCACAGGAGCCTGCCATCAATACGAGCATTCATGCTCCTGTTTAGGTGTTTGATACTCAATAAAAATAGCGAGTAACTCAAAAACCGTTGACTAATACTAGCTAGCTCTAATTTTATGTGTGAGACACTTGTTAACAGCACAAAATCAGCTCACCTGTTGTAGTTCCAGTTCTTTCTGGTCAGATTGTATTAAAATAAAGCTCAGATTAAAGTATAATAAAGCCTCAGACAGAGCAGAGTCTACAATTAGCATCACACCCCCAGAGAATGTTGATAACATTAGCTGCAAAGTATCAATAAGAGGATCAATCTAACAATAATATTTATATGTATTAAATATTATTGGTCTGTAAGATGTTGTGATGTCATCTCAAACCCAGCAATCATTACTAAAATGACTACTGCTACTATTTTAATAAAATGAGTATTGTTCAAATGCACATACAATACAGTGAACACTACTAGAAATGATCCAGTTCAACATTTGTGAATTTACCTTTTGGATACTTTATGGTACGATATAATCAAAAGGGAAATCTGTCTCTGCCCTATCTGAGAGTCTGGCATCATCACATCCTAGAGTCTGAAAAACACTACATTATATTCTTAGTCCATGGGTTTCAGAATGATGAAAACTTAGGATGATTGCCATAGTTGCCACATTAGGTAATGGTCAAATGCTGAGAAAGAATTTCCCTTGCGGCGGATCCATAAACGGTCCCTAACCTTAGTTTAATGTGGGTTGGAGACAGTTCTCACGTGGAGTTTGTTGTTTGTTGACCTGTTTATGGTTAATATCTGTAATTACTGGGCCTATCCACATGAAACAAAAACTGGCACAAAGTTCAGTGTCTTCTCTGTCAATATAAATAAACAAAAGTGAGATTATTTTTTCACAGTAGCTTCAGAAAGTGGTGCTATTAAGACGTGATCGTTGTCATTTGAAAAGACTTTAAGTCATAACATTAATATGAAAACTTTGTGGAGCCAATCCCAACTGAAAAATGAGAAGGTTCACATTTGAGGATCATAAATTTGGAGATTTCTCTCAAAAGCTGTGAATCTCCCAAAGAGTTATATAGGCCCCTGACCTACATCTGAAATTATGACATCAAAGTGTAGAACATGAAAGCAGCATGTTACAAACACTCAAATTGTCTCTTAATCCTGGTTATTGAGACCTACAGTCAGGTCCAATAACAACCTCTATGATTTCCAGTAATGTCATGGTGGATTATTAAGTGACCCCTGACCTCGATGGCATACTGGCTGAAGATGCTGGTGTTACTGGTGTACTGAGATGAGCACGCCTCTGATCGTTCTGGGAAACCGGGAGGAGAAAGGAGCTTTCCTGGAATGACAACAAAAAATTTAAAACTATACAGAAAATATCACAATAATATGTTATGAGTAATTTTCAAATTCATAAAAAAATGTTCCTCTTGGTTCTGGTTCAGTTCCTGGTTCAGTCCATATTTTAGTCCCAATTTAGTCCTATTATAGCCATGTTTAGCTAATGTAGGTGTCATGGGCTGGCTCCCTGGTTAAGTAATAGATAAACCTCCATATTGGAAAAAAATAAAAATACTGTATAACGCCAAGATGACAGATCCTGATAGATTCAAAATGTATCCAGAATTCAAATTTAAGACAATATTTGCTTAATTTGCTAAAGTAATTTCGCATTGATTTTTGATAAAGATTGTTTTTTGATATCATAATATTAAACCCTGTTATTTAAAATGGCATATTTTCTTACAGCTCATAATGTTACTGACCTGAGTTGGATGGAGCAGATTTTGTGGTGGGACTACACACAGGGCTTCTCCTGGGAGACGGGTCCGGACCAGGACTAAGGCCACGACTAAGACCAGGACTGAGACCAAGACTAAGACCAGGACTCAGACCAGGACTCAGACCCGAACTAAGACCGGGAGAGCCCAGGGTCGGACCGTTCTTCAGCCCAGAGACTCTCCTCTGGTCCGGATCTGGACAGTCCAGGTCGGGTCCAGGAAGGTCTTCATCCTGAAGGAGAGAGGTGGACTTAAATAACTGAGGATTATGTCCCATTGTCAGAAAAGTCCAAAGATATTACATAAAATTGCAAGGTACGTATAGAAACTAGTGTTGTCACAATGCTAAAATTTTTGATACTAAGGAATATACTCAATAGTCAATATTCAACACCGATCCTAATGCCACTCTTTATTTAGACAAAAGATGTTAATTTCAATGTTTTTTCAAATTTATTTTATATTACCATGTGGTCTTATATGTGTGTAAACCCTCAGTGGCCTTGGTAGGTTCCATAGTGGTCCATGAGTGTTTACTAGTCTATGTGTCTTATACTTGTTCTGAGACACCTCAAGATCATTCTAAAGCTGATCAGGAAAGGTTCATTTCTGTCCTGTGAATGGGACGTTTTTAGTAAGTATCTAGTTTGGATACTAGTTTTAGTATCGATTAATGCCTAATTTTTGACAACCCTAATGGAAACCACTCTTATTTATGTGATTTAATACTCATTAAAATATCAATATGCCAAAAAATGACATGAATTTGTTGTGGTACCTGGGCAGACTCAGGGGCAGACAGGCGCAGGTACCAGCGGCTGGCTTTGTCCACCACCTCCCTGGATGCGGACACCACGCTACTGCGGAACATGTCCAGTTTTGGGGTGAGCAAAGAGTCCAGAGCAAAGGAGGAGGAAGAGGAGGAGCTGAGGGGGGACACTAGGCTGCTGCTGCGAGAGGGGCTGCTGCTGGGGACGGGGCTCAGACTGTGTTGCCGTGGAGATAGCCGAGGGGTGGGGCCAGAGTCAGGTTGAAACGTCAGCGAGCGAGGAACTTTAAGTGGAGACCTGTGGAGAGCAAATATAAACTTGGATGGTAATATTCTGATCTCTGATGGTAATATTGTAGCCACAGCAGCCAATCTGAACCATTGGCCTCTCTGACCACCATCAATCATTCAAATACCAAATTCATACATATGCAAGGTGGCAGGCGGAGTGTCTTGCCCAAGGATACAGCAACAAAATGCAGTGGCTGGAAAAGGGGATTAAATAACATTGACCAAGACGATCACTCTAACACCTGAACCAGTGTGTCTGATTATGAAACAAGCTTCCTAATAGGACTAAAAGAACTAAACCAGACTAGATCATAATCACATAAGAAGTGTGTCAGCTGCATTTCCTCCACTGACCTGCGGGGGCTGCCTACGTGCTCCATGTACATCTCTATCTCCCGAGCGAGTCTGCGGTCAGCTCCCACTTCCTCCTCCTCGTCTTCTTCTCTGCTTGTCCTTCGCTGCTGCTCCTCTGTGGTTTTGGCAAGAAGAGAGAGCGGGTCTCTTCCCGTTTCGATTCCTGTTCGTTTTACAGAAACTCCGCAGTAACTTGCGCTGCGTCCGACCGCTTTGTGATGCGCCACGGACTCCAGGTCAATGTCCTCCAGATCAAAGATGGTGTCCGAGTTGTTGCGGTCTTCATCGCTGGAATCTTCCTCGTTGAGCTCAGCGTCATTTAGAGGATGAGCTGCAAAAACAATAAACCAGTCACAACTTTATCCACAAAATCCCAATATATGAAATTAAAGGGGCATTAGGCTTCTATGGGGTATTAACTGCTAACACATAACATATTAATATCACCATGTTTCATGTTTTGAAAATGCTATATTCATCCAAAATAATGTATAAACATGTTTTATAGGTTTCACTTTCCCCCTCCCTTTGGTCACCGCCCCATCAGAGTGCTGTCATGACACAGGTTTGTGAATTTGTTGTATATTGTTTTGTATCACGCTTTTGTATATTTATGGGAAACTGTCATGTGGGAGCATGGGAGCATTGTAGAAGAGGTCACTCAAACATGCATAGGTGACATGTAAAACCTCTTCAGGCATGTTTTTGATCAGGGAACAACCTTATAACATGGTAGAAATCTCCAAAAAGCAGAATACCCCATCTTTAAAGAACAAACCACGGCCAAATGGCAAGAGTAGACCAGAGCTAATTTGGCAGATACATGGTTGCTCACTAGGGCTGAACAATTTGGTAAAAATACGCAATTGTGATTTTTCTGACAAGCATTGTGACTGAGATTAGATTTGTGATTTATGTTATGATTATAAGATTCTGTTCAAAATTAACTTTTTTTAAACTGACAAAGAATCATATTTCAGAACATGTTTGTACAGCTCTAAACTACAGAGTTAGCAGTTTATATGCAGAATAAGACAGGAGAGTTTGTTGTTTGTGAAGGAAATTATGATACTTCAAAAATTGTACAATTTACAATTTGCGATTGCGTCCATTCAAATTACAGTTTGATTGAGATTAATCAGCCCTATTGTTCACAGATCAAAAGGTTGATGTTTCAATCACCAATATTTCAAATAAAATCACCTTTTTTTAATCCCCAAGGGGAAATTTAAATGCATAGAGCAGTGCAATACAATAATAATAGAAAAGCTGAAACAAAGGTGCAAGTGCAGCTCAGGTTGGGTCATCAGATCTAGTGGCAGGGCAGTCTGAGGTGCTAGAAGCCCTCCGGACAAAAGTGTCCCTCATCTGTGTCCTCTGTGTCCTGCAGCATCACAGCAGCCTTCAGGGGGAGTCAGCTGAAGTGTGGACACACTACAAGAGGGCTTTTCCAAAGCCTCTTTCTCCGCTCTGTTGATGCGGCCAATGATGAGACAGGCCGATCCTTTGAAGGGTTTGCTCTGGAACGCCTTCTGCTATATTTGGTGTAGAAAGCCTGTTGCATTGTTGTTAAAAAGTCTATGGCATTTTAGAGCTAGCTAGCTAACATAGCTCTCTTCAAGCAAGGTCGCCATGGATAAAGGATAAACAAACTGCTCAAATTAAACAGTCCAACAGCCCTTAACTTCTGTCCTTTGAACTGTACCAAACTGTTCACTGTACCAGCCACTCAACCGCAAGAACAGCCAACCACAACTATGGCAACAACAGTATATTAACAATCTGAAATAAAAATTGGAAAGAATACAATCAGCTAAACAAAATCAAGAATGCTTTCTCACATTTTCCGAGCCGGAGGATCCTGGCATCGGCGGCCATGTTGGGCCTGATCTTGTTTGGGTCAGTCTCGGCTCGATTCAGGTTTAAACCCAAGACTGTGGATCTGCTGTTGGCTCTGTCTCTGCGCACACACCACTCGCCTGCACACTGCAAAACAAGGAGAGATACATATATAGGCCTGTCTCAATAGCAAATTTCAAAGCACAATATATTGCTCCTGAGAAATATTACGATAAACGGTGATATCAAAACTAGTGACACAAAGCAGGATAACCACATTTTAAATATGCTGTCTAATTAAAAGTCATGAGTTTCAACAAAAAAAAAAAAAAATATATAAATATCACAATGAACCAATAACAAGCCATAGAAGTTATTTATTCTACCCACTACGGCTTAAATCTCACCACAAAAATCTCCCCACTATTGCAAAGGAATTGTACACATGATAAATACTGAGCCCAAAAATATATTGTTACAATACAATAAGTTGACATAGTAATTATTGTAACAAGCCTACAGGGATAAGGACTTTAGAGCTGGTCTAGATTTATCAACTTAGAAGAATTACATTATCTAATGCATATTTTGCATTTACAAGTTTCAAGTATGGCAATAACATGTATGTGACAGTAGATTAAAGCCCCAACACTCCTCCCAAAACTTTTTAGTCAAAAATACACTAAAATAAAGCCATATATTTTTAATTTTGTTTGGGTCCATTGCACTAAAAAACATGTGTCCGTACTGTGATTGGGCTTGCATCTCCACAAACCTGACTGTTATTATTACTTATTATTACTCTACTCCTGATTGTTTCCATATAAATGTTATTGTTCCACAGCAAGGCACAAAATTTTCAAAATATAGTTTTAACTTTCTATTTCCATTGAATAACGCATGCAATGTGCCACCTCCTGAAAGTTACATTTAGTTGCTTTAAAGAGAGGGTATTTTACTTCTATTAATTGCTAATATATAACATATTTAGATCACCATGTTACCTTTTACTATAAATGCTATATTCACTGAAAACAACATATGAATAGGGCTCGAGAAAGATACTTAAACATGCATGGATGATCTAAAACCTCTTTAAGCATGTTTTTGATGAGGGAACATTATAACACAGTAGAAAGTTAAAATGATTTTGCATAACTCTTTAAGTAATTGGATTCAATGCAATTTTGAATCTTCAGCAGCAGTCAAAATTAACTGAAAGAGCAAAATTATTGAAAACTGCTCAATGATTTAAGGTAAAATAATCCAGAACTCATGAGTAAAAAAAACTAAAAACAGCTCAGAAATACTCAAATATATACAGTAAATACAAGTCATGTTTTCATGTACCAACCTGTTCCTGCTCCACTTCACAGAAATCATCCAAAGACGTGCTGAAACAGAGCCCAGCCATGTGATCTGAAACACACACATGTATAGGTGAAGCGTCCCTGTCCACAGACGCATGTACAGGTGAAGCGTCTCTGTCCACACACACACACACGAACACCCACACACACAGGTGAAGTGTCCCTGTCCACAAACACACACACACACACACACCTACAGGTGAAGCATCTCTGTCCACACACACAGATGTACATGTGAAGCATTACCTGCACTCATGGAGGTAGTAGTTGTAGGCTGCAGAAAGGAGGCGCTGTTGCGGACAATTCCTCTCTTTATAAATGCTCCTGGGTGGATCCTCTCCTGACTCTCCGACTCTGACACTGAAAACAAATACATTGTCAAATACAGTTAATAAATTTACACATAGATCTTGGGAATATGATGACAAAAATAATAATCAGATTCATGTTTAATTTTTCAATGATTGCCATTTACCCCAAAACAGTCAACATTTTGCCTCAAACCACATGTTTTTACTAACAGAGGATTTACCGCTGACCTGTGAGAAAGAAGATCTAAGCACAGCCCTATTTATGATCTGAACCATGACTACACAATACTAATCCAGGACTAAACTGGAGCAAAACCAGGATTAAACCAGGATTAAACCAGGACTATACTAAAACTAGTTCAGTCCTTTTTTGTCCTGGTGTAGTTTTGGTTTAAAGACAAAATTTGGACTAAACCAGGAATATACCTAGATTAAAACCAGAAATTACTCAGGGCTAAACCCATGCTAAACTCTGACTAAACCCAGACTAAATCCAGACTTTGCCTACAATGTAAATTGAACCGACGTGAGCTGCAGTCTGCTCCTCTTCGAACCTCTTCCTTGGACAGAGAGTTGTAGCCAAGGTCTGATTGGTCTCCTGAAAACACAGAAATACCTTATTAAACCATTATTAAACAGCTATATAATAAGCAAATGTTGCCTTTTTTGTCATTAAACCATGGTATTATGTTTTGTCTCAAGAAAAACATATCTGGAGTTTTTGTCAAGTTAATCAGCACAATAAGACAGAGATGGAGAGATTTACCTGTATGAAAATGGTGCTCAGAGGAACAGGTGAAATCCAGAGGCACTGATGAGAAAGGGGAGAGGAGACAAGGAGGAGACAAGGAGAAGGAAATGAGGTGAGGAGAGATGAGGTAAGGAGAGATGAGACAGGGGGATGACGAAAGTGAAGAAGACAACGAGACAAAGAGGGGAGGGGGAGATGAGGGAGGAGTGGAGAAAGGAAGGAGGACAGGATGTGAGTTAAACACAGAGGAGACAGTTGATGGTTTGAGATAAGACGATGGTTTCTTGAGGTGAATCTGTCCATTCTCTGCTACAAACTCATCTTCTCCACACCTCTCATGTAGTTTAACCTTTGCGCTTTAGGTCTGGATTTGGTCTAGACCCGATTTGGTCCTTGTCTGGTACCTGTGCTGGACTTGTCGTCTCCAGGGTCGTCTCTGGTCTCGGGTGAACTGTCCAAACTACTGTGGCTCTCTGTGTCGCTGCTGCCATCTGAAAACACAGAACTAAAGATTATAATTATACTACAGTGATCTCTTATTTATCATGGGCGTTGCATTCTAAAAATAACCCACAACAGGCAAAATCCGTCAAGTGGTCAGCTTTATTTTTTTACAATTATTATATATTATAGAATATTATATTATATATGTTTTAAGGTTGTAAAACTCTTCACCACACACTTTATACACTTTCCTCAGGCATTAACGTTTTCTCACATTTATCTCTTGTTTAAACACTCTCAGTTCAAACCATCGTAGATTATATCCCCCTTCCTCGATGATCGCTTTAAATGTGTTGTTCATGTGCCTCTGCTCCAGCGGTATCAGCAGAGGTGCCCTCTCTGTGCACAGAAACACTTAAGTCCAAACTGTTTCTGAAATTTTTCGGTGCAGAACGTTTTATCGATATTGTGGGTTTTGTCTGGGAGAAAACTTGCAAATATACAGCACTTCAGAGTCACACTGTTGGAGATCGAACATTTTTGTAAATTTGGCCTAACACAGGAGACACTGATTGAGGATGGTCTACGTCCCTTAGCCAATCAGGACGCAGAACACAATGCTCATACAAGGCTTCATACACTGTAAAAAAAAAAAAAAAAAAAAAAAGCATGCAAAATTGCACAACAAAAAAAAATCCGCGAGACTGCAAATGGTGAACTGCAATATAGCGAGGGACCACTGTACACTAAACCACCAATATTAGTATAGTATGTATTCATACTTTGCAGTGACATCGCATTGGGGGTGTTCTATATGTATCACTATGGCAGAATGTTCAGCAGTTACCATGGTGACAAAATGCTCACAGTAGCAAATACTGGTGAGTTGTACTGGTACAAAAAGGTGAGTGTGACTAACTGAAAAACTGTTGGCTAATGCTAGCCAATTCGAGTGACTTATTTAACAGCAAAATCATCTCACATGTTCAAAACTAAGTCAGCTCTTTATGGTCAGATTATGTTCAAACAAAGCTCAGATTAAAATCTAACTTGTGTAACAGAGCTTCTAACAGAGTAGTGCGTTCAATTAGCTTCACAACCCCAGTGAATGATGATGACATCAGCTGCAAAGTATAAATAGTAGTATAGTATATATAGTACAAAAAAAGCACTATGAGATCTGCACCAACATAAAAAAAATGTATAAAAGTTTGGTAAACTTAAAGAAAACAAATAATTTTTCTGCATTACAGATATAATGTATAATACTCATGGATCATTGTGTAATAATTTGGGGATTTTAAATTGCAATATTCATCTAAAACACCTCAAAACATGCATGAATCATTTTAAATCCAACTTCGACAGGGTAAACGAGAAGGGAAAGGCTAAATAAAGTGTTTGTAGTTGCAAATTCAAAAATTCTTATTATCAGTAAGAGTAATAAGAGTGTAAGTGAAAAATCAGCAGTAGTAGTTGTAGTAGAAGTAGCTGTCATAGTAGTTGTAGTAGTTGTTATAGTAGTCGTAAAAGATGTAGCTGTTGTAGTAGTTGCAGCTCTCATAGTAGCTGTAGCAGTTGCATCTTTCGTAGTTGTCATTGTAGTTGTAGCTGTCATAGCTGTCGCAGCTGTCGAACTAGTTGTAGTTGCTGTAATAGTTGTAGTAGTAGTAGTTGTCATACTAGTTGCAGTAGTAGTTGTCGTACTAGTTGCAGTAGTTGCAGTTTGTGTCTTACCTGAGGTGGGGCTGGGGTTGCGGGTGCGATCCCTCACAGCGCGTTTAAACTGAGCCACTCCAAGAAGAACGTTCCGGAGCTTCATCCACAGGAAGTATCCGCCCCGAGATGAGGAGGGCCACGTGCTCTCCAACACCGCCTACAGCACAGGAGTATAAAAGATAATAAATACTACTAGTACTACTGGTATTAAGGCAACTACTACTCTTTACGTCCTACAGTACAGGGAGATCTATGCTTGGATTATACTTCCTGCATGTACATTCCCAATGTGAATAAAACGCACTGATTCAAGCAGAGAAAAAATTGGCAGTATTTACATCTTACAACAAAGGGAGACATATACTGCTATTAACAAATACTAGTACGACTACTGCTATGATATTGCTGTAAAATACCTGTAGGCAGCAGGCAGTATTTGCAGCATGAGAATAGTAAAAATACCTTGTTGTAGTATCCGTAGGTAATGGCGTTGGGCAGGACTCCGGCTTTCTTCATCTCAAACAGTACTCTGACTGCGAGCACAGGCTGACCATACTGACCACAGAGCTGCATCAGGACCCGATAACAGACCTGGAACCAAGTAAAACCAGGTCTGAACCAGGACCTTAAACGGGGACCTTAAAGCGGGAGCTTAAATCTTACCTCGTCAGGGGGCTGCAGGTTCTTGTTGGTCATGGTTCGGAGCAGGTCATAGGCCGTTCGAAGTGCCCGGACTTTGGAGTGGCAGGTTTTGGTGTATGCAGGTAAACAGGTGAACCACAGACCGTAACACAGACGCACCAGGCATTTGGACCAGAGCTCAGGGACCACAGAGTCCTGCTGGGCCAGTCTCTGACATGACTTCAGCTCCTGCAACATTACACAACGGTGGGTCAGGAAGAAAAGTACAGAACTTAACATAACTGAACCAGGGCTAGAATGTGGCTAAAACAGGACGGAACCAGGAATGAACTAAGCCCTTAAATCAGGACCGAAGATCATGTCCAAATCAGGACTAAACCAGGGGAATAAACTAAGATTAGACCCAAGACATGACCATGATTAAACCAGGTGTGACACTAGAAACAAGTTTTAACCACGTTTTAACAAGGACTGAAACAGGTTTAGAAGAAAGTCTAAACCAGAAGGAAATAAGGACTAAAGACAAGAGTTGTGACTACTGTACATTAGAAATACACCAGGATTATACTAGATCTAAACCAGAGCCAAACCAAGGCTAATCTACAAATCAGGAGCAGACCAGGAATAAAACAGGTCTAAACCGGGTCCGATCCTGGCATGAACAGGCTTTATATAAACTAGAGGACTTTACCTGTTTGGTGCGCCTGAACAGAGAGGCAGGGCTTGAGGGACAGCTCTGGCGTGTGATTGGCCGAGAGCGACAGGTGGAGCCATCCACAGAATCAAAGAGCTCTGGGGTCAGCACAGGGAAGCCGTCATATCTGAGGAACGTAAACAACAATTTATGCACAACACATAGAAATAATGATAATGTATTTGCCCAAACGCTCAAAGTCATGTTACTGTTTAGACTCTAAACAGTAAGAGAATTAATTAATTTCTTAGTCACTTTTTAAAATTTTTTTTGGGTTCTATAGCTATATCCTTTCCTGGATCCTAGGAAAACTGAGTAGGCATGTCATTTATTCAAAATGATGGTTGACCAATGAGCTCTTTCATTTCACATGCATCATTGAAATAAACAAATCTGATTGCACAGGTGTATTTAGTTTTGGCTGGAAATGCAACAGAGGGAGCGGTGACCAGCCTGCTATCGCTCTGTATAAAAATACAGGCAGAAATCAGGAGTAGACTGACGTAGAAGTGGTTGCCAATCTCTGACTGTAACCGACCTTTACCAGTCACGCACGACACAAACACATTAGAGGTGGATTTGGTGGATTTAGGTTCATGAGTGAATGCTCTACCACTGAGCCACTATTCCCACTAAGTCTACTGCTTCAAAAGCTGTTGGTGTCTTCTCGTCCAGTTACCAGTTCTAGTACCTGTAGGGCAGGGGGGGCTCCTCCTCATTTGTGCCTAGACCAGGGCTCAGCTCAGGGGGGTAGATGAAGACTGTGTGCTCACTGCTCTGTACCTCCTCTTCAATCAAACGACAATCCTCTGCACCCTCCATCTGCAACAGACAACAGACAACAGGACTGAACCAGGACTGAACCAGGACTGAACCAGGACTGAACCAGGACTGAACCAGGACTGAACCAGGACTGAACCAGGACTGATCCCAGACTGAACCAGGACTGATCCCAGACTGAACCCAGTCTGAACCAGGACTAAAGCAGGATTAAACCCAGGCTTCCCTTGTACCTTCTCCACGCAGTCATCGAAGAAAGCGAGTCCTGCATCTTTGTCACTAACAAAGGAGCACTCCTCGATGAAGCGGCTGAACATCTGAGTGCGTGTGAGCAGAGAGAAGAACTTCTGATGGGATCTCTCACGACTCCGGAGGAAACCTGGACAAAAAATAAATGTATAAGGAAACATAAACATAACAAATATGAGAAATTATTGATACTTTGCAGCTGATGTCATCAACATTCCCTGGGGTGTGACGCTAAATAGAGGCACTGCTCTATCTGAGGCTTGTTAGACTTCAATCTGCGTTATATTTTAACACAGTTTGACCAGAAAGAACTGACTTAGTTAAAAGTACAATAGGTGAGGTGATTTGTGCTGTTAACAAGTCCCTCTTAATTACAGTCAGAAGCTAGCTAGCATTAGCATCACTCTCACCTTTTTGTTCAAAATCAAACCCCGTGAACGCTTGAATTAATCATGGGTTCCTGAAAATGTGTTATTTACATCCATTTTGTATTTTTTCTTGATTTTTCAGATTTTTTTAGTCTAAAAGCGTTTTTGGCTGTGTTTGCTAGTGTGTGCATTATGCTACCATGGTAACTGATGAACATTCCACCATACACATACATGTAGAACACAATGAATGGAAATGTTGTTCTCTGTAATAGACTGATTACTTCTAAACTTGATATATAAAATCCTCATAACCCAATCACTATTTCAATGGTCACAATTTTCACAAAATTATCAAAAGCACAAAGGCTATAGTTCTTTAAATTTGCCATCTGTAATTAGACTGGCCGACCCACCCCGTTGCATTCTTACATAGAGGAGGGAGAGGGGTCAGGTAAAGGGAAGAGGGAGGAGCCCCTCCCCCTCAACAAAAAACAGCCGAGGGGGGAGGGTGCAGGTGACAGGTTTCACATATCATCTACTGGTAAAAAAAAATAAAAAAAAATCTACAACTTACAGTTGGTAGCTTTAATACAATGTCCACTTTTATGTATTTATTCTTTTCCTAAAATTCTTGACTTGACTTCAGACTTCAGACTAATTTATTTAGAGAATATAAATAAATTAAAAACCTGTCTGTGGGGTGAGAGCTATTGTCTTATCCTGTAAGTTATTCAAAGACTTTAGAGACAAAAACAAAATGGGTCCATTTAGTGAATTGATCAGAACTACTGTTCTGTTGTGAGTTGGTGTGCTTATTTGCAATAGGAGAGTGGTACCGTGCAGGTCGAACAGTGAGCTAGCGTCTGTGGCTTTCTCAGACGGCGCTTGGGTGATGGGACGCAGGAACGAGCGGTATCCTTTCAAAATGGCCGCCATGAAAGAGAGAAAGGCCTCCTGTATGTCCAGCTCCAGAGAGGCCCGGCTCCGTCCACTGCTCAGCTCCCATGAATCTGAGAGGGCCAGCTCCAAGAGGCCGTCGCCGGGCAGAGGGTGGCCTGCAGCAGATACTACAAAGTCACGGGAGAGAAACAAATCTTTCCTGAGTAGCTTTAGAATTATCTTGAGTTGTATTAGAACAAGTATAAGACCACATAGACTAGTATACACCCATGGACCACTATGGAGCCTGCGTGGACCATGGGAATATAGAACAATCATGCTTGAGCACGACACGGTTCAAAAGGCCTAGTGTGAGTGCAACCCAAGATTCATTTTTGTACTGGCTTTTAATTCAAGCTGAGCCAAACTTTTTTTTTATCTTTTTGTTTATTCACATTGTAATATGCTTGTATATGTTTATGAATGTACAATATAAATAAACTTGACCTTAACTACAACTACAACAGCTACTACTACCACCAGAACTACTACCACGTACTAACTACAACTTCTACTGCATAAAGCCAGGCCTAATCCAGATCTGTGTAAATGTGACATATTAGCAGTAGACACAGACCGTCCAGGAGCTGTTGGTGCAGAGATCGGAGCGAGTTGAGCAGGTTTTTACAGGCTTTCTTTGGGAGAATCTTCCATGAAATTGCCTTCTTCTCTTCACAGCTGTGGACACATGTAGAGACATTAAAGTGCATATGCAATATGGTTTATGTATAATATATATTTCTAATTCTGACTTAGCTTGGTGGTCCTATGCTAAATATTTATCATAGTTTTACAGTTAAGTGTAAGAAAAGTTGAGAAGAAAATCATAAAAATACAGGAAGTAACGGCATGTTGTAAAACAGTATCCCTCTACCTATGTCATCAAAATAGAGAACCATTGAAAATCCACAAGAAAGATATTTTTCTTACAGTTTAAACCTCCATTCATCTAAATAAAAGGTGCTGTTATTTATTTTTTATTCTTATTTGTCCTATCAGTCCTGCGACAGTCCTGCGACAGTCCTGCGACAGTCCTGCGACAGTCCTGCGACAGTCCTGCGACAGTCCTGCGACAGTCCTGCGACAGTCCTGTTATAATTCTGCTTCAGTCCCAGTTCAGTCCCAGTTCAGTCCCAGTTCAGTCCCAGTTCAGTCCCGGTTCAGTCCCGGTTCAGTCCCGGTTCAGTCCCGGTTCAGACATTCTTTAGTCTTTGTGTGTTGCTGTTTGTTTTCTCACTGGTAGATGGCACTGGTGTCCAGATCCACACAGCTCACATCTGGAGGGGGCCTGTGCAGGTCGAAGTAACGCGAATCCACTCCCACGATGAAAGGACATGGGGCGCTCAAGACATCGGCCAGAGCCAGAGGACACAGAGGCACATAAGGACACGCCCAGTGGAACGGGAAGAGCAACTGAAACACATTTACAGGTTATTATGAGAAACACATGTTCTGTGTGTGCTCCATGGATCTATAACATGATCTTAAAGTGGAACTAAACACTAAATCAATTGTTTTGCTACTAAACTGTATTTAATATTCAATGAATGGTGTCCTGGTTTTTCCAGGTCCAGTCCCAGTCCAATCCCGGTCTAATCTCGGCTCAGTCCTGGTCCAGTTCTGGTCTATACTCACAGAGCCCAGGGCCTCAGTGACGCTGGTGAGGACAGAGGGTCTGAGGGAGTGGATGAGGATCTTGTGTTCGGTCAGAGCCAAAACCAGAAGAGTCACTGCGTTTTCTGGAGCCAGGTTCAGGAGCAGAGCAGAAACACTGCCACCACTGAGGAGAACATACCATTTAAGTTTGATATTGGTTATTGTTATTGGTCTTTAAACTTTTTCTTTTAGAAGATGAAATAATGGCTATCTTTGAACAATCGATACTTAACATCACACCCCAAGGGAATATTGATGACATCAGATGCAAACTGGAGACTCTGGTCTCTCTGAAGCTCTATTACTCAAGTTACACTTTAATTTGAGTTTTGTTTTACCACAATCTGACAAGAAAACTGACTGAAATTAGTTGTTTAAATCCATTTTGTATTTTTTTCTAGAGTTTTCAGACTATCTTAATACACACAGTAGCCACCACTGCCAAAAAGTTTATGTCACCATGGCAACTGATAAACATTCTGCCATAGAGATACATGTAGAACACCCTCAGCATGATGTTACTGCAGTATCGATACATTTGAATGGAAAGATTTTTCCACACATACTATGCACCCTCCCAATCACACTAGGGTTAGCAATAGGGTTGTAGTTGACTTTGAGTGTAAGCAGCCATGTTTGTTTTTGAGACAAATGGACAATGCATCTCTCTGACAGCATGTGGCGCTTTATTCTGATGATGTTTACGGCAATGTAAGCTTCCACTGGGCACCACAGTTTTCTAACATTAAAGTCAGCGAACTTATTTCTTTCATTAAGTTGTTTTAGATCAATATTGCAAATTAAAATGTCAAAATTATAACATAATGATCCACAGGTATCATAGATTATAACTATATAGCAGACACAGTAAAATATGTCTTAACATAACATGTTACACATGTTCCATGAAGCGCCATGAAGTAGTGCAGAATAATGATTTTAATCAGAATAAAAATACTTGGTTGTCTAAATGTATAACAGATCTAGTCAAATGACTCTTATGAAATTAAAATGTGAAAAGTGCTGTACCTGAGAGGGAGGGGTGAGGACACAGGCTGGCTCAGGATCAGACTGTCGTGAGGAGATAGCTGTGGAGAGATGAGTTCAGTTTACTCAGAATAAATATGTTTAATCAGGACGTGACTCTCACCTGCACCAGGATCCGGGGCCTCTGAGGAGAAGGGAATGGGACTTTGTGCATGAAATGAGAAATGTGTCTGGAAAACAAAAGGGTTATTCATTGAGTATACTGTAAAGATTTTGGAGTTGGTCTAGTCCCAGTTCAGTTCCAGGTTCAGTTAAAGGTTTTGTCCCAGTCCAGTCTTGGTCCAGTCTTGGTCCAGTCTTGGTCCAGTCTTGGTCCAGTCTTGGTCCAGTCTTGGTCCAGTCTTGGTCCAGTCTTGGTCCAGTCTTGGTCCAGTCCTCACTTCTCAATGGGCAGTGCATGGGGACCAGAGATAGAGTATCGGTATAGAAACGTGAGGAACTTTCTGAATGCGTCGAAGAATGGCCAATGGGAGAGCAGACAGATGCTTTTGGTGGTGTGGACGACACCCTGTGATTGGTCCTCGTTAGCGCCCTCCTTAGTGCCCTCATCAGGACACTTCAGGGTACTGGAGGTCTTTGAGCCGAGGCCCAGTTTGAGACGCTGCTGCTCATTCAAACACTCCAAAGGGAACAGCTCATAGAACTGGATTGCTGCTCCATAAACCTGAACAAAACACACACAACACACACAAGCTAAACGAGAAGTCCCGGTTCCAGTCCCGGTTCCAGTCCCGGTTCCAGTCCCGGTTCAAGTCCCGGTTCAAGTCCCGGTTCAAGTCCCGGTTCAAGTCCTTGTATTATTCATTCAGCCTTAATGAATGTTTACCTGTCCAGCCAGAACCACACATTCTGACAAAACTTTACAAAGATAAGTGGGCCTGGAACCGCATCATGTCTCCTCAATTTGAGTTAGGTGTGACTGACAGGCAGATTAACCAATCAGAGAGACACATGCTCCGTTCATGTCAAAATAAACATAGTGGCTTCCAAGTAAAAACGGGAAAAAAACAACACATTGGACTAAGAAACAGTGCGGATTTCTGTAGAATCAACAATCAAAGCACCAAACTGTAAAAGAAGTTACAAATTTTGCTCTGATATGAGAATATTCAGTGTAGATGTCGTCTGCATTTGAGAGGCATGTGATACATTTAAGAAGCTCTGATTGAACAGTCCCAAAATTGGACGTTTTTTGGAATTTGACAACAAATGCAAAGAATTATTATTATTTACTGTAACACATGACAAAATAGAATTGTCTTGTGTAATGGAGTGTTCTTGGACGACATACGCATTACACAGATATGAAAGCTTGTATTATATATTATTATTTGAGAGACTACCTTTTCCCCGGAGGCAGCCGTCAGGACAAAGGTGGAGAACACAGGGAGGGAGGGGTGAGTGTCACGAGGCCACACCTCCAGACACGCTCCCATCGGCAAACAGAAGAGAGGGACCGACTCAGGGAGAGGGAAAGAGGAGTGATCCTGCTCAGGGTAACGAGAGAACAGACCTGAAACAGAGAGAGGGGTCAGAGAGAGACTGACTCAGAGAGAGAGAAAGAGGAGTGATCCTGATCAGGGTAATGAGAGAACAGACCTGAAACAGAGAGAGGGGTGAGAGAGAGAGGGGTCAGAGAGAGACTGACTCAGGGAGGGGGAAGGAGGAGTGGTCCTGCTCAGGATAACGAGAAAGTGGAGGAAACCTACCTAGACACAGGGAGAACATGCCAATTTTACGCAAAAATGCTTAGCTGACCCAGGGATTGAACCTGGAACCTTTTTGTTATGAAGCAGGAGTGCTAACCACAGCCACCATGTCATCTTGCCAAGTCCAATGAGGGACTGAGTGTAGGAGCAGAGATGGACTCACCTGCTTTGTAAGCCAGAGTGTTGGTTTTGGCCACAGATTTCTTATAGCATAGATAAACTGGAGTGCCCCACTGAAACAACAAGAGAAAATATTAGATCTATTTCAGGCTGGATTAGTCCTGGTCCAGTCCAAGTCCAGTCCTGGTCCAATCATGGTCCAGTCCTGGTCCAATCATGGTCCAGTCCTGGTTTAGTCCTGGTCTGGTCCTGTGAAGATGGAGCTGAGGTTGCGGTCCACTTGGCAGTACATGTGTGGTTCGGTCTTGGTTCGGTCTTGGTTCGGTCTTGGTTCGGTCTTGGTTCGGTCTTGGTTCGGTCTTGGTTCGGTCTTGGTTCGGTCTTGGTTCGGTCTTGGTTCGGTCTTGGTTCGGTCTTGGTTCGGTCTTGGTTCGGTCTTGGTTCGGTCCTGTACCATGGTGGAATTGAGGTTGCGGTCCACTTTGCAGTAGGTGTGTGGGGTTGTCTCTCCTTTGCTGGGCTGGATGACACAGATGTCAGTTAGAGCCAGGCTGTGCTGCTGACCTCTGGTGGCTCTTCTGTAGGAAATGTAGATTCTTTGGGGTGTGTTTCCACTGATGCTGGCTACTCGTCCTCCAGGTGTGGTCTGTACCAGGGCACAGCCGGGTTTCAGACGCTCCTTCCACTCATAAAGCACTCTACAGGAAGACAGAGGGAAGAGAACAGAGGCAAACCTCTCAAATCAATACACACTTATTGACAGCGGAGGGAATTACATTTGAATTAGCATTTGCAATGCTGTCAACCAAAACTGTTGCTAACGCTAGCTATAGCAATAAATATCTTGATTTATGGACAAAACAGCAACATTAAAACACCAGGATCATGCAGAGCATTTTAAAAGGTCATGATGAGCATTTTATGGTCGGAACGACGAGCCTGAGAGCAGCAATTACAAAAAGAGGGGCCACCAAGTGAAATGGAGCCAGAGTCGTTGAGCCCAATTGCGCTCATATTCACTTCCTATTTGGAACACTGAGGCTAGTGGGCTAGATATGTCCAGAGATATATACAGACAGACGATATATTGGTCGGTCAAAATATCAGGCTGATATTTTCACTTTTCAGCATATCAACTGTTGGGCTTAAATCTCCAGTACAGGTCAATATTTTGTTTTGGCCAACTTGATGCCTGAAGAATGCACGCAAAGTTTTATTTGGACACTTTCAGAGAGCTGTGTAGTCAGGTTTTGTTATCTCTTCGCATTAAAGGTTTGTGGTAAAAAAAAAAAAAAAAGGGGGCTGTGAGTGAGTTTGTAGTAATTACAATCAACCTAGAAATATCAGCAGATCTTATCTGCCATCTGTTTTACTGGAACAATCAGTATTCACCATAAAAAATACCATATGGGTCGATCTCTAATTTGAATTAGACACAACTAGGGCTAACAACTTTTTCAGACATGCTAACAGAAGCCCGCAGCTATAATGAGAGTCATTTAGTGGCAGAAATGCTCAAACTTTGATTTGTGGATTTAAAAACAGCACTGGACATCTGCGGACTTGTTATGTCACAAAACTGAGAACTTTAAAATGTTGTGTTTTTATGGGACTTAGAAGGGGTAACTTACTAAACAAAGATTCATCATACTAGCATGACTAAAGCCAAATAGAAGTATGTTTTTAATGAGAGAACAATATTATACCATAATTAAAAGCTCCACAATGTCAAATTGGTATAATATGTGTCCTTTAGCATGCCTTTATTTCCCCTCTGTTTTTAAGAGCTCTTATGTGCAGTATATACACTCCGGATAAACAGAATATGCAGGTTGCTGTGTCCTTACCCCAGGTCAGTGAGCGGAGGTTTGTCCCGCCCCCTCCTGTAGCAGAGGAACACCTGAGGAGCCATGAGACCTCCACAGTTCAGGTCAGCACTCAGACCCGTGGGCGTGGTCTCCACACAGGTGTATCCAGGTGGAGGCTCCTCTCCCTGAGAGCGCAGCAGCACAGTAACGTCTGTGATGGGAGGAGGAGGAGGGGGAGCACGGGGGAGGGGGTCCTCGAGGGGGGAGGAGGGCTCTGTCAGGCCTATTACACAGGATACAGAATTTTTAGACTTATCTGAAAGGGGTTCCTGCTTTATATTAAAGGTCCTATATTATGAAAAAATGATCTTTGAGCCATATTATAATGTTGTTACCTCCTCAAAAAATATACCAAGAATTGTGTTTTGTTTCATTCACACATGTTTGAGTAACCCTTAATTATTAGTCTGTCTACATCTCCAAAGCTCAAAATGCTCTGCCCATGTTGTAAGGTACGTAATGTAAAGGTAGTTTTTAACTTAAGAGCTAGCTTTTGCCTTTAGTTCAGAGACTGGTAATTCCTGAAATTTTCCAAATCAGTCTAGTCCAAGTGTATGGATTTTAAAAACACAGCAGAGCACTTCCTGTATTATTGTATGACATCACAAGGTGGAACAGAGTGTTTTCTATTTGAGAGAACTCAACCTAAATATTCAAGGGTTTGAGTGTTAAACATGTGTGAATGAAACAAAACACAACTCCAGGTCTGTTTGTGATGAGAAAAAAACATCATAACATAGATGATGAATGAAAAAATATTTTCTAGTGTATTATATTTTGTCATTTGTCAAGAATATGTTTGTGCGCATTGTGATTCCACAACAAACTGGAATTAAAGTCCTGTCATCATATACCAATCTGTTTATAAATGAACACTTTAACCCTGGAGGTGCACTTTTCAATACAACAACTGGAGTCAGTGTTTGACAGTTACTCAGCCATTGGAGCTATTTATAATCTATGACACCTGTGGATCATTATGTTATAATTTTCACATTTTAAATCACAATATTCATCTAAAACCACCTGATAAAAGAAACAAGCCCTCTGACGTACGCATAAGAACACTGTGGTTCCCAAAAGGAAACCGTAAACGTCATAAAAACAAAGCATTGCAAGTTGTTGACACTTTCGATAGATAGCTGCACATCATGCTAGCAAGTAGTGGATTTTTTTTTCATTTGTACAAAAATGATTATACGGCACTGCCAAATCCGTCTATCTCCGATTAAGAAAAGTAAATTGGAGAAGTAAATACAGAGCAGTGGGCATGTACCAGTGGAGGTGAAAATGAGGGTAGATCAGAGCAACTACATCTTGAATACAGGAGAATAAAGATTACTGAAAAATGCAAGAATCACTCTAAATATAATGTCAAGATGGTGAATAAGAAGGAACCAACTATAACAAGGTTAAAAGCTCTGAAAAGTCAATTTTGCAGATACATGCATCTCCTATAATCCCTCTCTGACTATGATTAACATACAAAACTAAATTCCATAGCATCATCAAATAAACGTAATATGCATAAACTCAAAGAGGCGCTCCAGTGGCAGTTACACGTTTTGCTGCTGCTGTCAGGCCTTGAATGCAGTTGTTTAATTGGCTTTTAAAAACATATAAAATAAAAGTGTCTGACCTGCCACCACAAAGTAATCGGCCACGCGCTGCTCCATCTCTGCCCATTGGGGGAGGTTGTCCTGGGGTCTGATGGAGCCTGGTGTCCTGACAGGGCTGGGACCCCTTCACTTTTCAGAACAAACAATACTAATAATACTACAGTTTTATATATATATATATATATGAATTACACCTGTACCTGAGCTGTACCTGTGCAGTTTAACTCATCTACTCATCTAAGCAATAACACTACTGATAAATGCAATGTTTATTTAGACTAAAACAGGACTAAATTAGAACTAAAACAGGCCCAAACCGTGACTATAAACAGATCTAAACCAGGATTAAAACAGGCCTAAACCATGACAATAAACAGGTCTAAACCATGAATATAAACAGGTCTAAACCAGGACTAAAAACAGGTCTAAACCAGGACTAAAAACAGGTCTAAACTGGGACTAAAACGTATCTAAACTGGGATTAAAAACCGGTTTAAAGCAGGACTGAACCTAGTCTAAACCAGGACTAAAATGGGGCAGCCTGAAGCGAGGGGGGTCCTGAGGGAGGGTCAGTCCAAGGAAAGCCTGGAGGGACAAAAACAATTTCAGAGATTTATTTTTATTAAAACAGTTTACAGTGTGTAAGAACACTCAAGTGAATTGACTTTAGTCAATGCTATTTCCCGGTCCGTCTCTGGTTTAGTCTCTGGTTTAGTCTCTGGTTTAGTCTCTGGTTTAGTCTCTGGTTTAGTCTCTGGTTTAGTCTCTGGTTTAGTCTCTGGTTTAGTCTCTGGTTTAGTCTCTGGTTTAGTCTCTGGTTTAGTCTCTGGTTTAGTCTCTGGTTTAGTCTCTGGTTTAGTCTCTGGTTTAGTCTCTGGTTTAGTCCCTGGTTTAGTCCCTGGTTTAGTCCCTGGTTTAGTCCCTGGTTTAGTCCCTGGTTTAGTCCCAATCACTCTTGGTGACTAGGTCTAGACCTGATTTAGACCTAGTTTATTTCTGATTACGCTTGGTTTAGATCTGGTTTAGTCTTGGGATGCACTGATCCGGCTTTTTCTGTTCCGATAACAATGTCCATACTTTAGCTTTAAGTATCTGT
The DNA here is from genome assembly GCF_009829125.3 of Periophthalmus magnuspinnatus. Classification (NCBI taxonomy): domain Eukaryota; kingdom Metazoa; phylum Chordata; class Actinopteri; order Gobiiformes; family Gobiidae; genus Periophthalmus; species Periophthalmus magnuspinnatus. The sequence goes on along the minus strand of NC_047128.1, from coordinate 14,428,617 downwards.
CAATACCCAATATCAACAGACAATATTAAAATATTATTTATTTCCTTTAAAACACAAACAGTGTATGGTACAAAAATATCGAAATGTGTTTTGTAACAGTTATTTATAATTTAAAGTAATTACGGAACAGTTTTGTAAAAATGCTACTTTAATAGACCTGGTTTAGCCCTGGTTTAGCCCTGGTTTAGTCCTGGTTTAGTCCTGGTTTAGTCCTGGTTTAGTCCTGGTTTAGTCCTGGTTTAGTCCTGGTTTAGTCCTGGTTTAGTCCTGGTTTAGTTCTTGTTTTAGTCCTGGTTTAGTCCTCAGAGGTAGCTCCTGCAGTGATGTAACTCTGTGGGCCCCAGACAGGGTATTTTTAGTCAGGGCATGACTCAAATGACTTGTGTGTTCACGTCTAATGTAATGCCATAGGATTCAACCAGGACTGAATTTGGTCTAAACTAGGTCTAAACCAGGACTAAACCAAGACTATTAAAGTTGAATTTTTAAAAAGCTGTTCTGTAATTATTTTAAATTATAAATAATTGTTACAAAACACATTTGGATATTTTTTTAACATATGCTGTTTGCATTTTGAAAGAACAAATAATATTTTCATTTTCGGCAGATACTTAAAGCTTAAGTATCGACATTGATATCGGAACAGAAAAAGCTGGATAAACCAGGAGTAAACCAGGAGTAAACCAGAACTTAAAGCCGTCTAAGCCAGGACTAAACCAAGGAAGGAGGCTCCAGACGGTGGACGGTCCGGGCTGGGTCAGTGACAGCTGCAAAACAAACAAACCTGCAGCACATGACCCAAAAACCACACAGACCAGAGGGAACATTTTCCTCTGTCTCCCCCCTCTGTTCCACAAGGTGGAAGGGAGGAGACAAAGTTGTAGTGCATTGTTTTGTATCATGCTTTTGTAGATTTATGACAAGTGCAGGAGTATAGGCGACGTGCGATTGTCACGATAATCACTATATCGACTTATTGTTCAATGCATGAAAGTTGGAACAATATTTTGAGAAATACTAAGAAATTATGGGTTATTTTTTGGCTGTATGTTAAGATTTGAGTTGTAAAAGTCTGAATTAATAACTTCTATAACTCATTACAGATGGAAACTAAAGTACTAAAGTGTTTTGCTGTTTAGTTATGGCAGCTAATGATTTTTTAACAATATTGTGGATTTAGAATAGGTTTTGTGGTTTAAATCTGCTCTTGGGTTATTTTGTCAGTGGCCTAAATTAGTCTCCATATTCTCATTTATATACCAGTATATTCACTGTTTACAATATTTACTACACCAATACAATCGAAGTTCAAAATTTGTTATTGTGACAGGCCTATGCGGGCGGAGCCTTGAACAGAATCTTACAGTTAACCATAAGGAGGGTTTAAATATGGCCGGGGAGGGCTTGCTAAAATACTGAAACATGCAGGGATGACATCTAAAACTTCTTCAGGCATGTTTTTGATGAAGGAACAACGTTGATTTTGCATAATACCTTCTCATGTAAGTTAATTAACCTTTACCCGATTTGATTCATTAACTAATTAAAATATTTCCTGAGGTGAGTCTTTATGTTAAAACTTTATGAATTCATTATCTTTGACAGGATTCACTCACTTCAAATGTCACTTATTATTACTCTGGAAAGTTATGAGTTAGTTTAATATGAGCCCTTAAATGTTAACAACTGAAATAAAAACTATTTTCTGATTTATATTATGATGTTGTTTCCACACAAAAAAAACATACCTGGAGTTGTGTTTTGTTTCATTCACACACAAACCCTTCATATTTAGGCTGAGTTCTTCCGTCACTCTGTTCCACCTTGCTCTGCTCAGCCGCATTTTGAAACTCCATACACATCCAAATGATTCTAGCGATGACTAGAATCTCAGCCCTGAAATTGTCAAACTCTACTGAAATAAAGGTAAAAGGAGCTGTTAACTTCAGAAGTACCGTTCATGACATCACAAGGTGGAACAGAACATTTTGAGCTTTGGAGATGGAGACAGACTATAGTGATACTAATACTAATACTAAAGGGTTACTCATACATATTTGAATGAAACAGAACACAACTCTGGGCATGTTTTTGAGGAGGTAACAACTTTCTGGTATGGCTAAAAGTTCACAAGAATCAATTTTGCGTAATATAGGTCTTTAACACAGATGGCTTTGTTTCTGGTGTGACCTGATAGTTTTGTGTCTGGGGCAGATTCACAGGTGGCTCTGAACAGCTGAGAGTATTTTTAGAGCATCTGTTATACACTTTTATATCCTTCATTCAAACAGCTCTGGAATAGGGCTGTCAAAAATCAGACACTAATCAATACTAAAACTAGTATCGATACTGAATACTTTGAGCAGGTATCGATACTAAAAAAAGTCAAATTCACAGGACAGAAATGAACCTTTCCTGAATAGCTTTAAAATGATCTTGAGCTGTATCAGAACAAGTATAAGACACAGACTAGTATACATCATTGGACCACTAAATGTACGACTGAAGGATTGCACAGAAAAGAAAGTACTACCATTTAATGTTGAAAATCACATTCTATTGTCTAAAGAAAGAGAGTATCAGTATTGAATATCGAGTCTTGTCCTTAGTATCGAAATTGAGTTTGAAATTTTAGTATTATGACAACACTACTCTGGACTAGACCTGGGTCGTATGGAGATAAAAATCAAATCGTGACCCTAATCATAACCCTAACCCTATCCTTTTGATAATATGTAATTTTCATTTCAATCATGATTCATGTGCATTTAATTGTTTATTACCTATAAGTAATAAAGTTATCTGCTTCTCACAAGTCGGTGTCACTGGTTAAATCCAGCTGTCAGTCACTCAGCCGTACAGACACTGACCAACAGGAGAAGTGGGTATGTGTCTGTTTGAGCCGACAGCTACATTACACACACTATGACCGAAGGAGTATCGTTATAGATGAGATCACGATTTTATACCACTCAGCCTTAACACCCACCACAAATGGGAAAGGTGGGTGAAGTGTCTTGCCCAAGGACACGACCACAGAACTTAGTCCGAGGACGAATCAATCCCCTGACCTTTGGATCGAGATCAATGAGAGCTCAAACCACAGAGCCACTGTCAACTATCAATAAACTACAGGGTCACATCAGAACTACAGGGTCAAACTAGGACTAAACCAGGTCTAAATCAGGACTAAACCAGGACTAAACTAGGACTAAACCAGGTCTAAACCAGGACTAAACCAGGTCTAAATCAGGACTAAACCAGGACTAAACTAGGACTAAACCAGGTCTAAACCAGGACTAAACTAGGACTAAACCAGGTCTAAACCAGGACTAAATTAGGACTAAACCAGGTCTAAACCAGGTCTAAATCAGGACTAAACTAGGACTAAACCAGGACTAAACCAGGACTAAACCAAGACTAAACCAGGACTAAACCAGGTCTAAACCAGGTCTAAACCAGGTCTAAACCAGGTCTAAATTAGGACTAAACCAGGACTAAACCAGGACTAAATCAGGACTAAATCAGGACTAAATCAGGACTAAATCAGGACTCTACCAGGACTAAACCAGGACTAAATCAGGACTAAATCAGGACTAAACAGGACTAAACAGGACTAAACCAGGTCTAAACCAGGTCTAAATCAGGACTAAACCAGGACTAAACTAGGACTAAACCAGGACTAAACCAGGACTAAACTAGGACTAAACCAGGTCTAAACCAGGACTAAATTAGGACTAAACCAGGTCTAAATCAGGACTAAACTAGGACTAAACCAGGACTAAACCAGGACTAAACCAGGATCAAACCAGGTCTAAACCAGGTCTAAACCAGGTCTAAACCAGGACTAAACTAGGACTAAACCAGGACTAAATCAGGACTAAATCAGGACTAAATCAGGACTAAATCAGGACTCTACCAGGACTAAACCAGGACTAAATCAGGACTAAACAGGACTAAACCAGGACTAAACCAGGTCTAAACAGGACTAAACCAGGACTAAATCAGGACTAAACCAGGACTAAACCAAGACTAAACCAAGACTAAACCAGGACTAAACCAGGACTAAACCAGGACTAAACCGGACTAAATCAAGGCTAAACTAGGACTAAACTAGGACTAAACCTGGACTAAACCGGGACCAAACTAGGTCTAAATCGGGACTGAACCAGTACTAAACCAGGTTTGAACTAGGACTAAACCAGGACCAAACCAGGATCAAACCAGGTCTAAACCAGGACTAAACCAGGTTTGAACTAGGACTAAACCAGGACTAAACTCGGTCTAAACCAGGACTAAACTCGGTCTAAACCAGGACTAAACTCGGTCTAAACCAGGACTAAACTCGGTCTAAACCAGGACTAAACTCGGTCTAAACCAGGACTAAACTCGGTCTAAACCAGGACTAAACTCGGTCTAAACCAGGACTAAACTCGGTCTAAACCAGGACTAAACTCGGTCTAAACCAGGACTAAACTCGGTCTAAACCAGAACTAAACTCGGTCTAATCCAGGTCTAAACCAGGACTAAACCTGACCTAGGGCTGCACAGTTTTCAATAAATATCTTATTCTGATTTTTCTGAGAAGCATTGTGTGATTGCATTAGATTTGCAATTTATGTCTTAATAAAAGGATTCTATTCAAAGTTCACATTTTAACAAACGAATGCACACATTTCAGAACATGTTTGTACAGATCTAAACTACAGGGTTAGACGTTTTTATCCAGAATGAGAGAGATTTGTGGAGGAAATTATGATACTTCAAAAACGGCAGCCTTTGTGAACTGTTAACTGTGTCCATTCAAACTGCGATTACGATTCAATTGAAATAAATCTTGCTGCCCTAATCAGACAGCAGAAAACCTCACTTATCCTTAAGCTAAAAACATTTCTGTTCTATTTAGTGACTATAGTTAAGTACTAGTAGAAACACCTTACGAATGTGTAATTAGGCCTGTCACGATAACAAATTTTGACGCACAAGTAAATATAGACGATAAACGATAATATTGAAACTGTATGCCACTGACACAAAAACCCAGAGCAGATTTAAAACACAAAAATTATTCTAAATCCACAATATTGTTCAAAAATTATGAGCTGCATTAAACTGCACATAGACAGCAGAATGAAACACTTTAGTTTTTAGTTTACATCCGTAATGAGTCACAGAAGTCATTAATTCAACATTTTATGGCTTAAATCTTATCATATAGCCAAAAAATAACCAAAAAAATCCCACTAGTGCAAAGAAAAACACACGATAAATATTGACCCCCAAAAAATATAGTTCCAGCTTTCATGTATTGAACAATAAGTCGATATAGTGATTATAGTGACTAGATTATGTGTAATGCTGCCTCTGCATGGAATTCAATAGATAATTAATAAATCAATATATCAAATTTCCCTGGCTGAAGATGACTGAATCCATGTACGCAGTTCAACTTCCAGTTACGTCTAACACTGTTCTTCTACACTCCATGAAAATAACAGCCTTTTTCAGACTTGATGATTGACTTGATGACTTGTGATTCGAATTAGGGTATAACGATAACGAGTAGTAAACTGTTATTTTTTTGACTAGGCATACTATTATTTCGATTGTAAACTGTAAAATGTATTATCTACCAAATTAAGATAAAAAATACTATGATTAAAGGCTTCTAAATTGATACTGACATCAACGGTCTCTGGAGGTGTGATGCTAACTGTAGACACTTGTTAGACTTTAATCTGAGCTTTGTTTTAACACAATCTGACCCTAAAGACCTGACTTAGTTGGAACTACAACAGGTGAGATGATTTGTGCTGTTGAAGTCCTTCTCAAAATTACAGTCACAAGCTAGCTATCATTACAGAACTTTTTTCAGTTGGTCACTCTCACTTTTTGTTAAAAATCAAACCCTTAAACAGGACCATGAACACTCATGTTAATCACAGGCTCCTGAAAATGTGCTGTTTAAATCCAGCTTGTGTTTTTAATTGAGTTTTCAGACAATCTAAAAACTTATCACGCTAATATGTGCATTATGTCACCATGATAACTGATAAACCTTCCGCCATAGACATACATGAAAACACCCCCAGTGTGATGTTACTGCAGAGTAGCAATTTTAAATTGAGAATTTTAAACACATTATCTACCAAATAATAGGGATGTAACAATAACCGAAATGTGATATCGTACTGTCAAAAGTCTCACAGTAATACTGTGGGCCATCACAATATATCAAATTACAAGCTCCTTTACTTAAATGCTTTGTAAAGAGAAGGTAAAAGTAGCATATTTACAATTGTGTTAGCCTCTCCAAAATATCACAATAAATATCGTACTGTATATCATGATAGTACTGTTAGATTTGGATATTACATTATATATACATCCCTGGATATACATCACAACCAAATAAACATTTAAATATGGCAACTGAAGGCTTCTAAATAAATCACATTTATTTTTAAAATGAGAAATTATTCTTTTTTGACATTTTGATTTTAATAATGCCACTGTCTTTGTTATAAAAAGGTCTTTTCATGTGTATTTTAGAGTCTGTCCACATAACAATAATAATTATCAAATACACATATGCTTCTTTTTATTTATTAATTTTTTTCATAATTTTTGTAGTCCTAATTCAAATATTGTTTACAGAACACAACCAGTTTCAAAACGCCTGTCCTAAATATCAAGCCCTCAAAATGAAATACATTTTATTCAAATTAATAATGAGACTTTACAATAAATCAACACATAACTATAGAATAGAAATGAAATGTCTTTGTTGCCAACATTAAATTAGCAAATGATGTCTTTAAATCAGAGTATTTGTTATGCATTTATTGTTCGGCCGATTATCGCATTATCATCATTTATTAATCTTGTTTTGAGCGGTTAGATTTATTGCAGCACTGATCTAACGTTAGACTAAATGTAAGGAAGAGAAGAAAAAAATATTTAACTATTAGCTACCGTTAAGTGATTTATTATGACAGTGGAAAGAGGTAACTAGTTAGCTTAAAATAAATTCGGGTATTAAAGAAAAAAGACTGAACAGTGAAAATAGCAGACAGATTCGAGTTGGCACCGACAGCTGTGCCGGTTCCAGCTCGTTTACCGGAGCTGTCATGCCCACATAACGGTCCATAAAGCTCCACTCACCGCAGACAGAGCGCCGTCCTCTCGCTGCACACCGCGCTGCTCCGCCCGGGTCCGTCAGCTCCTTCCGCGGGGTCCTGAGCGTGTCACAGCCGCGGGATGGGCCACACAGGTCGGTGACGGTCCGTGAGAGCCCGTGGAGCTGCTGGAGGTGGGTGTAACCCCGGCAAAAAGCGCTCCTCCTCTGCCCGCGGTCAGTGCTCCAGAGGCGGCTGTGCACGGCCCGAGACACCGCTCCACTTCGTCGCCGCCATCTTGGAGCAGCTGCTGAGGGAGGTACGGAGCGCCGAGAGAGACAAAAATGGACCAGCGACTTTCACCTGAAATACACCTGCAACTGGGAATGACTTAGGCCTATTTTATAATGATTTTTTTTTATTATTATTAGAAAGAGGAATTTTGTCATCGTTAGACTTCTGTTTAAAACATACACTATATTCCCAAAGACCTTAATTTTATAGGTGCATTCTAACTTTTTGATGGAAGGTCCCCATCCTCCTTGTCTCCATGGAGGCTTTAACTGGAATATCCCACAGTACTGCATTAAATTCTATCTCCATGGGCATAGATAAGACCGGTCCCCACTCACAGGGAAAATGTATTAGTTCATTACAAGGTGTTTTTGATCAGAAAAAATCCTGTTAAAAAAAAGCAATGTAAGTAAGATAAGTTTAGTTCCATAGGAATGGAACATTCCAGGCAAAGCAATAACATGACTTGTAGAGACAAGCACAGAGAGGATGCTCCGTCAGAAATGTTGAAGTGGCTGAAGATATTAGGCTTTAAAATACTTACTAAGTGCAGGGTTGACCACCTGCTTGTACATGGAGATGTTATTGTTTTTGGGGAATAATCTAAATAAAAGATACATTTGTTTAATGCCATACTGTGTAATATTCCAGGCAAAGCAGCATTATTAATATTTCAATGCTAACAAGCATGTAGAGGAAACTGCACCAGAAAAGTTTGCCTACATAGTGCATCTTTAAAATGACACAAGTCAAATCAGCTCTCTTGTGAATTTTTTATAAACAAACTGCCAGTAGAAGATCATCCTATATGTTTTTGCCAACTCTCGCCATATTGTTGCAGTTGCTGGATTTTCAGGATATTCTGACTCAAATTTGTAGCTGGTATGCTTTTAGTTTATGAGATGTAAGAGGATAATGGAAGTTGTCTGTATGAGCTCCATAAAGACACGCCCAGGCTTTGTGTGTGTGGTCTGCAACATGGGACCACTGGATCATGTGACCTGTTCCTGGAAGAGCATTGATCTAAACCATAAACCCTCTCCTCTGCTTCCTCTGCTCCCTCTGACCCTCTTCTCTGCATCCTCTACTCCATCTGACCTTCTCCTCTCTATTCTTTGCTCCTCTTACCCTCTCCTCTGCATTGTCTGCTCCATCTGATCCTCTCCTCTGCATCCCCTGCTCCTTTTGATCCTCTGCTCTGCATCCTCTGCTCCATCTGATCCTCTCCTCTGCTCCTTGGACCCTCTCCTCTAGATCCTCTGCTCCCTTTGACCCTCTCCTCTGCATCCTTCGCAACATGTCTAGATGTCTTATGTATCAGCCACTCCCTTCTCTGGCAAGCCAATACTGCAGCAACATCCTGTATTCTCCCTCTCACCAGGAGGTTGTGGGTTAGACTGTATAATGTGTATGTATGTATGTATGTATGTATGTATGTATGTATGTATGTATGTATGTATGTATGTATGTATAGTTAAGTATTTGAACACCCTGTGATTTTGCATGTTCTCCCACTTAGAAATCATGGAGGGGTCTGAAATTTTCATCTTAGGTGCATGTCCACTATGAGAGACATAATCTAAAAAAATCTGGAAATCACATTGTATGATTTTTTAAATAATTTGTCTGTTACTGCTGCAAATAAGTATTTGAACACCTGGGCAAATCAGTGTTAATATTTGGTACAGTAGCCTTTGTTTGCAATTACAGAGGTTAAACGTTTCCTGTAGTTTTCACCGGGTTTGCACACACTGCAGGAGGGATTTTGGCCCACTCCTCCACACAGATCTTCTCTAGATCAGTCAGGTTTCTGGGCTGTCGCTGAGAAACATGGAGTTTGAGCTCCCTCCAAAGATTTTCTATTGGGTTTAGGTCTGGAGACTGGCTAGGCCACTCCAGAACCTTGATATGCTTCTTAAGGAGCCACTCCTTGGTTATCCTGGCTGTGTGCGTCGGGTCATTGTCATGTTGGAAGACCCAGCCACAACCCATCTTCAATGCTCTAACTGAGGGAAGGAGATTGTTCCCCAAAATCTCGCAATACATGGCCCCGGTCATCCTCTCCTTAATACAGTGCAGTCGTCCTGTCCCATGTGCAGAAAAACGCCCCCAAAGCATGATGCTACCACCCCCATGCTTCACAGTAGGGATGGTGTTCTTTGGATGGGACTCATCATTCTTCTTCCTCCAAACACGGCGAGTGAAATTAAGACCAAAAAGTTCTATTTTGGTCTCATCTGACCACATGACTTTCTCCCATGACTCCTCTGGATCATCCAAATGGTCATTGACAAACTTAAGACGGGCCTGGACATGTGCTGGTTTAAGCAGAGGAACCTTCCGTGTCATGCATGATTTTAAACCATGACGTCTTAATGTATTACTAAAAGTAACCTTGGAAACGGTGGTCCCAGCTCTTTTCAGGTCACTGACCAGCTCCTCCTGTGTAGTTCTGGGTTGATTCCTCACTTTTCTTAGGATCATTGAGACCCCACGAGGTGAGATCTTGCATGGAGCCCCAGTCCGAGGGAGATTGACAGTCATGTTTAGCTTCTTCCATTTTCTAATAATTGCTCCAACAGTGGATCTTTTTTCACTAAGCTGCTTGGCAATTGCACCGTAGCCCTTTCTAGCCTTTTGGAGGTCTACAATTTTGACAGTTCTTTGGTCTTGGCCATGTTAGTAGTTGGAGTCTTACTGATTGTATGGGATGGACAGGTGTCTTTATGTAGCCAACAACCTCAAACAGGTGCTTCTGATTTAGGATAATAAGTGGAGTGCAGGTGGACTTTTTAAAGGTGGACTAATAGGTCTTTGAGGGTCAGAATTCTAGCTGATAGAGAGGTGTTCAAATACTTATTTGCAGCAGTAACATACTAATAAATTATTTTAAAAATCATACCATGTGATTTCCAGATTTTTTTTTTTAGGTTATGTCTCTCGCAGTGGACATGCACATAAGTTTCAGACCCCTCCATGATTTTTAAGTGGGAGAACTTGCAGAATCACAGGGTGTTCAAATACTTATTTGCCTCACTGTATGTATGTATACAGTCTATGGTTAGACTCCTGATCTCTCTGAGTGGACTGTGCATGTCCCGGTTGACATAAGGATTCCTTGGATTTATTGTACAGTTAATAATTGATAAAGTGAGTGTTTTTTGGTACAGACCCATTTAAATCAGCTGTAGACACAAAATGGCAGTTCACTTGCGCAGCTCTGTCACTCTGTTTTGCCTTTTGAATCAAGGTAAAATTATTTCAGAGATGTCCTTTACAAAGTACATGTCTTAATTCACAACATTTATCTTTATTTGAGGAGTTCATAGGATTCATTTTGTTAGAGCTTCAAGATTTTGTTTGTTCTGAGTTCACTCTTTATTGTGGACTTTGAGTTGCTATTGGAGGTAGAAAAGTGCCATAGATTTAAAGATCCTATATTACACAAAATTGACTCCTGTGAGCTTTAAGATATGTTAGCCTGGTGTTCTGTTTTATTCACACATGTTCGAGTGACCCTTTATTATTAGTCTGTCTACATTTCCAAATGCTCTGTTGTACCTTGTGATGTTGTGTAGTTTTCAATTTAAAATCTACCTTTTACCTTTAGTTCAGTTTTAGTTTGGCAATTCTGGGGTAATATCCAAATGATTGTAGTAAAGGCATATGCAGTTTAATAACACAGTCGAGGGCTCCCTGTAGTACCACTCAATGACATCACAAGGTAAACGGTGTGTGTTTGAGAGAAGAACTGTGTGTTAAACATGTGTGAATGAAACAAAACACAACTCCAGGTATGTTTGTGATGAGGAAACAACATTAAGAACAGATCAGCGTAATTTCTATCCTAGTTATGTCAAGTTTTTAAATTTAGTGATGTTTATAGTTTTTCTTCCTGGTTGGCCACGGGCAGCAGGTAGGACATATGTAGAGGTAATTCCATAACTGTTACCTAGCAACCGTAATGTAAAGAAGGGACAAAAACTTGCCTAAGTTACACAATTCAATATTTATGATTACATTAATAATTATGGATAGAGGATGGAGTTTTCTGTGTTGGTGACATAGGCAGAGAGTACTAACTCAGTTCTTCTTCCTGTATTTGTGTACTTTTCTTACTTTCACTTAACTGATGTAAAACTATGATAAATATGTAGGGACAAAAAGTGTGTCCTCTGCATTTGAACCATCACTGAGTGTCTCTGAGTTAAACCTGTCAGGAGCAGTGGGACACCAGATCATGACCTAATCTTGCTCAGGATTACCTTGGGTTGATGGAGGAAATCCAAGTGCCCAGAGGAAACCCACGCAGACACAGGGAGAACATACAAACTCCACACAGAAAGGCTTGGGCTATTAAATATGTATTGTGTATAAATAACTAAATGTTTTAGCTTTAATTGAAAATTGAAAAAAGTTGTAGAATGTGATGATGTCATAATCATAAGATGGAGGGTGGGGTCTATATAACTCCACAGGAGATTCACTGTTTTTGAAAAAAATCTCTAAACTTATGACCCACAAATGTTGAATCTTGTTATATTTCATTAAGGAATTGCCCCACATATAGTAATCTTATGGCTTAAAGATACAGTATGTAACTTTCTGGAGGTGGCACGTCACCTGCATGATTCCATGGAAAGAAAAAGTTAAAACCATACTTCGGAATATTCTCCATGGACATAGATATATTTTATGCCTTAATGTGGAATATTTTAGACAAAGGAGCAAAATTTCCATGGAGACAAGCAGCAGTCTTTTCCAGGACAAATAAGAGTCAGGTTTGTGAAAATGCAAGCCCACTTAGAGTAAGGACAGATGTTTTGTAAGTGCAATAAACACCACCACTCCTTTCATTTTAGTACCGATAAATGCTTTGGCTAAAAGAAAGTTACATACTGTGGCTTTAAAGCTTTAAATCACCACTAGATGAAGAAGCTTAAAGGCCAGGTGAGTTGAGAGGCCAGGTTTTCACAAGCTTTAAACTGAAACTAAACACTTAATCCACTTTAGTCACAACTAAACTGTATATGATGCTTTAATAGCATTATTTACTCTTTCTCTTCATTTTTAAACAACATTAGTTTGAAGTTTGTGCTTCCTCCATATGCCTCTGCAATTTCTAGTTGTTGGGGAAGTCACAAAAGTGGAGTTTGAAGTGTGGATACCTGTTGGACCAATCACACTGTTCCTTACACCTCCAGACCCCGCCCCTCCTCCCCCTTTAGTCCTCCACACCCTGCCCTTCCTCCCCCCTCATTCTCCCCTTTAGTCCCAGTTTATCAGCTTGATTTGAAATGCGGTTGTGTGTGGAGTTTAGGTGTTTCGTCTAATTCTTGTTCATCACAGTAATCTTACCTCCCGAGACATCCTTGAGTGTCTTGAGTGTCCTGTGCCTTGTGTTTTGTGCAGTGGTGGAGTGTCCAGACCTCACAGTCCTGGAGAATGGGACTGTTTTTCTGGCACAGCTCCAGTACCTTTATAAAACGCAGATCACATACCAGTGCTCCTCTGGGTTTTCTTTATATGGTCCCGTCAACCGCACCTGTCTCAAGAGCGGCAGGTGGAGTGGGCCGCACCCCGTCTGTCGGTCGGACTGTAAGAAGCAAAAACAAATTACACAAAACATATTAGGCTGTTTCGAATCATACACTACCACATAAATAATTTATTCATATTTTGTTCACTGTAAACCATCACATGTCTTTAAAGGGCTCATATTACTCTATGTAAAACACAACTCCAGGTATGTTTTTGAGGAGGTAACAACATTATAACATTGCTTAAATCTCACAAGAGTCTATTTTGCATAATACAGGACCTATAGGAGTACAAAAATACAGAATCCCTCTACCTATGTCAACAACATGTAAAACTCCATGCAAAATACAATGACAATTTATGCACAACAAAGGCATTTTTAAACCTTCATTTAACTAAATAAAGGTGTTGTCATTTATTTTTAATTTATCAAATCGTAACTACTACACTAACCTCTATGTATGTCACATCTGCAGCCCGTGTCCAACAAAGTTATGAACTTCATAAAAAAAATAATAAAATAGAAAAAAAAATAGACAAATGTTTTAGTAAATCTTAAATATAATGATGTTAACTATATGTTTTTGTGAAAAGAGTCTAACCTGTCATATGCACTTAAATGTATTTGTGCCATTCATTTCCTGTGTCCTGTCATCTAATTGGCTCGTTCAGCTCTGGCTTTAGTGCACTGCCCAGAGCTGCCGGTGCCCCCTGGTGGCTCAAAGGAGGGTCCGCGGGTCCCGTTGCCTGGAGACAAAGTGAAGTACAGCTGCAAGAACCAGGGCATGATCCTGATTGGCTCAGAGGAGAGGGTGTGTCAAGCGGATGGCCAATGGGAGGGCAGTCAGCCGAGCTGTTACTGTAAGACTGTTGAGTACTTTGAGCATTGACCTTAAGTTAATTTTGTTTTCAAATACAAATAATTCAATATGTATTTGTATTTATTTACCAAAGTAAATGTTTCGGCATATGTACGAAGGGGGCACAGTTCCCACAGCCTTATGTAATAAGTTAAAGTCTCTGTACCTATTTTTTACTGTGTGAAAAACATGAAAAATAGAACTAGTTCATTTTAAGCGGTTTGCAGTGGTCCAAAGTTATTCCTCACCTTATGCATTCAGAGCATCCTAATTATTGAATTTGATGAGTTTTTTAACACTTTTCACAACTCTCCAAAACCAAAGCTCCGAGACCAGAGTTTTGCCATCACGATAGTGCTAACAGCTAGCATGCTAACTGCGTGCTTCCTGATTATCGGACAATGAAATGCTATAGATGCAGACAGGACACTGGACTTATCTCTCTTTCTGTGTTTCAGACCCACACACTCGAGACAAGCCTCTGGAAGTTTCCATGGAGATCAACTATAAACTACAGCAGCACCTAGCAGAGAGAGAGGGTGAGAGGGCAAGAGAGCAGTCTGCTGTATGGGAGAACGAGAGAGAGAGAGAGAGAGAGGGTGAGAGAGCAGTCTATTGTATGGAAGAGAGAGAGAGGGTGAGGGTGAGAGGGAGAGAGAGCAGTCTACTGTATGGGAGAAAGAGAGAGAGAGGGGGTGAGAGGGCGAGAAAGCAGTCTACTGTATGGGAGAACGAGAGAGAGAGAGGGTGAGAGAGCAGTCTACTCTATGGAAGAGAGAGAGAGGGTGAGGGTGAGAGGGAGAGAGAGCAGTCTACCGTATGGGAGAAAGAGAGAGAGAGGGGGTGAGAGGGTGAGAAAGCAGTCTACTGTATGGGAGAGAGAGAGGGTGAGGGTGAGAGGGAGAGAGAGCAGTCTACTGTATGGGAGAAAGAGAGAGAGAGGGTGAGAGGGCGAGAGAGCAGTCTACTGTATGGGAGAAAGAGAGAGAGAGTGAGAGGGCGAGAGAGCAGTCTACTGTATGGGAGAGAGAGAGGGTGAGAGGGAGAGAGAGCAGTCTACTGTATGGGAGAAAGAGAGAGACAGAGGGTGAGAGGGCGAGAGAGCAGTCTACTGTATGGGAGAAAGAGAGAGAGAGTGAGAGGGCGAGAGAGCAGTCTACTGTATGGGAGAAAGAGAGAGAGAGAGAAAAAGATAGGGCGAGAGAGCAGTCTACTGTATGGGAGAGAGAGAGAGGGCGAGAGAGCAGTCTACTGTATGGGAGAGAGCGAGAGGGTGAGAGGGCGAGAGAGCAATCTACTGTATGAGAGAAAGAGAGAGAGAGAAAAAGAAAAAGATAGGGCGAGAGAGCAGTCTACTGTATGGGAGAAAGAGAGAGAGGGTGAGAGGGCAAGAGCAGTCTACTGTATGGGAGAAAGAGAGACTGCGAGAGAGAGGGTGAGAGGGCGAGAGAGCAATCTACTGTATGAGAGAAAGAGAGGGAGGGAGGGTGAGAGGACGAGAGAACAGTCTACTGTATGGGAGAAAGAGAGAGGGTGAGAGGGCGAGAGAGCAGTCTACTGTATGGGAGAAAGAAAGAGAGTGAGGGAGAGGGTGAGAGGGCAAGAGAGCAGTCTACTGCATGAGAGAGAGAGAGAGAGAGAGAGAGAGAGGGAGGAAGAGAGGGTGAGAGAGCAGTATACTGTATGGGAGTATGGGAGGGAGAGGGTGAGAGATAGAGGGAGAGAGCAGTATACTGTAATGGAGACAGAGAGACTACTGTCTCTCTGTCTAAGGCCTGCCCATACAGTCTACTGTATGGGAGAAAGAGAGAGAGGGGGAGAGAGCAGTCTACTCTATGGGAGACAGAGAGAGAGCGAGAGAGAGGGCGAGAGAGCAGTCTACTGTATGAAAGAAAGAGTGGGAGGGAGGGTGAGAGGGCGAGAGAACCATGTACTGTATGGAAGAGAGAGAGAGAGAGGGTGAGAGAGCAGTCTACTGTATGGGAGTATGGGAGGGAGAGAGAGAGGGTGAGAGAGAGATAGAGAGAGGGAGAGAGCAGTATACTGTAACGGAGACAGAGAGAGAGAGAAAGGGTGAGAGGGTGAGAGAGCAGTCTACTGCATGAGAGAGAGAGAGAGAGAGAGGGAGGAAGAGAGGGTGAGAGAGCAGTATACTGTATGGGAGTATGGGAGGGAGAGGGTGAGAGATAGAGGGAGAGAGCAGTATACTGTAATGGAGACAGAGAGAGAAAGAGGGTGCGAGAGCAGTCTACTGTATGGGAGAGGGAGAGAGAGAGACAGAGAGAGAAAGGGTGAGAGGGCGAGAGAGCAGTCTACCGCATGAGAGAGAGAGGGAGGGAGAGAGGGTGAGAGAGCAGTATACTGTATGGGAGAGAGAGAGAGCGATGCATAGATAAACAGATAGAAACAGAGGTTAAGGTTAAAGTTAAGGTACATTTTTGTCCCTTAACCTTGTGTCCTCTACATTTGACCCATCTTTCAGTTTCTCTGGGTTAAACCTGCATTTGACCCATCCCTCAGTGTCCTTCAGCATTTGTTCCATCCAAGCAGCTGTATAATGTCGAATGTTTTGTTTTACAGATGAAAGAAGAATTTCTTTCGGAAGAATTTCTTTCAGAAAACCAACATTTGTTTTGTACGTGGCAGTGGACATGAGCCTCGACCAACCACATTCCAACAACTGTGTCAATGCTCTGAAAGAACTCATAGTTAAGGTACATCCTGTCCCCTCATCTCAGTAACGAGTTACAGGTTAGACTGTGTTCTTTAAAACCACAGAGGAGCACTAAATAAGCAGGATTATACCAATTAATGAATGATGTTTTGTTATTCTTGTTGACAGACTCTAAGCTCTTCTGGGAGTGCTGACTATGTCATCACCTTCTTCACGTCCTCACACTTAAAAACTGCTGTCAGCTCTGCATTCGGTCCTAACAGTTTGTCCATTCTTGATCTTGTAATGTTTCTGGAAAGTGAAAGTAAAGGTGAGTCAAATATAACAATGTTTTAGTATTTCATTTATTCAACTTGGATCCATAGGGACATAAAGATTCAAACTTTATTTTGATACTAACAAATGGACTTGATACTCAATACCAATTCCGTTAGCACAATAATAATAAAAAACACTCTTTAGTTAGACAATAGAATGTGATTTTCAACATTAAATGGTAGTACTTTCTTTTATATTTCCACGTGTCCTTCCATAGTCGTAGTGTTTTTTGGCAATTTTAGTGCAAACTTTTGCAGCTTTCTGGTCAAAAATCTAAGTGTGTGCTGCCTCCAGTGGCCACTGCAATTTCAAGTACTGTGTGACATCATACATGACTGCCTTGATAACAGCTAGGTCTTTCTGATTGCAAACTGACATTGGCATTGGAAAACTGCAGTGTCCAATCGGAGCTGACCTTGCCATATTTATTTATTTATATATTTATTTGACAGGGACAATGCAATCAGACATAGTTACAAAATGAACATTGCAGCTGATGTGATGCATACAGAGTTTATAGCAAGAGCTAATTTTCAACTCTCGTTCCTGGTTGGGCTTTTTTACAATTTACTAATATGCAAAGTATATTAGAACACTTATCCCTTCAAATAGTTACATCAGTGCCCAAATATACATTTAACACTCACACTTTCTCTCACTCACCAACTGTCATACTACTTATTTACAAGTGGGTACAGTTTTGACTCATTTTCAGCCAGTTCTTAACCCTAGAGGTGAACATTTTTAACTCAGAAATGTTCTTTATTTCAATGGGCAGTGAGTTCCACAGTTTGCAGCTCTGGTATGAAAAGGCGGACTGTCCAAAAGAGGTTCTGCGTTGTGGGATTTTACAGTTCTTATTTACAGTGCCTCTTGTCACTCTGGTGCTGTTTAGTCTTTGTATAAATGTACTGAGTGATTCTGGGGCCAAGTTATGAATACACTTAAAACATAATTTAAGAAAACATAAACTAGTAAAACTTTCGAAACTTAATAGATTATATTTTTTAAGGATGTGACAATGATGAAAACTTTGTAGCTGAGGGAGCTGCCTGGGCCCATGTTGTCATGCAGTAGAAGATATGACAAAAAATCATACCATGGATGTACAGCAGGGCTGCCTGATTTGGAATATATTGTCTTATCAATTTAAAACAATTTAGATTTCTTTGTATTGTTTTGGCTATACTCTTAACATGCTTATCAAATTTTAGTTGGGGGTCTAGGACCAACCCAAGATATTTAAAATCGTTAACTACTTGTATTTTATCATTTTGCAAATTTATTTGAAATCTTTGGTCTACATTTAATTTTTTAATAGAAAAACACATAGAAACAGTTTTTGAAAAATGTAGAGTCAGCTTATTTTGAGTTAGCCACTGACTAACCTCAGCCATGCATGCGGACAAAACATCCGCGGCCTGCTCTGGTGTCTTGGCGGGTGCATAAAAAAACTGCGTCATCCGCATAAAGTTGGCAGCGGACACCTGGGCATATCAAAGGCAAGTCATTTATAAACAGACTAAACAGCAATGGTCCCAATATGGAGCCCTGAGGTATGCCCATGCGAATATTTGCAAATGAAGATTTATTTTCGGCCACTTTAACACACTGTTTCCTATCCTGAAGGTAAGAGGCAAACCAACAAATTGCCTCAGGGGCGATTTTGAATAATGTAATTTTTGATAAAAGCAAACTGTCATTAACAGTTTCGAAGGCTTTTTTTAGATCATAAAAGTCGTCACACTAGCGAGTAGCCGATTTTTCTTCAAAATGATTACGTGACGTTGGCGAATCCCAGCTGCCTTAATCACTGATTAAGAAAATAAAATTGGAGAAGGAAGTGTATATGTTACAGTGGGCGTGTACCGGTGGAGGTGAAAATCCACGTAGATCCGAGCAATGACATTTTAAATACAGGAGAATAAAGATTAGTCAAACATGAATCACTCTAAATACAACTTGGTGTGGATAAATGATAAGAGAAACAACGTTAACATGGTAAATAGCTCTGAAAAGTTGATTTTGCAAAATAGGCCTGCTTAAAAAAAACGTTTCAGACTGATATTTTGATATTTGACATTCACCGGCAGTGTGTTGACTGTGTGTTTTTATACTGTGTGTTTTTATACTGTGTGTTTTTAGAGAGGTTACAAACCCACCCAGGGATAGATCTGCACTCGGCTCTTACATCGTTTCTCATAAAAATGACCGCCCTTCAGACTGTTGACTCCAGGAATTTTTCAAAGTACCGACACATGATTCTAGTGTTTTCAAGTGGTGAGATGATTTTTAAGTTCTCTTAATAAAATGTGCTTTAAAGACATGGAAGAGTTTGATTTTAAATTTAAGAAACATGACCTAACTGTGTCTCCAGATCCGAGGTGAACGTGCCCAAATTAAATGCAGCTTTTACTGATAACAATTGTAACGCTGATTTATTCTTGATTCCAAAAAACATTGGACATGATGGACAAGTTATTTATGTTATAATTTGGTGTTTTGGTTCAAGACGATTATCCAGGCAGAAAGCAGAATGAGCCTCACATGAGTCTCTTATTTGTGTTGCCAGTTTCAATACTGAAATCCTGTTGGTTTAAACCTAAAATGCCTCTCTCTGATCTGAATGGTCACTACCTAAACCCCAGCACCTGCAGCCAATCATGAATCAGTGCTAGTGCAGCCTCTGCAGCTCAGTGGGTGAATTCTGGAGGTTCAGAGCTTTCACATAAGGCCTGTCCATAAACTGAGAATGACACACAGTTGTATGTGTCTCTGTCTGCAGGTTAAGGCTCTGGACACACAGGTTCAGTGGTGATTAAAATACCCTTTTAATAAAACTGTAAAAATGCAGACTACAAACTGTTCCTTTAAGTTTGTGTAATTTTCAGGTTGTATGAACTCAGGAGGTAATCCACTGACAGCACTGGAACAAATAAAGTCACTCATTTATATGAATCAACCAAAGGAACGAGAGGAACTGCTAGGTAAATATCTCATAGACTTCTGCTCCTGTCTGCTCCTCTGGCTCTGCTCCTCTGGCTCTGCTCCTCTGGCTCTGCTCCTCTGGCTCTGCTCCTCTGGCTCTGCTCCTCTGGCTCTGCTCCTCTGGCTCTGCTCCTCTGGCTCTGCTCCTCTGGCTCTGCTCCTCCGGCTCTGCTCCTCCGGCTCTGCTCCTCCGGCTCTGCTCCTCCGGCTCTGCTCCTCCGGCTCTGCTCCTCCGGCTCTGCTCCTCCGGCTCTGCTCCTCCGGCTCTGCTCCTCCGGCTCTGCTCCTCCGGCTCTGCTCCTCCGGCTCTGCTCCTGTCGTAACGGGTGAGTGTAGCGGACCAAAGGATGCAGACTCGGGGAATATTTATAGGATTTATTGTAAGGATAGGACAAGTACAAACAGCGGGTGATCCGGAGGTGAGCAGGTGAGCAGGAACACAGGAAACACAGGGACCGGGGACATGAAGGGACCACAGGACGACAGGCAGACCAGACGGGCGTAGGACAGAGCGGGCAGGAGACATCCAGGACCGGAGCACGACAAGAACACAGGGACGACAGGAACGCAGGCAGGAAAGAAGTGACACGACAATGATCTCGCACCGAGTCTCTTCTCCCAGCTCCTTTTATCCACAGCAGGTGTGTTGATTGCGCTGATGGGCTGCAGGTGCACGCAGGAGGAGCCAGGAGCCCAGCCCAGATCTGGCAGGTGAGGGAGGGAAAGAGCAGGACAGGAGTAAAACCAGGAGTGGACAGTGCGGATCATGACAGTACCCCCCCCTAAGGGCCACCTCCTGGTGGCCCAAAAATTTATACGGGTGGGCGGAGGGGAGCCGGATGGAGGGCTAAGATGTCACCGGTTCGGGCTGGCAGACTGTCCAGTGGGGCAACAACGGTCCGGGAAACGGGCGGACGACACAACGAGGTCCCTGGACGGAAAGCTGAGTCCAGCGGAGCTGCGAGGGTCCCACCGAGGGGGCAGAGGACACGAAGAGGTCCCTGGACGGAGAATGATGTCCAGCGGAGCTGCGACTGTCCTGACGAGGGGCAGATGACCCGAGGAGGTCCCTGGACGGGAAACGTGTCCAGCGGAGCTACCACGGTCCAGGCGAGGAGAGGACAGGTTGGGAGTGGACTGGCTGGTACAGGACGGCCAATGGGGAACAGGCCCGTGAACCGGAGACAAACAGGTAAGCAGGGTGGGCTAGTAGTCTTGTCCAATGAACCCCGAGTCCGCTTGGTCCATGGTTGGCGAGATCATTTTGTCGTAACGGGTGAGTGTAGCGGACCAAAGGATGCAGACTCGGGGAATATTTACAGGATTTATTGTATGGATAGGACAAGTACAAACAGCGGGTGATCCGGAGGTGAGCAGGTGAGCAGGAACACAGGAAACACAGGGACCGGGGACATGAAGGGACCACAGGACGACAGGCAGACCAGACGGGCGTAGGACAGAGCGGGCAGGAGACATCCAGGACCGGAGCACGACAAGAACACAGGGACGACAGGAACGCAGGCAGGAAAGAAGTGACACGACAATGATCTCGCGCCGAGTCTCTTCTCCCAGCTCCTTTTATCCACAGCAGGTGTGTTGATTGCGCTGATGGGCTGCAGGTGCACGCAGGAGGAGCCAGGAGCCCAGCCCAGATCTGGCAGGTGAGGGAGGGAAAGAGCAGGACAGGAGTAAAACCAGGAGCGGACAGTGCGGATCATGACAGCTCCTTTGGCTCTGCTCCTCTGGCTCTGCTCCTTTGGCTCTGCTCCTCTGGCTCTGCTCGTCTGTGTCTGCTCCTCTAGCTCTTGTCCTCCGGCTCTGCTCCTCCGGCTCTGCTCCTCCGGCTCTGCTCCTCCGGCTCTGCTCCTCCGGCTCTGCTCCTCCGGCTCTGCTCCTGTCTGCTCCTCTGGCTCTGCTCCTCTGGCTCTGCTCATCTGGCTCTGCTCCTCTGTCTCTGTTCCTCTGGCTCTTGTCCTCTGGCTCTGCTCCTCCGGCTCTGCTCCTCTGGCTCTGCTCCTCCGGCTCTGCTCCTCCGGCTCTGCTCCTCCGGCTCTGCTCCTCCGGCTCTGCTCCTCCAGTTCTGCTCCTGTCTGCTCCTCTGGCTCTTGTCCTCTGGCTCTTGTCCTCTGGCTCTTGTCCTCTGGCTCTTGTCCTCTGGCTCTTGTCCTCTGGCTCTGCTCCTATCTGCTCCTCTGGCTCTGCTCCTTTGGCTCTGCTCCTCTGGCTCTGCTCCTCTGTCTCTGCTCCTCTGGCTCTGCTCCTCTGGCTCTGCTCCTCTGGCTCTGCTCCTCTGTCTCTGCTCCTCTGGCTCTGCTCCTCTGGCTCTGCTCCTATCTGCTCCTCTGTCTCTGCTCCTCTGGCTCTGCTCCTCCGGCTCTGCTCCTCTGGCTCTGCTCCTCTGGCTCTGCTCCTCTGGCTCTGCTCCTGTCTGCTCTTGATCATTTCTTCTGTTTTAGATGTTTTTGTTCTTGGTGTTGGGGATGAGATCTGTGATGAGAATCTTCAGCCTCTTGCTGTTGGATCTGGGGGCAGACATTACTTCAGAGTCCAGAGTGAGGAGCTGAGTCAGGTGTTTCACTCTGATGGTGAGTGCACTCTGAAAAAAATAACATAAAAACGCAAAAGGGGGTATTATGTAAAATTGACTTTGTGGATCTTTCTACCATGTTATAACATTGCTCCCTCGTCAAAAACATGCCTGAAGAGGTTTTATATGTCATCCATGTATATTTGAGTCATCTAGCTCTCCTGGGCCCTATTTGAACCTTCCTGTTGTTGTGAGATCAGCTAAAAGCATTTGTGATCGTTTCTCTTCAAACTCCTCTCTCTCTGCTTCATTAATAGACTATAATGCTTATGATGATACACGAATGTACAGTTTTTGAAGTTTTTCGTTATGAGACGATGGTTGAATCAGTCAAATAAAGACGAGCTTTGTAAATCCGGTATTGGGCTCAAACTTTCTTCAACCCTTTCTCTGAAACTCTGATAAAGCCCATTACGGCCGACGAACCGGTAGTTAGTTTATTTGTGAATTCTATGCTTATACTGCCAGTCTGGAGTTTGGACGTGGACACTGGGATTGCATTTGGACAACTGCAGGAGCTCTATAAACTGTTTCTTTTCAGGCCGATCTGCCTCCCCTGCACCATGGAGACAAACAGAGCCTTAAGACAAATGTTGACCTGCAAACAGCAAGGTGAGAAAACATGATCAGCTGATTCATTAAGACCATACAATCAGACGCCGTTAAACCCTGCAGTTTTAAAGCAGATATGTGGCAAATAAAAAATACAAATTTATTTATATTACCTTTCGAATGAGATCCATAATGAAACAGCTGCCGGTGACCATCCCAGACAGTGGTTTCTCTGTTGTGGTTCAATGTCAGAGCGAAAGATGGCAAAGTGGGCAGGGCTAACAGCTCATTAAAGATGACCTTATGCTTTTGTAATAATCTATGACCATTACTTTATAGTTTGAACATTTGAAGCAATATTGAAACTTTGCATCAGCATTTTCTGGGGTTGCCTTTTAAATAACATTACAGTCACAAGCCAGTTAGCATTAGCCAACTGTGTTTCAGTTAGTCACTCTCACCTTTTATTGTTGAAAATCAAACACCTAAACAGGACCATAAACGCATTGATCACAGGCTCCTGGTAATGTGTCGTTTAAATGCATTTTGTATTTTTTCTCGAGTTTTCAGACTTAATCTTAAAGCTTTTTGGCAGTGTTTGCTAATGTGAGCATTGTGTACCATGGTAACTGCAAACATTCCTCCATACACATACATGCAGACCCCCCCTTCCCCCAACTTGATGTTACTGCAGTCAAGACATGGTGGCCTCAGCTGTTTAAAAATTTAAAGATTATCACTTTGTCGTTGCAGAGGAGCTGCTGATTGGACAAAATGAAAGACTGATGTTTGTGACATGGAAAAATACAAAAACTGTCGAGAAACACATTCAGGTGAAGCTCGGAGCTCAGGTGAGACTCACTGGAGAGGGGCGTGATGGGAGCCGCTTCATCAGTTCTGGTCAGATCACCGATGGACTCTGCCTTATATCTGTCTGAAAGGAGGAGACACTTTCTGACCCATATCTGAAATTCTTTGGTATTCTCAGTGAGAAGTTCCAGCTCTCACTTCCTAAAAAGAAAGGTTTCAGTTTGAGTTTAGTCCAAAGAAGAGGACAGAGGGAGAAAACCACAGATAACAGTCAGGCAACGAGTGATGTCTGAGGTGAGTGCGAGTCCACCACATTCTACACTATACTATCTGTGTCATGTACAACTCTATGGAACATGTACTGTTTGTGACAGAGGTGGGTAGTACATTTACTCCACTTCAGTATTATTTTTATTGAAGTAACGTGCTCTTACTTGAGTAAAAGTTGTGGTGACTCTTTCCACTGTGAGTAAATTTACAAGAGACAAAAGCTTTATGTGAACAATATGAAATGATTTGAACATTTGTGTTTCTTGCACCTCCCTCAGTTATGATTTAGTTTGTCTAATTTTTTGTGTCTGTCTTTTGTAAATATCAGATTTTTTGAATTATTTGATATTTGGTTTATTATGTTAACTTGAAATTATAAATCATATGTTCCTCCTGACAGTTACTCTTCAAGTTACTCTTACTTGAGCAGTAGTTTCACCAAATACTTTTTTACTCTTGAGTCATTTCTTGGACCATTGCTTTGTACTTCAACTTAAGTAATATTGTATGGAAGTAGCGCTACTTGAATACAATTTTTGGTTACTCTATCCATCTCTGGTTTGTGAAAGAAAAAGTCAAAGTTGAACTTTATTATTTTTTGGTGGGGAAATGGCTCCACTATGGTAAGGTATACTTTCAAGTGGGACTAAACACTAAATCTACTTCATTATCACTACTAAACTGTGTATCTGTCATTTTAATAGCACTGTCTACTATTTCTAGTTATTTTGGGCAACTTTAGTGCAAACTCTGTAAATTTGCAGAGTGTGTGCTGCCTCCAGCGGCCACTGCAATTTCAAGTATAAAGTGACATCACATAGGATTGCTCTTATTAAAGGCTTCCTGTAGCTCAAAGAATAGACTTTAAAGCAGCTCTGCTTGTGTATAAGTCTCTCCATGGCCTAGGTCCAAAGTATATCTCCGACATGTTAGTGCCATATGAACCATCTTGCAATTTGAGGACTTCAGGGACCGGCCTCCTGCTGGTGCCCAGAGTCAGGACTAAACATGGGGAATCAGCATTTCAGTTTTATGCAGCAAAAACGTGGAACAGTCTTCCTGAAGATGTGACACAGGCCTGTACTTTGATTTAAATCCAGGCTCAAAACGGTTCTGTTTATCTGTGCATACGACTGAAAGGTTTTTATTCTGCACTCTTCTCCTTTAATGGTAATTTTGTGATGATAAAAGAAACATGGACTGATGGACTTTTATTAGACATAGTAAAGTAACAGGAAAGTATTTGAGAAGTGACAGGAAAGTTTTTTGTAAAGTAATGGGAAAGTTCTTAAACTGAGCAAGACTGTGTTTAAAGAGTGCGAGAGAGAGTTTTTAAAGAGTGCAAACGAGTGGGTGAGAGAGTTGCAGATTGGGTGATTATTTATGTTTTGATTTGTGTGATTTTAATGTCTTTCTTATTCTGTAAAGCACTTTGAATTACCTTGTGTATGAATTGTGCTATACAAATAAACTTGCCTTGCCTTGCCTTAAAGAGAGGTGTTTGTAATCAAAAATAATAGACTTTGGGGCGCAGT
Organism: Periophthalmus magnuspinnatus; assembly: GCF_009829125.3. Classification (NCBI taxonomy): domain Eukaryota; kingdom Metazoa; phylum Chordata; class Actinopteri; order Gobiiformes; family Gobiidae; genus Periophthalmus; species Periophthalmus magnuspinnatus. The sequence goes on along the minus strand of NC_047128.1, from coordinate 14,403,070 downwards.
TTGAAGTGTGGATTCCTGTTAGACCAATCACACTGTTCATTATAACTCCAGACCCTGCCCCTCCTCTCCCCTCGCTCTCCTCTCGCTCTCCCCTTTAGGTACGACCCAATTTAGCAGTGCTGTCTGAACTGCGGTTGTGGGCGGAGTTCAAGTGTTTATTCCCACTTCAATTAACTTATTTGATTTGCCTGGAAACTTAAGAAAACTTAAGCAAAAACTTGACTTCATTTGTGCTGAGTTTAGAACAAAATTGAACAAATAGAATTCTGATCTATTCATATTCATCAAAGTCTTAATATCATGCACAATTACACTGTGATCTGTATTTCTATGAATAATAACCACAGTATAAAGAAGTGGTCTGAGGTATTCGGCTCATTGAGGTTAGCAGTAATAGAGGTGAATTTTGAGCCGAGTTCCATATTTGGAATTCCGACCACAAGTATCATAGCAACCAAAGAGCCAATCTGGAGCGAGACTGTTGATGGTAACTCCCCTTCCCACCTACACCGCTGGTTTAACAGGGAGTGGGTGCTTAGCAACATTGTCAGTCTTGATAACGCTAGCAGGAGTGACCTCAGGAAAAGTTATCTTTTATTATTAGTTTGTCTACATCTCCAAAGCTCAAAATGTGATGTCATGTAGTGGTAGTTTTTAAGTTAACAGCTCCTTTTACCTTTAGTTCCACAGAGACTGGCAATTCCAGTGATGAAATGATCCAAATGATTGTACTGAAGGTGGAGCACCTCCTGTATTTGAGAGCTTAAATATGCAGGGTTTGTGTGTTAAATGTGTAAATGAAACAAAATACCATTCTGACAAAGAAAATAGCAGTCAAGAGTTTTCACTTCTCTTTCCTGTGTTGTGTTGTAGGAGTAAAGTTGAGACTGTGCTGTCTGTCCAAAGGGCCCTGCATGAGGCTGCTGAGAGCTCATATGAGAAGTGATATGGAGCATGTTGTTTACTTCCTCCTCTTGAGTTACTTCAGCCACAGCGTCGGAGCGTTTTCACTGCAGAGATGCTTCCTCGCCGGTAGAACAGCTATTTGTTCCAATCACAAACTGAGCCAAATCCCCACAGACCTGCCTCACTCTGTGCGCAGCATTGACCTGAGAGGCAACAACATCTCAAACATACAGCTCTCAGACTTTTCAGATTTCCCCAACGTCACTTCGCTAAATCTAAAACACAACGGTATCTCGCACATCGGCAAACTCACTTTTTCTAAACTGACTTCACTCAGACAGCTGATTCTGAGCGATAATAGAATAGAGATACTTATAGAGGAAGTATTTCATGGTCTGTCTAAACTGAAAGAGCTACTGATTGACTCAAATCACATCCAGAGCGTAGAGCCGAACGCCTTTAGACTCCTGAGCAGCCTTACGTTTCTCAATCTGTCCAGCAACAACCTCCGCACCATCTCACAAGTTCATTTACGCCACATGCCTCTTTTAAATCAACTCATTATACGAAACATTAGCATAACTACGTTTAGCTCACCAGATCTGGCAAATACCTCGACTCAAATTAAGTCTCTGGATTTGTCCAGAAACCCGCTTGAGAAGTTTGAGGTATCAGCCGACGTATTTCCTAAACTAAATGAACTTTCCATTGGGGAGCCGACTTTAAAGCCCATCCTGCGCTGGAATGTGCAAAACAGTAGTGTGCTGAGTAATGTGACCACCCTGGACGTCACCGGGATTCGAATGGCTTCTAACAACGAATGGATAAAACTATTTTCAACTTTCAACTCATCCGTAACTCTCCTAAATTTAAACAAAATGAGATTCATGAAACCCGATGTCCTCATAAACCTGTCCTGCTCCTTATCGAAGCTACAACAACTGAAGATACAGAAAAACAGTCTCATAATTGGGCCCAACTTATTTCACACGTGTCATAGTGTTACAAATCTTAACCTGCGTGACAACAATATCAAACGTATAAACGATGGCTCCTTTAGCAGTTTTCGTCGTTTACAGATCCTCATCCTCAGTTATAACAGAATACAGAGAGTCCCATTAGCAACACAAAAACTAACATCCCTGCAAGAACTCGATCTTTCATTTAACCACATCAAAACAATCGGATGTCACGATTTTACCGGACTGGAGAATCTGAAACAACTCGATCTTCAGCAGAACAAGATTACAGTTTTGAGTAACTGCTCCTTCCTCAAAATGAACAAGTTACAAATTTTGAAATTACAGGGAAATTTGATAGCAGAATTTGGTAGTGTGTTCCAAACCAGTTTACCAAATCTCAAGTTGCTTTACTTAGATCGGAACAAACTCACGGAGATAACCCGAGATGTGTTCAGCGGTTTGAAATCGCTCAGGGACTTGTTTTTAGCTCAAAATCAGATCAAAAGGCTGCATAAAGGTTGCTTCTCTGGTCTGACAAAACTGATGGGTCTACAGCTACAGAAGAATGAACTCAAAGACACTGCATTCAACTCTCTCTATTTCGAAGATTTGTTGAATCTGAGGAGACTGGATTTACAAAATAATAACTTTAAAGTCGGGCAAAACTCTCATATAAAGACATCTCCATTTCAAAACTTATCTCGTTTAGACAGTTTACTGATTTCAGGGCGGAGTTCTGCAGGACATACCATTTTGCCTTCAAACTTCCTTCAGGGGTTAAAAAGTTTGTCAGCATTTTCTTGCAAAAAATGGGGACTTTCGAACTTTTCTGAAAACTTCTTCCACCACACGCCTCGTCTCATCTCTCTGGACATCAGTTCCAATGACCTCTTCGAAGTACCTGCAGAAGTTTTCGCTCCAATTCCAAATCTACAGAAACTCCAAATCGGTGACACAAACCTGGGCTCCTTGGACTTTCTGATCAACGCAAACCTGACGAAGCTGACGTTTCTCAATGCACAAAAAAATTCCTTCTCTGTGATCAGCGAGAACATTATCAAGTCTGTACCAAGTCTGCAGGAGTTGGATTTGAAACAGAACTCTTTTACCTGTGACTGTGAGAATGCGTGGCTTGTGAGTTGGATTATAAACGATGAACAGACGCAGGTGAGGGATGCGCATAGCTTCAAGTGTAAGTACCCTCCAGAGCGTAAGGGCTCCACACTTCTGCAGCTAAACGTACAGTCGTGTTTGCTGGATGTAGGCTTTCTCTGCTTCATCTGCAGCTCGTGTTTCACCTCACTGATCCTCGTGGCCACCTTCATTTTCCACTTCAGCAGATTTCAGCTGATGTACGCCTACTACCTCCTCATGGCATGGCTCTTCGACTCAAGAAAGAGGCAGAAGCACGCGGAGTGCCTGTACGATGGTTTTGTGTCGTACAACAGCAAAGACGAGGCTTGGGTGTGTGAGCAGCTGGTGCCGAAGCTGGAACAGGAGCAAGGGTGGAGGCTCTGTTTGCACCACCGAGACTTCCTCCCAGGTGAGAGAAGATAAACCTTTATTTATCCCTCTGTATCTCTAAATTACAGACAGAGGTGGGTAGAGTAACCAAAAATTGTACTCAAGTATTACTCAAGTAGAAGTACAAAGTAGTAGTCCAAGTAAAGTATTTGGCAAATGTACTACTCAAGTAAGAGTAACTTAAAGAGTGACTGTCGGGACCTAGTGAATGTCAGTTTAATGACAAAACATTAAATAATCCACAGAATCTTGTATTTTCAAACACATGAAAATTAACTAAATTAACTAAATCACTAAATCATATCTGATCAAATGTTCAAATAAAATTTCATTTTGTTAACATAAAGCTTTTGTCACTTGCAGACTTACTCAAAGTGGGAAGAGGAACCAAAACTTTAACTCAAGTAAAAGTACTGTTACTTCAATAAAAACAGCAGCTAGAAAAGTATTCTGAAAAGTACAATTTCTTTAAAAAGTTTGCTCAAGTAAATGTAACTGAGTATTATCCACCTCTGATTACAGGTACATCCTCTTTAACAGTAAGAGAGTTAAGCAGTGTGGACATTAAAATCATGTTGCAGAACTGTAGTGATGTGTTTTACAGCTCATAGTAAAGGCGTAATTATATCAAATGAACCAAAAGCTTTTCACAGTGAAACTAATACACCCTAGTTCTTTAGCATACGCAGTATCTGTTATTATTTAAGCCCATTGAAATACCTTCTGTACCATGTGACCTAATGGGGACTGTACCATGTGACCTAATGGGGACTGTACCATGTGACCTAATGGGGACTGTATCATGTGACCTTCAGGGAGGCCCATTGTGGAGAACATCGCTGAAGCTGTTTACAGAAGCAGGAAAACCATCTGTGTGGTGAGCCGCCGGTACCTGCAGAGCGAGTGGTGCTCTAAAGAGTTGCAGCTGGCCAGGTACTGTTGAGCTCAGTGTGTCACCTCTCCACAGTTCTGACTTGTAATTTGGCCCAGTGGCATCACCTATACTTGAAACACAGCAGGCAAAGCAATAATATCTTTGTGGAGACAAGCAGACAAGCAGGCCCTCTACCAGAAATGTTTTGCACACGTATTTCACCCTACGCACGTGTAAAAAGTGCATGTTTTGCACTGCATTAAAAGTGAGTGGATGGTTACAGTGTCCTGTGGAGCAGCACGTCCCACACGTGTAGATTAAAAAAAATAGAGTCCAACCTATTTTTGACTCTTGACACGAGCGCAGGGCACGTATCCTGTTCAAAATACATAGAAAGCATCTGGTGTTGGCTTTGTCCAGTTACCACCAGCAACTATTCCTGGGGCAGTTATGTATTGTTCTAAGGGTCCCAGGTTCAGAAAGACTCCATTTGTGCTCCTGGCATTTGCCGTGGTCTGCCTGTAGAGCCAAATGAAGCCAATTCAGGCTAGCAGTTATACCGGATAGTTTGGCGCCGAGTGCATATATCATGGCAACAAAACAGCCAATCAGGAGCGACAGTGTTGAAGGAACATGCCCCTTCCCTTATCACCGCTGTCAATGACACCTGTGGGAGCGACCTTGGGAAAAGAAGGCATCTGATTGGTCTGTTATTAATGTCCATATCTTGTTTACAGAAAAAAATGCGAAATACAAACACCAGGATCATGTATAGCAGATTAATATGAGCATTTTAATGTCAGAATGATGACCCGGACGGCATCAGTTACAGAGAGAGGGGCGACAGTTTTTCAATAGAAAGTGAATTGGAGTCCATGGAACCACAAACCCACCCATGCTTACTTCCTATTTGGAACATGGCAACTAGCGGGTTAGATACGTCCAGAGATGTCCAGGCTATGGAGCTTACACATGTAAAGGCTGTGACGTACAATGTGTTTGGAACCTAAATATGTCAAATAATGCATGTATGTATGATGTATGATCTGATTAGATACATATCTTTGTGTACGTTGTAGTTTCAGGTTGTTCGATGAGCGTGAGGACGTCTTAATCCTTGTGTTCTTGGAGGACATCCCCTCGTATCATCTGTCCCCGTTTTACCGCATGAAGAAATTGCTCCAGAGACGTACGTACCTGAGCTGGACCCGCGCCCAGGACAACCCACAGCTGTTCTGGGAGAAACTACGGCAAGCGCTAAGGTCCACTAGCACAGGAGTGGAGGAGGAGAGACTACGACTCACTGCTAACTCCTTGTGCAGTGAATGAAGAGTCCTTTTACTGATATCTTGATTAATCATTATTGTGTCTTGTACAGTCATTTAATATGTGATTATAGCATTTTCAAAACAATCAAAGGTAACATGGTGATCTAAATGTGTTATGTGTTAGCAGTAGTGTGTATCAAATGCTCATGAGCAACTTTTCTGTAAGTAATTACCATCAAAAAGTTGTGGGGTCCAGATTATATGACTGCATGTATGTCTAAGAATTTCAGCTGTTACCGTCGTGACGCAATGCACACATTAGCAAACACTGTCAAAAAAAGTAAAAAAATAAATAAATACAAAATGGATTTAAGCAACACGTTTGGATCAGTTACACCAGTTCTATCGGGAGGAATGGAGGATCCCGAGTCATACTGTTTAAAGGCAATGGTACCAAATAACCCTAACCCTTTCCTATTTTACATTGAGATTTTTTTACTAAATAAAGTTTGAAATATGGTGACTGACGTCCTCCAAAATGATACTTTGAGGTGAGGGTTAGGGGTGTTCTACATGTATGTATATGGTGGAATGTTCAGCATTTACCATGGTGACAGAATGCGCATATTAGCAAACAGCCAAAACGTTTTTGACATTTTCAGGAGCCTGTGATCACTATGAGCATTTATGGAGCAGTTAAGGAGGAACAAAAAGGTCAAAGTGACTAAAACTGTTATTGTTACTAAAACAAAAAGGTAAAGCTGTTGCCTCATGCTAGCTAGCTTGTGATTGTAATGTTATTTGAGAAGACTTTGCTAACAGTAAAAATGAGCTTACCTCTTGTAGTTTCAACTAAGTAAGTTCTTTCTGATCAGACTGTGTAGAAATAAAGCTTAGATTAACTAACAAAGCCTCAGACAGAGCAGTGTCTACAGTTAGCATCACACCCCCAGACAATGTTGATGACATCAGCTGCAAAGTATCAATATATATATACTGACAAGCCCAGGCGATACTCACTGTACTGAGCTGTAGTCTGTCTCCAGGTTTTTTTCAGTCTTGACCAGCTCGAAGTTCAGCAAAGCTTCAGAACATGACAGAAACAATCACATATATGAAGTTTACCTGAAATGCTGAAAATTTGTTATGTTTCCATGAGATCACTATTGAGATGACCCTGATGCCCTCCCATCTTCCTATATCCCTGTGTGTCAGAAACAGAGGAAAGGGTCAGAGGAGGATGCAGAGGAGAGGGTGTTTTTAATAAGTGACAAACACAAATTGCCTTATAAATAACGCTCATTTATTAAATCAGAATAAGTTAAGACTACACAGCGATGGGGCCAGTTCAAGTAACAAACGTCTCTACAAAAAGTCCCCAAAATGTCGCCACGATTTTCCAAATATTTACACAAAATTTTACAAATCAAAATTACAGTTTGCAAAGACACATTCATGTAGTAATGCTATGGACAGGTCCTCGAAGGTCACCGTTTAGTTGTGCTTTTAAAAACACATTAAACTCTATGAACAGCCAGGACCATGGTTCATTTGCATAGGACTGAACACTTTCACTGCACACCTGTTCAAAAGTCCCCTCCTCTCAATCGTATGGTTTAAAATCATTTATTTCATCTATATATTTTTATTTTTAACATTTGAGATTCGACTACTACTACTGATGCAACCACAATGTATTTATCATAGCAGTAATTATACCCGTTACTACCAAATATTTAAAATCTGTCAGTAGAAGCAGTAGAAGCAGCTGGTAGTAGTAGTAGCAGTAGTAGTAGCAGTGGTAGTAGTATCCATAGAAGTAGTAATAGTAGTAGTAGTAGTGATAATAGTAGTGGTGGTAGTAGTAGTAGTTGCATTAGAAGGCAGTAATATAAACAGTAGTGGTAGAAGTTGTAGTTGTGGTAGTAGTTATCATAGTGTAGTATCTATAGAAGCAGTGGTGGTGTTATTAGTAGTTGCATAAGTCCCATTAGAAGAAGCAGTAATATAAATAGCAGTAGTAGTAGTAGGCCTCAGTTGCAGCAGAATTAGTAGTAGTAGTAGTAACTGCAGTAGTAGTAATAGAACATAACAGAGGACTTTTGAACATGGAATAAATCTCGCAGCGCCCTCCAGTGTTTTTACTCTAAAACTGTATTTTCCTCAAAAGCCAAAGAACCGTGTGCAAAAAACAATATTATTCAATCAATCATAATTTTTTTTTCCCACTAAAAAAAAAAAAAAAAAAAAAATCCACAAAGTTTGGCCCTAAAACTTCTACACATCAGTATGATACAACATAAAAATACACACAACTGGATAACATGAATTTCGCAAAATGAAAAATGTAAATAAAAGTTAGGGCAAAATATGACATCGTTATTAAAATGAGTCACACTTTACCTGCTACCATTAATACTGTACTACTTTAATTTTTTTTCTCCGTCACTGTTATCTGTTTTAAATCAAAAAATTAAAATAAAAAAATAGACACATTGGCAAAATCTGACCAATTTTTAACAGGATAAAACTGTAAATTTGACCATTATAACTTAGGACCAAAAGTTTTTAAGGCTGCACAAATGACTAAATAACTAAATTTGGCATTTTGAAATGAAATAAATAAACTTTAATATGTGAAAATGAAATACTGTTGATCTATTTTTTAACACAATCGCACAACACTAGAGGGCGCTGTAGTGAACTATCTTTAACATTTTACAATTATGAACCAAGAAGACTTTTTTGTTAGACCATCCGACACTTTAAACATACTTTAAAACTGTTCTTATACTTTCTCACAATGGAACATCCAAAGCAGCGCAGACAGACACAGGACAACATGAGGTAAAACGACTTCTCAAAAATCGCCTTTTTCATTCACAAAAAGCACCAGACGACACAGCGCTACCGTCTCTTTAAAACATGCACCGTGCACTGCAAAAAACACATCTGCGTGAGGCAACAGGACTTCAAAATATTGTTCTGGAGGAAATTTAAAGGGAACTGATACTGATAAGTACACAAAAAGTCGCCACACACTGATATTTCATTGGACTGCCTTGGATAGCATTATCTACTGTTTGTAGTTATTTTTTGGCAACTTTGTAGCTTTCTGGTCAAAAACACCTAAATATAAGTTTGTGCTGCCTCCAGTGGCATCTACAATTTCCAGTAGTTGGTAACATCACTAAAGACCAAGGAGATGGATGAGTTTTAAGCCGTACTGTGGAAGATTATAGCCAAAAGAACATTTCCATGGAAACAAGCAGAAGGAGCCCAAGTAATGTCAGGTTTGTGGCTTTAAGTTTTTCATATATATATACTTATATCCTATTTTTATCTTTGAGTGTCTAGAAAATCATTGTGAATACATATTATGTAAGAAACGCCTTCAAGTATCTAGGTTAGTAAATACATTTTGGTCAAAACAAAATCAGTCTTTCCCTTTCAAGTCTTTTGAACTCATTTAGAAGTGTGTTTTTTGCAGTGCACCCCTCAGCTCAGTAGAAACATCACTATATTAGACTTTATAATGTTAATAATTATAAATGTGTTTTTTACATGTACAAAGTGGAGCCCTGTTCAGAGACATAAAGCACGTTGTTTAAAATAAGGCAAAGTCTGTTCAGCACAGAGATAGTTTTAGAGTTTTAGAGTGTGCTACGGGAGCCTGCGTGGGACAAAACATGTGTGAAACATGGAGAAAAGTCAAAACAGCTTGATATGTGCTTTAACAAGGGATATGACGAAATGTTTTAATACAGAAGCATATTACTGACACAAATTCATACGTTTGATATATTATTATAATTAAAATTAGACAACTTTGCAGTACCTAATTAAAGAGGGGTACTATGCAAGATTCACTTTTTGGAGCTTTCTACCATGTTATAATGTTGTTCTCTCATCAGAAACATGCCTGAAGAGGTTTTATGTCATCCATGCATGTTTGAATAATCTAGCGATCTCTCTTGGGCACTATTCAAACCCTTCTTATGATTAACAGTACGGGCCTGCATAGGACTCCGCCCATGAGTCTACGTCACCAATGCCACTCATGCTCCCACGAGCTGATTGTGTTGTGATGTCACTCTGAATGGGGAGTGACTTAGCACAGGGAGCAAAGTGAGGGTGTCAAAAAGTACCCCATAGAAGTGTAATACCCCCTCTTAAAAACACATTGTAATGTTTTACACCTGTGCTTTAGGCTCTGTGTGCTTCTATTTGGAACTAACTTGTGCTTGTCTGATCAATACTTGTGCCTCAGTGTTAAAGTATGTGATCAATGTGCTGTTCAAAACAGAAAGTTCATCTTCCACAAAGTTTACTGATCCACCTGGTAAATTTCACAGTTATTACATAAATCTAAAACGTAAAGGTCCTATATAAAACAAAATCTATTCTTTTGAGCTTTTAGCCATGTTATAATGTTGTTACCACCACAAAAACAAACCTTCACTGACACTGTTTAAGTAACTCTGCACTTATTAGTCTAGCTACATCTCCAAAGCTCAAAATGCTCTGTTCCACCTAGTGATGTCATTTAGTGGTAGTTTTCAAGTTAACTACCTTTTAGCTTTAGTTCAGTTGAGATTGGCATTTCCAGGGTTGATATTATCCAAATGATTCTCGTGAAGGCGTATGAAGTTTAAAAACTCAATAGAGCACTTCCTGTATTACCACATGACATCACAAGGTGGAACGAGTGTTTTTCCATTTGAGAGTACTCAGCCCAAATGATATGTTTTTGATGGGGGAAACAACGTTATAACAGAAAGCAGTGCAATGTGGGCCATTTAAACATTGGAATTATATTTGATGTGTGAGTAATATGCTTGGTTTGACCACATGGGGGCAGTATAGAGATGGAGGCTGGTGTTAGGGCGATGCTGTTTGAAAATGGCTGGTTTATGAGTTTTATAGAAATCTGATGCAATGATCTTCAATATGCGCTTCGTAAAAATCATTGGGTTTATAAAGACTCCAGGGCCACAGCGGTGAAACTTACAGCAGTTGTATCCAAAGAGGGTGACCTGCACCCAAAACTCTGAGCTTAAATAACTTTTTCTAGTATTATTATTTAAAAAACGTCTAAAACAGTTCAACATTTGTACTCTGGGATCACAACAAGTCCAGGTCTGAACCAAGACTAAAGAAGGACCATCAAAACCTGCTTCAAAGTCTGTTTCAATCAAAGAAACTAGAAAATAGGACCATTGGTAAGGTAGACGTTTAAAGGAAATCTGCCCTCTGCATTTGACCCATTATTCAAGCAGTGCCAACCCAGATCTGAGCCTGGGTCGTGGTTAGGACGACCTAGCTGGAGGATTATTGTGCATGTTCTAGGTTACGGGAGAACCCAGACGAATCCAGACACAGGTAGAACGTTCAAACTCCACACAGAAAGGCCCACATACTCCGGGAATCAAACCCAAAACCTTCTTGCTTTGCGCCTTGATAGTTGACCAGTTCTTCGTTCATTGCAATGTATGTTTAACAAATCACGCTTGTTGAAGAACACACGTGCAATTGTCTCCAGTGAAGAATGTGGATCTAAACCAGGACTAGACCAAGACAACGAAGTCCAAAGTCCAGCACCAAACCAGATCTTGTCCAAAATAAAGCCACAGTTGACCACAGGGTGTCACCTTATTATTTTAGTTTTAGCTTTGACCATGAAGTAAAGTTGAGAGACAGCGAGAACTTGGAGTAGAGATGCTGCTCGTACACATTGACAAAACAGAGACAAGACAAGATCCTGCGTGTGATTGGCTGATTAAAACAGTTTAAATTTCAAGCTGCTTAGATTAGTCAGTTTTAAAGTGTGGACTCCAGCGTTTCGTTGAGCATGTCGCTGAGGTGGGTGTTGTGATTGGTTGCTTTAAATTTTCGGTTGCTGGGATTGGCCGGTTTTAAAGTGTGGACTCCAGCGATTGGTCAAGCAGGTCGTCGTGGTGACTGGTGCTGTCGCTGTCGTAGCTCTGAGGACTGGAGGAGGTGGCGGCTTCTTTCAGACGCAGCAACATGTTCATCTGAAAAACAGACAGAGTTTAAACGCAGGAAGGGCCCATTGTAACAGAAGAGGTAGTCGTCTGGGCAAGATTTTAAAGGTTCACTATGTAACTTTTCTCTCTGTATTAAATTATAGGTGATTTATTGCTCAAAAATTGATACTTTGCAGTGACATCATGCAGCGCGTGTTCTACATGTATCTATATCTATTCACACGTTTGAGCAATCCTTAATTATTAGTCTGTCTACATCTCAAAAGCTAAAGATAAAAAGGGCCTGAAATCATCCAAATGATTCTAGTGAAGTTTTCTGGAGCTTAAAAACCACATGACATCACAAGGTGGAACAGAGTGTTTTCTGTTTGAGAGAAGTACTCTAAATATGCAGTTTTTTTTTCTGTTTATTGTGTGTGAATGAAACAAAACACAACTCCAGGTCTGTTTGTGATGAGGAAACAACATTATAACATATCAGAAAATAGCTCAATACAGGGCCTTTAAGCCTTGTCTGTCGCAGTGCAGATGAGATAACTCTTGTGTATACTCTGGTCTCACCAGGGGGTCGGGCTCACTGTCGCTCTGTGGTGCCTCCTTTCGGCTGCTCTCTCTGGGGGCGCTGTACCCATCGAAGCCCACGTCCTCTGGTCTGAGCTGGAGCAGAGGAGGCCAGTCCGACGGAGCAGACGCCCAGGGATAAGTGTCCATGACCCAGGCACAAGGGTCCTCCCACACTGCCCTCCGACCATACAGCTGTGGAGGAGAGAGGGTTAAACAGGACAGACCAGGACTGACCCAGGACTAAACCAGGACTAAGCCAGGACTAACCCAGGACTAAGCCAGGACTAAACTAGGACTAACCCAGGTCTTTGTCTCACCTGTAGTCCCTCTCGTACTGCCTCTAGCATATATGGGATAATGGAGTAGTTCCATAGGTCGGTGAACCAAACCCGAGACCCTTCCACATCCATGGGACAGGATAGGAACAGACGGGGGCCTACAGGGACAAAAAGCATATTTTTTAATCACATTTTACATCTAAGAGAATCCTGTCACATTTCAGAACATGTCTGTAGAAGTCTAAGATTCAGGATTAGCAGATTTTACAAATAATAATAAAAATGCCAATCTGCACCATCAGCCCCTCTGACCACCAACACAAGACAACATTATGCAAATCATACCAACCTCTAAAGCACAGAGCCTAAAATGTTGTATTTTTATAATTGCATCCATTCATATAGTAATTTCTTGTGTTCTTTCAGCCCTATAAGAATATTCTGTTCTTACCGATGGTGACGTCGGAGGAGCTGTGCGTCTCCAGGAAGCGGTTGAGGTGGTGCCAGACCCGAGGGATCCAGTCCACGATCCGGACCAGATCAGTGTCTCGGGTCCGGCTCTGGATCTCGGTCTCCAGGAGCTTCCTCCGGAGAAATCTGCCCAGGAAGCCCTTCACTGGCTCAGTGTGGTTTGCACACAGCACCCACCTGAGTGAAAATAATATGATCAAGAGTGAATATTAATATTTTATCAGGCTTTTCTTTTTTTTTTCAGAAATTTCAGTTCAGTGAGACAACCTCAAACTCAAAATAAATAATAAATGTTATATCACCCAAATCCAGGCTAACACATCAAGAGACAGAGCTGTACCTGAAGTTGTGGTGTAGCTGCAGATTTGGAGCAGAGGACGTGGCCTGACTCATGGTTCCAATGATGTATGGACTAAAACAGAAACAGTATTTTCGGATAAAGAGATGAAGAATCACTCTAACTTTACATAACAGTATAACATTATATAGAGAGAACCTTTAGCATTTTAGTTTTGTGCATAAAAGAGGTTTGGCATCATACTAAGTTTTTAAATAATTAATATTGTAGTGCAACGTTTAGATCCCATAAAGGAGCCAAAAGTCTCATCACTAGTATGAAGTGAACAGAAGAAGCACCTTAACCCTAATCCAGACTTAGTTTCCTCATCAGGGCAATATAAACAAACTTTAACATGGATAATGATAAAAATCTAAATCATGATCTGGCTCCAAGAAAATCATGATAAAACATAACTAAATCCCTGTATAAAAGTAGTGACCTGTGCTGAGAGCTGCAGCTGAACACTCCATTGAAGATCTCGCCCAAAGAGCTGACATGGTGCAGGTTATCCAAGATCACCACCAGGGGGCAGTCTGCCCCTGAGCCACTGCACTGCTCAGCCAGACCAGACAGGTACTGACGCAGCTCCTGCAACAACAGAGGGTTTAGACCGGGTTTAGACCTTGTTTAGTTCTGGTTCAGTCCTAGTTTAGTGAGTTTATACCTTTCCGGATTTATGGTCGACATTGAAAGTGACAATGGTGTTGGGGGTCAGAGGTTGTTGCTGTAGTAACACCATGAATCGAGCGAGCTGATTGGCCAAGTGGGTCTTGCCTGTTCCACTGGGCCCAGACAGAATGATGCGTCTGTGCTCCTTTAAGAGAGACACAAAGCGCTGCACCATCGGCTTAGGAGTGAGAGAGTCAAACGAGAGGGAGTCCACACTGCCACAAGAGACACCTGAGAGAAAGAGAGAGAGAGAGCGAAAGAGAGAGAGAGAGAAAGAGTTGTACAAAGAACATTACATCATTATTCTAGGGACGCCTGCTCCTTCAGTTGGACCATACACTGTATATACATAGAAGTGGGAATGTGACATCACAGAGCATTTGGCTTCAGTCAAAATTAGCCAATCAAGCCAAATCGCACCTATGCTCACTTCTTGTTTTGAACGCAGCAGGTTCGAAATAGGCTAGCAGGTTAGATATGTCCATTTATACATGTAGTGTCAACCTGCAGCACCAACAGCAGTAGTCATAATTGCATGAGCAGCAGAAACAATGGTTGTAACAGCAGGAGCACCAGGTGCAGTAGAAGTAGCAGTAGTAATAGTAGTAGTAGCATTAGTAGTAGTAGTAGTAGTAGTCGTTGTAGTAACAGCAACAGCAGTAGTGGCAGCTGTAGTAATAGTATTGTAGTAATTGTAGGTGTGTACCTTTGAGCTGGATGTTGATGTGGTTGTTCTCTCCCACCAGATACCCACAGGGGAGCAGCTCTGGAGGGGGAGAGTCTGTGGAGGAGCTGGGTCTATGGACGTCTCCCACACTGTACCCCCCCACACTGTCACAGCCCAGACCCAGCTGAGACACTGGGTCTATGTGACTGATGTACTCCTGAAAGAGTAAAGAGAGGAGAGTCAGATGCCCTCCCACATTCCTGTAGCCCTGTGTCAGATGCCCTTCCACACTTCTGTATCCGCCCACACTGTCACAGCCCAGACATGGGGTCTATGTGACTGATGCACTCCTGAGACAGCAGAGGGAAGAGTCAGATGGCAGGGCATCTGACACACAGGAATCCTTAAATGAGGATATTTCTCATCAGCCAGCCTTCTATGCTTTATAAAAATGTTGTATATTATTTTTTACCAGTGTGCCAAAATTTACATTTAATCTTAAATTCAGCATTTTCAGATATGTAATAATGACAAAGCAACACCATGCAACTTTCTGGAGGTGGCACATCACCTGCATGATTCCATAACAGCAGGAAGTTAACACCATTCTTCGGGACATTCTCCATGGAGATAGATTAGTTTTATGTCATACAGTGAAGGAACAACATTTCCATGGAGCTAAATAAGAGTCAGGTTTGTGTAGATGCAAGCCTGCTCACAGGACGCATGTTTTCTATGTTTTTGAGTACAATGACAAAACACCAAAAAACAAGCTTTTGCTTTAGTGTACTTGGCTAAAAAGGGACTCAGTGAGGCTTTAGCAAACTTTGGTACAAACCTTAAAAAGTCTCCTGACCACTCCGTCCAGAACATCCCATTTGGTTTTCCCGCTCACTCCGATACAGCCAATCAGAAAGCTGCGCCCTCGCCCATCCTGTGGCATTATGTTTTGTTTTAAAATTACATTTAATTTGAATAATAATTAATAATTGAACATTTTCCACACTTTTCCTCATACCTCAGTCCACTTTGCATCTTCATCTAAAGTGACATAGATCTTCACGTGACGTCCCTCTTTCCTCAGACTCTCTCCAGTGTCATCCAAAAGCATGTCTGAAATATCAAGACGCAGAGTTAGATACAGACAAGGACAGTAGTCATTACACACCAGAATACAGGACTAAAGCTCATACTGTTGTTAAAGGTGTACTATATTTATTTGTTAAATATGGGACAGTGCAAATTGATTAACATGTATTAGTACAGCACAGACATAAACCACAGATAATAAAAATAAACAAACAAATCAATAAAAATATCTGTAGCTAAAAGACACGCACAAAAAACTACAAAATTATTCTACATGAGTGAGTGTGTTACCCAGACTGGTGGACTCGCTGGTGGTTAGGTTGATAGTCTGACCCCCAGCTCCAGGCCCCGCTGTGCCCAGAGAAAGGCTCTGTGCTGGGGGAGACGAGGAGATGGAGGCCTGGGAGCCCGTTCTGCTGCTCTGATTCTCCAAACGCAGGCGGTCGTTTTCAATCTTCAGTTTCTCGATCTCCAACTGAAAACACCAAGGCAATTCATTTAGGATATAAATATAAGACACATTCCTGACTGTTGTCCAAATATGAAAGCACAGCACAGAACAGAAGTGTATGAATGTGAAAGGGGAGTTTGGAGTGGACTTTTACTGCTGCTGCTTCACCTGACCACAACAAGAGCAAGTGTAAACACTGATCACACGCTATATGGAGGTTCGCCTTTTGTAGCCTCGTTGTTTCGCAGATTTTTTTAGTTCAATTTTGCATGCTTTTTTACAGCGTATGAATGTGTATTGTCTTGTATTTCCTGATTGCCTGATTCCGTGCTGTGTCTCCTGTGCAGTACAGAAAGCGTTTGTGCCAAATTTACATAAATGTTCGATCAATACTACAGAGGCACGGTCAGAGGAACTGTGAAATACACGTGAGTCACTATTAATTAAACAAGAGAGAAATGTGAGAAAATGTTAATGCCTGTCTGACAAAAGTTTATAAAGTTTGTGGTGAGGGGTTTTACAGCCTTAAAACATTTATAATAATTGTAAAAAATAAAAGTTTGCCTATTGCGGGTTATTTTTAGAACGGAACCATCATAAAATAAAGTGAACATATGACAAACTTTTCTGGCCAGCTACAACCAGTAAATTGTCTTATTTCATCAATTATATGTCCAACTAGGATATCGACTGAACCAATATTTGTAATCTGATACCAGAATTGGTGCCGATATCTGATACCAGATGAATCGGTGCATCCCTAATCCTTAAGCAATATTGTAGTAGCACTAGTCGTAACAGCAGTGGCAACAGCCCTAGTACTATTTCTTGCCTGACGTGCATGAGGTTTATAGCCTCTCAAAGTGTCTGGAGTAGTAGTGGTACTGGTAGCAGTAGTAGCAGCAGCAGCATTAGTAATAGTAGAAGCAGTAGTATCACTAGGAGTAGTAGTAGCAGTGCTTATATCTGACCTGCATGCGGTTCATGGCCTCTCGCAGCTGGTCGAGTTGGTGGGCGGAGCTCAGAGCCTCCAGTCTGATGTCGGTGAGTTTCATTTCTTTTTCTCTGAGCTCAGAACGTAGCTGCATCACCGTCTCTGCCTCTGAGTCCAGACACTCCGACAGTCTGCAGGGAAAGAAAGGAATATAAATCACAATCTCACACACAGAGGAGGAGTCTAACCCACAACCTGACACTGAGAGGAGAAGACAGGACTAAAGCAGGAATAAACCAGGGATGAACCAGGACTAAACCATGAACAAACAGGGTCTGAACTGTGACTAAACCAGACCCAAGCCAGAACCAGAACTAAATCTTAGCCAGATATCTCCCTGATATATATTAGGCTAAATCAGAACTACATCAAGTCCAAGTTAGGACTAAACCAGGTCTAAAGCAGGGTTAACAAACTGAAAAACTCCTTACTCAGACAGCATAACCCCAGTCTAACTTAACTCCTGACTTGAGTAATTGAACCCATCACCTCCTTGTTCTTTGCACACAGACGTACAGTATAAACCACAGGACTCACAGCGAATTGGAGAGTGCATTCCTGATCATGTGACCGGAGGGGGCGGGGCCGTTGTGATGCAGTTGTGGCGAAGCAGGAACAGAGTCGCTCATTTCATCGATGTCCGAGTGAGATGAGGCCGACTTTGGAGACTTCTTTTTACTGAACGCGTGCTTAAACGAACTGCGCAACTGTGAAAGAGAGAAAAAAGACAGGAATATTATAAATGGTAGGGAGGAGGGATGGAGAGATTTCAGAGGGAGAGGGAGGAGAGGGAGAGAAGGGAGAGAAAGAGAGAAAAGAGAGATCAGAGAAGAGGAGGAGGAGAGGGAGGAGAGAGAGGGAGAGGAGAAGGGAAAAAGACAGAAATATAAAGACTACTGAGGAGAGATGAAGGGATTTCAGAGGGGGAGAAGAGAGAGGGGAGAGGGAGAGCTAGAGAATAGACAGAATAATTGTAAAGGTTAGGGACGAGGGATGGATAGATTCCAGAAGATAAAAAAGGAGAGAGAGGAAGAGAGGAGAGAAAGAGAGAAGAGGAGGAAAAAAGAAAAACTGGAATAGTATATAAGTTAGGAAGGAGGGATGGATGAATTTCAGAGGAAAAGAGGAGCAGCAGAAGAGAAAAAAGAAGAAGAGAAAGAAGGGAGTTTGAAAAGGTCTTATGAAAGACACTGAGTTTTATGGGACAAACAGCATTTTCCAGTTTGGTAAAAATTCATTCCTTCAGGTTATAGTACACATTTCATCATCCAAAAAAAAAAAAAAAAATCTGTTAAAAATCGTACGCAAGTTTAGAATTTTGACTTCTTAATTGGAAATGATGACATAAGAAACTGGGTTCACGCAACAACACAGCGTTCTAATCCTCTCATCATTTAAAGTAGTAGTACTCATATCTGACCTGTGTGCGGTTCATGCCTCATACTTCAAATTGTATATTTTTCAATGCAATAAAAACATCTAAAATGAAAAAAAAAAAACACTTCTATTTTAGTGTATTATTTTGGCAAAAAGTTACATATTATGGCTTTAAAATCTGAAAAACAATTGAATGAAACATAATGTAAAGTAGTTTTTAGTGACAATTACATTTCACATGATAAACTCATATCTCCAGCATAAATCCTTATTGGGGCAGGTGTTAGTGCGTTTTGTGTTTTCGAGGCTTTCAACATGTTTGGGTCAGGAGACAAAGTAAAGGGTTAAACGTGTTTGGGTCAGGCGACAAAGTGAAGGGTTAAACGTGTTTGGGTCAGGAGACAAAGTGAAGGGTTAAACGAGTTTGGGTCAGGAGACAAACTAAAGAATTAAACGTGTTTGGGTCAGGAGACAAAGTAAAGGGTTAAACGTGTTTGGGTCAGGAGACAAAGTAAAGGGTTAAACGTGTTGGAGTGAGTCCAACACTCTGGTCTTACCTCATAAACCTACAGCGAATGGAAGCACAGGGTGAAACAGACAAAACATAGTCAGATGTATGCAGGTGATAGAGTGAAGGGAGGAGGAGGAGAAAGGTGAGGGGTGGGTGAGACAGTACAATAAAGAGAGTAAAATAAAAGAGGAGGAGAGAGGCGGAGAGATGGCAGTGGCATTGGAGAAAGAGCTTAGCAGTGAAAGAGAGGAGAGAAAAAGATTGGAGTATGGGGGGAGAGCCAGGTGTCAATGGGGGAGAAAGAGAGTGAAAGGGAGAGAGGAGAAGGAGAGAGAGATAGAGACAGTAGGACGGAGGAGGGGGAGGCAAAGAAGAAAGGGTGGAGAAAGGGGAGGCTAAAAGGGGGGAGAGAGAGGGGAGAGAGAGAGGAGGGGCAAGAAAGAAAGAGTAGGGAGGGGAGGTAAGGGGGAGAGAGAGGGTGGAGAGAGAGAGGGTGGAGAGAGAGAGGGGAAAACAGAGAATGAGGAGAGAGAGAGGAGACAAGGGGAAAGACGGAAGGTCGGTGAGAAAGTTAAACAGAGAAATGGGGTGAGAAAGAGAGAGGGATAGAGAGAGAAAAGTGAGAAAGGAGTAGAATGAGGGGAAGAGGGAGGAGAGAGAAAGACATAAGGCAGAAGGAGGAGAGAGAAGGGAGACAATAAAGAGACCTAATGTTTTCTGCACCTGGACCAGGCTGGCACAGGGAGATAAAAGGGTGCTTATTTTCATTAAAAGATTTGGAAGAGAACACGAGAAGCTAAAAAACTAAACAGAAGGAAGCAAAACAAGGATTCTAGAGAGATAAGTCTAACCTGGGCTACACCTGGTTTAAAACTACATACATTGTTGTTTTGTGCTGATCCTGGATTAGATCAAGTTTCTGCCATAAGTCAGACTTCCTTTAGATCTGGTTTAAACCTGGTTCAAACCTGGTTTAGATCTAGTTTATTCCTGACATTGTCCTGGTTTTAGCTCAGTTCTGCTTTAGACTTGGTTTAGTCCTGGTTTATTACATCTATTATGAAACAGTAAACTGGGTTACAATGGTTTAGTCCTGGTTTAGTTCTGGTTTATCCCTGTCTTTCTCCTGGTTTAGACCTGGTTTAGATCCATTTACATTTTCACATCTATTTCGAACACCAGACTGGGTTAAAACCTGTGTAACTC
Organism: Periophthalmus magnuspinnatus; assembly: GCF_009829125.3. Lineage (NCBI taxonomy): Eukaryota > Metazoa > Chordata > Actinopteri > Gobiiformes > Gobiidae > Periophthalmus > Periophthalmus magnuspinnatus. The sequence continues at coordinate 14,382,911 of NC_047128.1, read as the reverse complement.
ATACGTCATTGTCTCTGGTCTGTCCTCCAGTGCACAGAATGCTCTTCACAACAGAAAGAAATTAGGAAAAGAGAGTTTAGTTTAAGCCATGTTAGATTCAGATTTAATAACAGCTACGACAGAGTATTAAAGCAGACCTATTGTGCAAAATGGACAGAGCTTTTAACTGTGTTAGCTATTTTCCCCTAACCATTTATTCATCCAAAGTTGTATTTGGAGTGATTCGATCTTTAATTGCTTATTGCCACCATTTTGCCGACCTGCCCCAGTTTTAACAGCCACCAGCATGTGCCCATTGCTCTATACTCTGACTTCACTCTCCAATTTTATATTCTTAATCTGTGAGACATTATGATGGGATATGATGGCAGCATTTTTGGTACAATTGGAGAAAAAACAGAATGCAGTGACGTTTACGCCGATGTTTTCTAACACAGAAGTAAGAGGACTTTTTATTAAGTCAGACATTATAACTATAAAGGAAACATAAGCACAATAGGTCTGCTTTAAAGTTATGGTCTACATTCTAATTTTCTATTTGCAAAACAGAAATGGCTTTGTTCTAATGCAGTTGTTTGATGGTTTTTCCACCAAAGGTATTCTGTCTCGACAATCTGATATGTTATTGAGGGCGCACTTTTGTTTTGCAAATCATTTTTTTAGTATAATTATTTTTCTTTTAAATAAATCCTAAATATATTCACCTTTTCCCCAGTGAAAGAGGCCTGAAGGAGAAACCCACGCCATCAGAAACAAGCAGAGGAAAAATACTTAAAAATTAAACTACTACTACTGCTACCACAACTACAGCTATAACTACCACCACTATTACAACCATAACTACTACTACTGCTACTACTACTACTAATACTACTACTACAGCTTTATTATTAACTTTCTAGTACTTATACGGTTACTTTTCGGCTGCATAATTGACCTACTTTTATTTTTTTGTTTTAGTTATGTTTTAGTTTAGTTTCGTGACAGTACTTGCATGTGTCTATTCTTACCCAGTTCTTCTTGTTCTTCTTGCGGTTGTGTGCGTCGGCGTCCATATTGGATCCAATGCTGGAGTGACTGGTGATGCTGCTCACACTGTCAGATGAGTGCTGTCTGCGGATCCTCAGGTCTGGGGTCGAGGTCTGGTTTGGATTTGAACCAGAATTAGGACCAGGACCTGGACTTGGGTTGGACTGGGTCTGAGATCTGGATTCAGACTTGGTCTGTGACTGTGGGCTCCCATTTTGACCAACTACAAAACACAAAACAATGAAATGAAAGTCTGCTAATTGTCACAGTGAAAACATTTGCAATATATAAAGTCCAGCGAAGGTAGTCCTGACTGGGCCTAGCTCAAGATCTAGAGATGGGCCTCAGGCGATGCAGTGTGGCATTATTGTAAATCTTTTAGGTGGCTCAGTGGGTAGAGCAGGCACATATGCAAATATGCAAATTCTTCCTGTTGTTTTGTTTTTTGTGTCTTGGCGGCACGGTGACTGAGTGCCATCACTCATGTCTCACAGCAAGAAGGTTGGTTCGATCCCCGGGTCACCAGGCCTTTCTGTGTGGAGTTTTTCATGTTTCTCCCCGTGTCTGGATGGGTTTCCTCCGGGTACTCCGGTTTCCCCCATCAACCAAAACATGAACGCCCTTCGAGACAACTGTTGTTGTGATTTTGGGCGTTACAAAAATAAATGAATTGAATTGAATTGAATTGAGTAGTGTGTGTGTGTTTAGAAGTATTTGTACCACTTCTGTCGTTGTTCCTGTCACTGCTCTTGTCGTTGTTTCTGTCGTTGCTCCTGTCATTGCTCCTGTCTGTCCCGTCCTTGCTCAGGTCCTGGGTGTTGATGACTCCGTTAATAGCAGCCTGAGCCACAGCGTTCTGCTTCTTCAACAACTCAATGGTTTTCCTCAGCTCCGTCAGCTCAGAGTCCTGTAAGTACAGGTGTAAGTAGTTATACACACATTTTTATAGTCATACATGTTTTTAGAGACATTACATCGACTTTCATTCATTCCCTGGAGATTGATCCTTACCATAACCAAAGTCACTACATGTTGAATCTGAACCTATTTTATCCCATATTTGAACTTTAAACCATGTTGTTGATCTGATAATACAAGGATTTAAAGTCAACATGAGTAACAGAGCTTTAGACAAAGCAGTGCCTCTAGTGAGCTTGACACCCATGAAGAAATGTTGATTACATCAGTTTAGTATTTTTGTACCAACCTTCTGCTCGGCTGTGAGGGTGAGGCTCTTGAGTCGAATCGTCATGTTTCCCAAACTCTGCTCAAACGCAGCCACAAGATGAGCCTAGAACAAAAACATAAACATGTTTAAAAAGTTGGTACTTTACTTTTATGAGGTATTAACTGTAACACATAACACATTTATATCACCATGTGAACTTTTATTGTTTTGAAAATGGTATATCCACCAAATTCAACATACATTTTATAAGTTTCGCTTTTGTTTTTAGTGCTCTTTCCTCCCTTTGCTCTCCATGCTAAGTCACTCCCCACCAAAGTGACCAGAGCGACATGACAACACAATGAATGTGCATCCTTCTAAATAAACTACTGCGCATCACATTAGGTTTGTGAAGTTGTAGTGTATGTTTTGTATCATGCTTTTATATATTCATTAAAAAGGCCGTGTGGGAGCATGAGTGATCTTGGCTTGTGGACAGAGCCTTGTACAGACTTGTACTGCTAACCGTAAGGAAGATTCAAATAGTGCCTGGGAGAGATCGCTCCTCTTCAGGCATATTTTTTGATGAGGGAGTAACATTATAACATGGTAAAAATCTCCAAAAAGCCTATTTTGAATAATAACCCCTCTTTAATGCCATACTGTGGAACATTCCCATAACATCTTGTGAATCCTCCCACTCAAAAAGTTATGTAATGTACCTTTAAATACAATACAATAATTTGTATAATTTAAGTGTTTATTGTGTTTCTTACGTTGGCACTGAGCTGAGTGGTGAGAGCAGACACTTTCTCCTGAGACGCATCCAGCTCCCGACGCAGTTTGCGAATCTGGAAAAAAATTTATACATTTATTTAAATATTTAAATAACAAAAAAATTACAATATAATATATAAACAATATATATTTATAGTATTTGATTGCTTTATTAACATTATAATTGTATAACTTTATAAATGACAATATATTCAGAATTTTATTTTGCACAGCTAAACCAAAACCTTACTATTGATAAATGGTTATATATTGTTTTATGCCTTCTGTAAGAATAAAAAAAACAAAAGACGCTTTTACAGTCACGTTAAGTGGTAACACGCAGTGGGATTTTGTTCATGTTTTTAACCAGAAACACAGATTTCAAAACGATAAAGATAATTTAAGTCTTAGTTCCAATTTTCCAAGAGTGCCAGTCTAAGCTGAACACCAAGGATAGTTTTATATGTGAGTAAATCCAGGTGTGAGTTCAGACAGGTAAAAGTGCAGACAAGATCTGAAGGAGCGGGAAGTGCTTATTATAACGGCAGATTAAAGAGAGAGGGGAGAAGGAGGATAAAGTGATGGAGGTACAAGGGAGGAATAGAAGGAGGGTGGGGAGAGAGAGAGAGATGAGGAGAGAGGGGGTTGAGAAAGAGATAAGAGGAGAGAGATAGGGGAAAGAAGGGAGATAAAGAGAGGCTGTTTTGAGGAGGAAATGACAGGGTGAAGGGTGGGGCTTACCTCCGACTGAGATTTCTCTTCATTCTGAAACACAAGAACAGAGCATATTAAGTCAGATGCCCTCCCCAGTGCATTGAACCCCACAAACAATAATGAATCAGGAAGATCAAGATCTGTGGTTCAATCTCTGCTTCTGTCATTGTGTCCTTGGGCAACACACGTCACCCACACATAGTTTAAGTGTGAATGTGGTGGTGCAGGTGCAGATTGGCAGATATGGAACTGTGGCAACAGTCAACCATTAGTCCTACTACTGCTACTGCCAAGACAACTACTACTACTACTAGTACTACCGCTACCGCTACTGCCACGACAACTACAACTACTATTACTGCTACTGCTACTGCCATGACAACTACAACTAGAACTACTACTACTGCTACTGCTACTGCCATGACAACTACAACTAGAACTACTACTACTGCTACTGCTACTGCCACGACAACTACAACTACTACTACTACTACTGCTACTGCTACTACCCATTGATACCACAATTATTACTACTGCTACTGCAACTGCCACTACAACTACTACTACAACTGCTACTGCTACTATTACTGCTACTGCCACTACAACTACTACTACTGCTACTATTGCTACTGCTGCTACTACTACTACTGCTACTGCTACTACTACTTGAAGTACTAGTATTGGTTGTTCCAAATTATTTACAGGTGCAACATTATTTTTTATTGATGTACAAATGAACATAAAAGTTGTACTTCTACTACATACTTAAGTAAGCAAAGTCCTTTGTTACGTCACAACAAGTAATTTAAAACAACAGAAAATCATTTTCCATTTTGAATCCATGTTCCTACCGTTTGTTGCCATACGCTGGAGGTGATAGTGGCCATCATTTTGCTTTCTCCCCCCTCCCCTCTCCTCTTTCTCTCTACTTCTCCCCCTCTCCCTCCTCTTTCTCTCTTCTGTTGCCTCCCCCTCTTTTATCTCTCTCTTTAAGTCTTTTCCTTCACCTCCTCCCACTCTCTCCCCCCTCTTTCCCTTTCACTCCCCCTTCTCATTCACCCACTCTCTCCCCCTTCTCTCTGTCTCTCACTTCTTCCCCCTCTCTCCTCCCTTTTCCTCTCTCTCATCTGTTTTTTCTTTCGTTCCCTCTTTCCTCTTTGTCTTTTCACCCTCTCTCCCTCTCTTTCTCTCTCTCCCTTCTCTCTGCTCTCTTAACTCTTCTCCTCTGAACTCACTCCTTCTCTGCTCGTCTGAATGAAAACTGTTACCTGCCCAGGTGAGGTGGAGGGGGCGGGGCTAATGGTGGAGCTACGTTCTGATTGGCTCCTGCTGAGATGCGGGTTGAACCTAATGAACCACTGCAGAAATATGAGATTTAACCCCCGAGGTGCTGTGTCGCTACAACAGTGTCAAATGATTTTACGGGACGAGAGTTAGATTACAGCTACTACAGCAAAAACTCAACTACGACTAAACTAGGACTAAACTAGGACTAAACTAGGACTAAACTAGGTCTGACCAGGACTAAAGCAGAACTAAATCAGGGCTAAACCAGGACTATACCAAGAAAAAAAACAGGACTAAACAAAGACTAAACAGGGACTAAAGCAGGACTAAACCAGGATTAAAACAGGCCTTTAGCAGGAATAAAACAGGACTAAACTAGGTCTGAATCAGAACTGAATCAGGACTGAACCAGGACCAAAGCGTGACCAGAGTAAAGAGTAAGAACTACACCATGCCACTAAATAAGGACTAAACTGTTTGTCCAGTGACAATTTTCTTTTACTATGGATCATACCTGGACAACTGAGGGATGTCACAGATGACTAAACGTGGACTAAATCAGTTCTAAACCAGGTATTTTAGTATCAAGAATGAGCCAAGATTCATGTATCCCAGCTGATCTGATATAAAACTGGATAATAGGATAACAGTATCATTCAACTTTGTCATTTTATATTGAAGTAACATTGCTTTCTCTTGGGTAGAGACTTTCCTGTCCGACTACTTTAATAGGACAGAAATGAACCTTTCCTGAATAGCTTTACAATGATCTTGAGCTGTATCAGAACAAGACCATGGATTTTAGTACCGTGACACTCACCGTGGAGTAGATGGAGGAGGTGCTGGAGACCAGAGACAGAGAGGAGCCATGGACTGAAACACAAAAACACAGCAGAAAATCAGTTCCAAATCTGCATAATGTATCTTTTGGTTCACTCAAATAAACCTGTGATAATGATGCATAAGTTTAAATAAGGCTTTTGTCTCAGTTCCACTGGAATGCGGTGAGACGCCTTGAGGCAGACTGATGGAGCAGTGGCTGTTGTTCTGCGCCTATGTACATTTTGTTTACATTTTAACCCTTTATTTACTCTGTATTCTAGTAGTCTATCTATGATGCTACTGGACACAGGAAATTCTCTTTTTCGGGCATGAACTCAATATTTATCTTACCTCAAACATTTATAGCTGAACCACTGTTCTAGTAGTAGTGGTGGTAGTAGTACTTGCTGTAGTAGTAGTAGTAGTAGTAATAGTAGTAGTAGTAGTAGCAGTACCACCAGTTACTGTATGAGTCTAACCCTGTGTTACTGACTCACATGTGATAATAAAATACAAAGAGATAGATCATATAGTAGTAGAAATAGTAGTAGTGGTAGTAGTTACACTAGCAGTAGTTATAGAAGTCGTACCAGCAGTAGTAGTAGTAACAGGACCACCAGTTACTTTATGAGTCTAACGCTGTGTTAGTGACTCACATGTGATTATAAAATACAAAGAAACAGATCCTATAGTGGTGTCCTAACTAGTAACTACTAGTTAAAGCAGTAGAAGTACCTGCAGTAGCAGTAGTAGCAGTCGCATTAATTACTGCAAGAGTGCTAGCGCTGTTTTATTGACTCATATGTGATTACAAAGCACAAAGATCCTGGAGGAGTGCCATGTGCAGAGCCTCAGTAAAGACTTAGATTAAACATGAGTGTGCAGACAGAGGTTTAACTCTGCAGAACGACAGAACAGTCTCAGATGGATAGAAAGAAATGCCCTGTAGATATTATTCACTCACTCCACACTCAACTAGAGCTCCAACATGAATCACAATCCAAACCAAATCACTGCTGAATGAACGCAATTAGCAAATCACAAAGGCTGTGATATTTGAAGCATCATCTTTTCCTCTACAAACAACAAAATCTCCTGTCTTACTCTGCATAAAAACTGCTAACCCTGTAGTTAAGATCTGTACAAACATGTTCTGAAATGCCCCTGTGCCAGATGCCCTCCCAGTGTGTCAGATGCCCTCCCAGTGTGTCAGATTCCCTTCCCTTCCTGTATATCTCCATAGGGTCTTATTCAGTCTTAGCATTTAAAATGTGACCAGAGCTTGTTGGAAAAATTGCAATTTGATATTTTCCCCAAATAGTTTGGCCCGACACTCAAGGGTGATGAACTGTAACAAAGTCACAGCTGCCCTGGGTCAGACTGACAGACGTAAGGCTGCCAATCTGCACCATCAGCCCCTCCCACCACCAACACACCAAATTCATACTAGGCAACGTAGGGGAAGTGTCTTGCCTAAGGACACACCAAATTTATGCTCTGGGTTTAGGTACAAATATAGTAAAATAAGTAGTACAAATAGTGGAGGAAAAATGAGAGCAAAAGAAAGATAAGAGAGAGAGAGAGAGAAAGAGTGAGAGAAACAGAGAGAAAGAAGAAAAGAGAGAACAAAAAGGAGAGAAAAACAAAAGGGAGAGAGAAAGAGAGAAAGAAAGAAAAAGAGATAAAAAAAGAGAAAAGAAAAAATATGTCCTATACTATTACTGTTTGCTCATTAGGCCTGTGTATGAAACTGACGATAGTATTAAGTATTAGTAGTGGAGTCTATAAAACTCTATGGGAGATTAATTTGGGATTGGGTCCACAAACTTGTCATATTAATCTTATGGCTTAAAGTCATTTCATTGTCATGCCCTTGTCGCCCGAGGACACAACAGTCACGTCTTTGAGATTGAATAATGGCACCACTTTCTGAAGCTATTGTGGAAAAGGAAGACGTTGAACTTTGTGCCAGTTTTTGCTTCATGTGGATAGGCCCAGTAATTACAGAGATATTAACTATAAACTACACATTTTTATCTCTCTGCCATAATATAACACTCTTCCCTCACCTAAAACGTGCTTGAAGAGGTTTGAGATGAGAATTTTCAAAGCAATAAAAGGTAACATGGTGATGTCACGTGGTCATATATGCACTATAGAGCTAAACTTTAACCCTTCGCAGTCTGGTGTGTTATCCTCAGGCCTTTAGCAGCAGACACTCTTGATATTCTAGCCTCCATTTTGTTTTTTGGGGGGTAAGTTTTTCAGCAGGGCGCAACCCAAATGAGCATGACACCTCTGTCTCTTCACTCAACACGAAACTTGATCTAAGACTCCAACAAAAATATGAGTTTCTATGTCCAAAGGTGCGAATACAACCCAATATGAGCTACAGAGAGAAGGAGAGAGGGAGCAGGGGCAAAGAGGAAGGAGGACTATAGGGCTGCAAATTAACTTTTATTAGCGGATTAGACTTTTTTTTTTTTTTTTATACATTAAGACAACAAGACATTTTCAACCAGATAATTGTAAATATATGCAGATAGTACTATATATTTATTCTATAAGCAGCTCTTGAGGTCAAAATAAGTCCGCTGCGTACTCTTGGCATATTGTTGGGTGGTGCTCTGTTAGCATGCTAGTTGTTGTAAGCATCACAGCAAAACCCCACTCTGGTCTCTGAAAATTCTGAAAAGTGTCTATAAACTCATCGTGGTGAATAATTAGGATGTTCAGAATGCATAAAGTAAGTGAGGAGTGACTTTGGGCCACTGCAAACCGTTTAAAATGAAGAACAAGAACCCAATATGATTCACTCCAGCCTTAAAGATTCCACGGTTACTTCTGTGTGTTCTGGCCAGAAGTCCACAGCGGATCAGTGATTAGAGCAGTGGTCCCCCAACCTGAAGCAAAACTCCACTCGGACCAAGTTCTATCATTGTGCCCTTAAGCAAGACACTTAACCCGCATCGCCTAGTATGTGGTGGGACGGACCAACGATCGGCCGTCTGCCCCAGGGAACAATAGGAGTTTACCACCACAGACTATGCACTGAATGAATAATATAGACAGAGGGAGGAGTGAATAAGAGAAAGAGAGGGAGGAGAGAGAAAGAGAGAGAGACAGAAAGGGAGAGGGAGTTAGAGAGAGAGAAAGAATAAGGGAGAGAGAGAGAGAGAGAAAGAAAGGGAGGGAGAGAGAGACAGAGAGAGGGAAAGGGAGAGGGAGGGACAGAGAGAGAGAGAGAGAGGGAGATATAGAGAGGGAGAGAGAGATAGAGAGAAGGAAAGGGAGGGAGAGAGAGGAGATAGAGAGGGAAAGGGAGGGAGAGAGATAGAGAGATGGAAAGGGAGAGGGAGGGACAGAGAGAGAGGGAGAGATAGAGAGGGAAAGGGAGGGAGAGAGAGATAGAGAGAAGGAAAGGGAGAGGGAGGGAGAGAGAGAGAGGGAGATAGAGAGAGAGGGAAAGGGAGGGAGAGAGATAGAGAGATGGAAAGGGAGAGGGAGGGAGAGAGAGAGAAAGAAAAAGGGCAGAGAGAGAAAGAAGGAAAGGGAGAGAGAGATAGAGAGAGGGAAAGGGAGAGGGAGGGAGAGAGAGATAGGGAGAGAGAGAGAGAAGGAAAGGGAGAGGGAGGGAGAGAGAGAGAGGGAAAGGGAGGGAGAGAGAGAGAGTCAGGGAAAGAGAGAGTGCGGGAGAGAGAGAAAGAAAGAGTGAGTGAGGGAGGGAGAGAGGGTCAGGTCTGATCCATGTAATCTGTCTCTTGTTCTGTCTGGGTGGTCTCTTTTATATCATACACTTTATCCCACTTATCATTCACAACATGAAATTAAACTAAATCAAAGGCGTTATAATTATTATGAAGTGTCTACCAGGAATCTCAATGGGATTTCCTAGTTAAATCAAAGTGTAAAGATTAACCATCTACCCGCTAATGTCACTGCATAACTTTTTTTAGTTTGGGACAGGCTCTATTGATACTTTGCAACTGATGTCATCAACATTCCAAGGGGTGTGATGCTAACTGGGGCACTGCTCTGTCTGAAGCTCTGTTACTCAAGTTAGACTTAAAAATGTGCTGTTTAAATCCATGTTGATTTTTAAAAAACTTTTTTGACAGTGTTTGCTAATGTGTGGATTGATAAGAAATTTTACTTCCTAGTTCATAAATGTATTTCTAATCACACTGTAAAAATAATCTAAGCAACAAAATAGTTATGATTTTAAAATTAAAATTGATGGAAACATTTTGTGAAATCATGTACGTGCTTTTTACGGTCTTAAAAACATGAAAAATATAACTAGTTTGCAGTGGTCCAAAGTTATTCCTCACTTACCTGGTGCATTCTGAGCATCCGAATTATTCACCACGATGAGTTTATAAGCTTTTTCACAACCTTTTTCACAACCTTTTGCCGTCACGGTAATGCTAACAACAATTAGCATGCTAACTGTGCACTTTAGACAGACAATTCACAGCAAATTTATTTTAACCTCAATAGGAGCTTATACAATATGTCTGTACTGGGGCAGGAATGGGAAAGATTGGGTACAGGACCTTTAGAAGCAAGTGTTTTTGAATGACTTATGATGTGATGTTTTTCAGGAAACAGCCGATGGAAAAACAACAGGTTTAAATCCTCTTATGGTTTTACACAGAGACTTACACAGGCTAATATCCTCCAAACAAAGAGCTGAGGATTACACAGTTACAGTCACATGAGGAGAGCCTGGAAGGATTGCTCACGTCTATACAGAAACACTGGGACCGCTCACGATCTCTCCAGCTGGGGGGCGCTCCCATCCACAATTTTCATCCTAATCATTTCTGTGCTAAAATTGTCTCTTTAACACTTTAGTTTAGGGACCACACAATATGCCCTGTGCATGGCAACACCCTAGCTAGCTCATTGCGTCTCAAAACTAATGACAACTTTTATTTAAAAAGAAAACTATTAAATAAACAACTTATTGAAATTTTAATTAATTCAAGTATAGAAGTGTTTGTATATGCAGATTCATTCAGTTTGTGTTGTTTTGATATTTATTATGCTGCCTCAAAATTTGCATTAGCGTTACCTTTAGCATTAGCATTACCGTTATAAACACAGAGGAGTCATTCAGTGTAGTTTTCTCCTCCTTTGTGAAGTATTTAACATGTTGTCAGTGACATCCACCTGCACTCTCTGTCAGTGCAACTCAGCAAAAACGACTCAGTGGCTCAGTGGTTAGAGTGTTAGTCCCCCAACCTGAAGGTCAGAGGATCGAGTCCCGCTCGGACCAAGTTCTGTTGTGTCCGTTGGCAAGACACTTCACCCACATTGCCTAGTATGAAATGAGTGTGAATGATAGGTGGTGGTCGGAGGGGCCGATGGCGCAGATTGGCAGCCTTGCTTCTGTCCGTCTGCCCCAGGGCAGCTGTGACTACAATAGTAGCTTACCATCACCAAGTGTGGGGAAATGAATGAATAATGACTTTGAGAGGCTTTGACAAGCCTGTAAAGCGAATTACAAGTGTAAGGCATTATTATTATTATGATACGACTGGACGGGAAGTAGTGACGCTAACAGTGTTAAGTTGCTGTTGTGCAATTGCTGTGTTTCAGATAACATCACAACTAGACCAATAATATTTAATACAGATGGCAACAGCTAAAAATAATGTTAAAATACAGAATTTTGTACAATGTTATCAAAAGATGATGGAAATGCAACATCATCACCTCCTAGAATGTGAAAACACCAATAATCACTTGAGTAGTGGTATTGGTATTGCTCGTTGGTGGTTAATAGGTATCAGTAAGTATTTATAAAACATGCGTATCAAGATTATAGTGTACAAATTACACAATTGTTACACTGTCAAATATATTTCTCAAGTACAAGTAAAAGTACAAATACTTTGAAAACATAAAAGTAAATGTACCTGAGTACTACCCACATCTGATCAAACCTGGGACTGTGCAATTAAACCTGTCATAAACCTGTTTTTGTAGATGTATTTTTTACAGTAATAATATTGGTATTTGCAAATATCAGTTATCAGCCTCAACAGTGGGACATCGGTATCAGATCAAAACATCCATCCCTGACATTATTGATGTGTCAAAGCAATTGTGAGAGCTAGGGATGAATTAGACAGGTCTGAACGCAGACGCCTTTTGCAGTATGAAAATAAGGAACCCCACATTTCATGTGTACGAGCCTTGGTCTCACCTTCCTCAAAGCCGTCCCTGAAGGATCCAGAGCGGCTCATAGTCCGGGTCTTATCGTCCAAAGACATGCAGGAGGTTCGGAGCCTGGACTCAGTCTGGAGCCTGGAGTCGGACTGGAGCCTGGAGTCAGATTGGAGCCTGGAGTCGGACTGGTCCAGAGAGTCCTGCGTCAGGCTGTTGGTCCTGAGACCAGTCAGGCTCATTTGTGCTGCGGAGGTCGGACTGGAGGCTGCAACAAAACACAACAAATATACATGAGTTTAGTCCTGGTTCAGTCCTGGTTTAGCTCTGGTTCAGTCCTGGTTTAGCCCTGATTTAGTTCTGGTTTAGTGCTTTTTTTAGTCCTGGTTTAATCCTGGTTTTGGTCTGGTTTTAGTCATGGTTTTGGTTCTGGTTTAGTCCTGCTTTAGCCAGGTTTAGTCCAGGTTTAGTCCTGGTTTAGTCCTGGTTTAGTCCTGGTTTAGTCCTGGTTTAGTCCTGGTTTAGTCCTGGTTTAGTCTTACCAAAGTTGAACCTTGTTCCTGAAGGGGAGGTGAGGCTGGACCCAGGGGAAAAGGGGGAGGAACCAACAGAGTCCTGAAGTCCGCTGACGGAGTGAGACCTAAGCCAATCACGCGCCTCATCTGGACCTCTGAGCTGAGGGGCAGGACCATACCTAAAGAACGGACCAATCACACGTTAGCACTCAGACAACGCAGCCAGTACAGATGCAGTGAAACTGGTTGGGTTTTTACTTTAACATTTGAGAAAAGACCAAAATCTGAACTTGGAGACACAGGGAGGGCATCTGACACACAGGGACATTTAGTTTTCATAGACATTATATTACAGAATGAGCTCATCACATTAAGCCATCTTTACAACTAAGTATTTGTTAATTATGTATTTTTTTGTAAACCCAACTAGTGTCACGTGCGTAAGATTTTTGCATAAAAATGTGATTAAAAATCAGATATTTGGAAATATTCACAATTAATTATAATTATAAATATTTGAATGAACAAAGTCAGACTTAGTTACATTAGTTGAGCTTGAATCGAACACAGGATCAACGTTCACATTTAAAATCACAAAATCACAACTCAGAGCCACAGAAGCCAAAAGGATTCACTGCAAAAAATACAATCATGAATTACATGAATATTTAAGCAAGTAGTTTTGACTAGTTTAGTCTGAGATGCTATCCATGTATGTTTGAGTAAACTTACTAATTACCTCTTCTGGTGTGTTTTTGATGAGGGAACAACGTTACAACATGGTAGAAATTAGGTAGATGGTAGATTTTTCATAATACCTCCTCTTTAATATATCTTCTTTCTAATAAATTATGTGAAATTTCATAAGATTTAAATCCAAAACAGAAGAGTTATTGTAATAGTTATTTTTCTTGATTAAGCAGAGGTGGTAGAGTATCCAAAAATTGTAGGTAAGAGTAATAGTACTTCAAAAATATATTAGTAAAGTAGAAGTACAAAGTAGTGGTCTGAGAAATTACTCAAGAAAGAGTAAAAAAAGGATTTGGAAAAACTATTATTCAAGTAAGACTAACTTAAAGAGTAACTCGACAGTTTCTCTTTAATAAAAACTGTAATAACATTGTAACTTCTGATTTACAATTTGAAGTGAAATTTTTTTTGAAGGACAAAATATTAAATAATGCACAAAATCAAAAAGAGACAAACTAAATCATATCTGAAGAAGTGGCACAGAAACACAAATGTTCAAATAATTTCATATTGCCGACAAAGTTTTGTCACTTGTAGACTTACAGTGGGAAGAGGAACCACAACTTTTACTGAGAGTACTGTTACTTCAATAAAAATATTACTCAAGTCGGAGACAAATATGCTGCTAGAAAAGCACAATTTCTTTAAAAAGTTACTCACTTAAATTTAAGTGTGAGTACTACCCACCTCTGCTGGTTTGTGTCAAACAATTGTATTTCATTAGTTATTTGTTTTCAGGAGGAGGTTAATAAAATTTATAAAAGTATAACATTGGAACCAGTTAGAAATATCCAAACCAGTCGGATAATCTAGGCCTTAAAATGGAACTAAACACTAAAACATTTTCTTTCTTTTATTTTTTTTTGCTACTAAACTGTGTATGATGTTTTAATAGCATTCTCTACTGTTTCTGCCCCGCCCCTCCTCCCCCTCACTCTCCCCTTTAGTCCTCCAGACCCAGCCCCTCCTCCCCCCTCACTCTCCCCTTTAGTCCTCCAGACCCCGCCCCTCCTCCCCCCTCACTCTCCCCTTTAGTCCTCCAGACCCCGCCCCTCTTCTAGGTAGTACCCGGTTTAGCAGCTCTATTTGAAATGTGGTTTTGGGCAGAGTTTTGTGGTTTTGTCACACATTAATAATAAATAAATCTAAACTAATAAAAACTACTTCAATAATATTTTGAATTCATCTCAGTTGATCTCATAGAGCTGATTATTTTTTTGCAGTGTCAAAAGCACAATTCTTAAAGCCACAGAGTCCACAGACACAGAGTGCACTGGAGCGCAGCGGCCAGCAGGGAGAGCCAGTACCTGAGGGCTTTCTTTGGCAGCGTGTTTCGACCGCCGCTCAATGAACTGAGAATAAACAATTTAAACACAAAAAAATCAAACTATAAAAATAAATAATGAACAAATAAAGGCTTTAAACATGCACAAAATCAACTGGGACAAAATAAAATAAGATAATAATCCTCCACAAAGTATAAGCATGAAATGTTCCACAGTATAGCATTAAGATATCCATTTAATACAGGTTTTTAAATTGCTCAAGATACCTTCTTTCTGGCCTAGCTGTGTCACTAGTTCGTCTCCATGAAAACAGACAATTAACTACTCTGGAACATTCCATGCAAAGCAATAACATCTCCATGGAAACAAGCTGCTATGACAGACCCCTCCATCAGAAAAGTTACACAGTGCACCTTTAAGACAGTGAATCAATGTATAAATATGTCCACTGAAGACAAAAGAAAGTTAGTCTTTATGTTGTGGAGATGACACACTACCACCACCAGGGGGCGACACATAGCACAGGAAAGACCAGGTCGACCACAGACACTGATAAAGGCTCTCAAATGTCCAGATTTTCAAATTTCCCAGGGACAGTGAAAGCGACACAGGAAAACAGCACGGACTAAGCACACTGCACAGGCTGCCACACAGAGCCTGCTTGCTTATAATTAGTTTACTGTAATAAGTAATCAAGTTTACTTCCACTAAACCTTTTGGATTTCAACATCATACTGCAAACATTTGGTTCTATTGGACTGAACGAGAGCTGTGGTGAGCCTCGCCCAAACTACTTTGACCTTCTTGAATACTAAACGCAAGAGAATCTAAAATATATTCACTGTTTATGTAAAAGTAATTTAACACAAACATTGGAGGACTGGATTTGAACCAGTGCCTAATGGAGCCAACCACTTTCTGAAGGATGTTTTTATCTTCTGGTCTATGTTATAAAGTTTTGTCCTCATCATAAACACGGCTGGAGTTGTGTTTTGTTTCATTCACACATGTTTAATGCAAACCCTTTATCACACAAAACACTATATTCCACCTCGTGATGTCATGTGGTAATACAGGAAGTGCTCCAGTGTGTTTTTAAGCTCTATACACCTTCACTAAAATCATTTGGATAATTTCAGTCCTGGAATTGCCAAGTTATACTAAAATAAAGATAAATGGTAGCTGTTAACTTGAAATCTACAACTTAATGACATCACAAGGTGGAACAGAGCATTTTGAGCTTTGGAGATGTAGACAGACTAATAATAAAGAGTTACTCAAACATGTGTGAATCAAACAAAACACAACTCCAGGTATGTTTTTGAGGAGGTAACAAGATTCCAATATGACTAAAAGCTCACAAGAGTCAATTGTGTCTAATTTTTGAGTTGAGACAATGGGTTTGAAGTCTAGTTCTGTGTAGCAGCGTCTGTGTTTGAACCAAAGCCACAGTTTTTACCTTTCCTGTTTCCGTGGCAATGTGTTTCGAGAGAAAAGAGGAGAGGCCGAAGGCGATAGCAGAGGGCTGAAGCCAGAGATAGAGAGAGTCAGGAAAAAGAGATATACAAGAGGAAAGACAGGACTACAAAAGGACTAAACCAGGACTAAATCAGGACTAAAACAGAACTAAACCAGGACTAAAACAGGACTAAACCAGGACTAAATCAGGACTAAATCAGGACTAATACAGGACTAAACTTGTAATAAACCAGGACTACAAGAGGACTACAGCAGGACTAAACCAAGACTAAACTAAGACTGCAGAAGGACTGAAGCCAGAGAAAGAGAGAGTCAGGAAAAAGAAATAAACAAGAGGTAAAACAGGTCCCCAGCAGGACTTAATCAGGACTATAAGAGGACTAAACCAGGACTACAAGAGGACTACAGCAGGACTAAACCAAGACTAAACCAAGACTACATGAGGACTACAGAAGGACTAAACCAGGACTACAAAAGGACTGAACCACGACCCAGATCTGAGCCAGGATTAATTGAAGGACTACAAAGTTGTTCAAGGCTGTATTGAGTCTTTTTGTAGAGTTATTTGGACCAAGATGAAAGTGAAGCATTTTCAACATTTCAATCTGATAAACCCTTCCCCATTTGTGGCACAGAGGTTAGACAATTCTCTGTGTGGAGTTTGCATGTTCTCCCTGTGTTTGTTTGCTCTTTTCAACCTAAAACGATATTCCTCCAGCTAGGTACTCCTAACCAGGATCCAGGCTCAGATCTTACTGCTGCTGACAGGTTTAACAGAGACAGCGAAGGATGGGTCAAATGCAGACGCAGTTAAACCTCACCTGTCGGACATGCCGGCCTTGGTGCTGCCTGTTCGTCCCAGTGCGGTTGTGTCGTCGCGCTGATACGGGGCGCTGCTCACACTCATGTCGATGGACTCACTGCTGGTGTGCATGCTGCTGACGGAGGGGTACCCCATGCTCTCTGACCCACCCGCCCCCAAAAGGCCTTCTCTGCTGGGGCCGGTGGAGCTCAGGGTTCCCTCTCTGCTGGCACCCATGGAGCTTAGGGTCCCATCTCTGCTCGGGCCGTACCCAGAGCTGAGGGTCCCCTCTCTGCTTGGGCCGTACCCAGAGCTGAGGGTCCCGTCCCTGGAGGTGTTTGCGGAGGAGCCCCAGGTTAAACTGCCAGAGGGGCCAGAGGAGTACACGGAGCCTGGGGTAGACGCCTGGAGGGAGGAGAGTCACAGTGGTAAAGAATATGATTTGATGTAGAAAATGTTCAGGATTCTGGCAATTATTTATGGACTAAAGTTCGAGTACTATGAATTTTCTCATGGCTGCGTATGTACTAACGTAGTTTTTGATGCAGAATCCACAATAGAAGACCTTTAACCGAGCAGGTCTTAGTCACTGTGTCAGAGTCAGATTAGAGTGAAGTAATGGTTTAGATAAAGACAGATGTGCAACAAGACCTGTTCTGTCAGGTCTGTGTGAGTCAATGAGATCAAATATGATTCAGACAAATGTATAAACAAAGAAACAACGAGGACAGGGTCAGAGGAGCAGAGCAGAGGGTCAGATGATGCAGAGGAGAGGGTTAGATGGAGCAGAGGAGCAGAGAAGAGGAGCAGAGGATACAGAGAAGAGGATGGAGCAGAGGATGCGAAGAAGAGGGTCAGATAGTCAAAAGATAAAGAGGAGAAAGTCAGATGGAGCTTGACGGATGACCTGTTCGCTGTCTCCATGGTTACTCTCTGTGTTGTTGGCGTGGGGGTTGGAAATTACTGTAGAATTCTTCATGTTTTCGGCTGTCGTCACTGGAGCTTGTTTACTGGGCTTTCCTCCAAACAATCTGTAAGAACAATATAAAATTCCAGTTAAAGTTGAACAAAATTATGAAGAGTTGCTCAAAAACTGCCAGCAAAGGCGTTAACTGCACTCTAACTTTTCTTGTGGATGGTCCAAGACTTGTTTGTCTCTATGGAGATGCTATAATTTTGGCTGGAATGTTCCACAAAATAGCATTAAATATTACCTATAAGCTATCCAATTGAAGGTGTTTTTTAATTACTTTTGCATTCTTATTTTAAGAAGACTCACCTCTCCACAGAGCTGACATATTACTTGGCCTAGTTGTGTCACCTGATTATTAAGGAGATGACAGTTGAATGCCATACTGTAGAATATATGCTGCACTTGATTTTCTTCCATGTATTTGAGCTAAATGTGTCTTGCCCCAGTCCAGATATATTGCGTAAGCAGCTCTTGAGGTTAAAATAAGTCCACTGTGTACTGTTTGTATCTAATTATAAAGTGTTGTATTGTCTGAGAAACAGGAAGAGCATGTAAGCATGGTAGTTGTTGAAAAACTCTGCTCTGCTCTACGTGAAAAGTACTTATAAACTCATCATAGTGAATAATGCATACGGTAAGTGAGGAATAACCTAAAAAGAGCTAGTTCTGTTTTTCATGATTTTGAAACAGAAAAGAAATAGAGACAGCACTTTTAAGTCCAAAACATTTACTGAGAACTGTTCAACTTCAAAATACTATAAGTCAAGTAGAAGTTTTAGTATTTTTTCTGATAAAAGTAACTAATTTCTGGTTGACATGAGACAGGATTAATTTAAGGTTGTCAAAAAATCAGATAATAATCAATACTAAAACTAGTATTGAAACTAGATACTCATTTGAGAAGGTATCGATGCTAAAAAAGTCCCATTCACAGGACAGAATTTAACCTTTCCTGAATAACTTTAAAATGATCATGAGCTTTAACAGAACAAGTACAAGACACACAGACTATTATATGCTCCTGGGATCACAATGAAATCTAGATGACTGAGGGATTACACAGACATAAGGCCACATGGGAATAGAACAGGAAGTACTACCATTTAATGTTGAAAATCACATTCTATTGTCTAAAGAAAGAGTGTTTTTTATTATCACCATGGTATTGGAATCAGTACTGAGTTAAAAAATGTAGTATTGTGACAGGACTAATTGAAAGTTTTAGAAGTTTAAAACGAGCCATTCTTTTGTTTTGGTTTGAAACAATGGAGCATTATTAACACCAGAGCCAAACGTCTAAAGCCATAAAACCATCTCTTTGTTTGAGAGTAACTTAAGATGGTGTTGTGACACGACTGGTGCCCGGATGATCTGCTCCTGCTCTGACATGAACTGAGAAAGAGAGGAGGAAAGAGTAACAAGTTTGTACAGTCATGAGGAAGAGAAAAAGAAAGGGAGAGAGGGGAGAAAGAGAGAGGAGAGAAGGCAAAGACGGAGAAAGAGAGGAGGAAAGTGTAACACGTTTGCACAGTTATGAAGAAGAAAAAGAGGGTTCATGTTAGGTTGAGTTAGGTCAAAGAGAGGGGGAGAGAGGAGAGAGAAAGAAAGACAAAGAGAGAGGTAGTGATAGGAAGAGATGAGCGAAAAGAGAGTGGGAAGAGAGAAAGAGATGAGAAAAGAAAGATAGGAGAGAGAGGAGGAGAGAGACGGTGCAGATTCCCAGGGACGGTGAATATAACACATAGTGACATTGTAACAGTCTGGGTTTGAGGATCAAGATTATGGAGCGAAGAAATCATATTTTAATACTCAAACTCTATTCAAACATCTAGAAGAAGTAAATAAACTGAGCACACAGCAGTAAACACAGACTCTGGAGGAAAAGTGGGTGAAGTGTCTCGGCGACGGACAGAACAACAGTGTGCGCTGATGGGAGGTGGGAAGCTCGGTGGTTTTCAGACTGTAGAATGTGATGATGTCATACTCCCAGATGCAGCAGAGACAGATTTCTCCATTGATCACATTTTATTTTGCCACAAAATATCCAAAAGGTAAATTTACAAATGTTGAACCTGATCATTTCTATTAGTGATTAGACCCAAGAACTCACTGCATTACAATACAAACCTGCATTTGAACTGTATTCATTTTCCCCTCTGTATTAAATATTATTGGTCTATTGATACTTTGCAACTGATGTCATCTACATTTCCCAGGGATGTGATGCTAACTATAAGCACTACTCTGTCTGAAGTTATGTTACTCAAGTTAGACTTCAATTTGAGCTTTGTTTTAACACAAACTGAATGTGTTGTTTAAATCCATTTTGAAATTTTTACTGTCAATTTTTTAAACGTTTTGGCAGTATTTTCTAATGTGTGGATTGTGTCACCATGGTAACTGCTGAACATTCGATCATAGACATATATGCAGAACATGGCAAAGTATTAATAGAATGTTGTGATGTAATCTGAAATGCAGCGATACCAACAGAGGTGCTGTAGTAAATAACTGTATAATATGAATGGCCACACATAAAAAGTAAAGTATTGTTACCTGCGTAACGTGGGCGAGGACATCTGCTGTCTCCCGCCCACATTTCCTGCTGCAGGCTCCGCCCCCTTCTCTCGGTCCGTCTGATTGGTCAGTTTGCCGAGGGGACTGTTCTTATTGGTCACTGAGAGCACGGCTGCCTCGATGCTGCTGGTGGATGAACGGTTTCCATTCCTGGCGGCTGCTCCGGAACGACCCGGCCTTGGCAGACTGCGGTACTGCAGTGTGCCCCGAGCGCTCATGGGTAAGAAGGTGTCGTCATGGTGACCAAGGGAACCACCCACTTCCTGTCCGGACTTCAGACCTCCCCCTGCAGAGGAAACAAGGACACATTTAGTTAAAGAGGGGGTTTTGTACTTACTCAAATGTTATGAGACAGAACTGGTATTAAATTGAAAACTAGATTTGTCTGTTAGTAAATGTATATTGTGAATCCATCGGTCTGTTCTTACCTGCAGTGAGAGACCTGTTTCCAGACTTGGGCAGCTTCCCGAGTGTGGCTGACCCGCTGGTGATGGTGGCTCCACTGGCTGTGACCAGGGTGCCGGACTTTTTGAACCCGAAAGAGGAGCCCGAGTTTGAGGTTCGGGATGAAAGCGTGCTAGACGGAGGCTCTGGAAGTGTCTGGCTCATGGGCACGTTTGCAGAGCTCCGATTTGAACAGAGCGAAGTCTTTTTGAGTTCATCCACCTCAGAGGAAGAAGACACGCTGCTCCTCTCTGACACTTTCACATCGTCAGTTTTAGCTGAAAAATAAACTAAATATTTATCAAAATTCTACAATATTTCTACAATTTGTAAAAGCTATTTCTTTTCCTAATTACATTCACAAACTCTTTAGCTTTTTGATTTGATATTTACTGATAATCTGGGTGCTGGGTCTCATGCTCTGTGCAGCACATACATGTCAATAAAGTATGCAGTACTTCTGTATTTTGGATGTGAACAGAAGAGGAGCGAGCTTTATGCAGAGCACCCTCCTCTGGCATGAGGGGTGGCTGCACACGGAGCCACTCCTGCTCAACAATCAGTCAACTGACCCACACTCTGAAATAGGCCTGGGAAGTATCACCTCCTGGAGGGAAAAGTGGAGTGACTGTATACAGTCTAATGCTCCGCATCTGTACTAATATTTGTAGAAGCAGATGTATGATGTATTTTATTATATTTTATCTATTTACTTAAGCGTTTATTTGTGTCTTGTTCATAAACTGTATATATAAATGAACATAGCTAACCCACTAGCTACTGCATTACAAATAGGAAGTGAGTATTCAGCTCCATCGGCTCTGGCTCCAATTCACTTTCTATTGAATCTCCGATTTCTATTTCTATTTTCTCTGTAACTGCTGCAGTCAGACTTGTCCTTTTGGTCTTAAAATATTAGTTTTAACCTGTTGTACATGGGTGTGAAGGGGTGTTACCTTCAACAGCCTTGCTCATGATTAGCTCTTTGGTTGCAATGATACACACTGGGCTCTAAATTCTCCCCTAAAACTACTAGCCTCAATTGGGTTCATTTGGCTGAAGCTGAACGTTGTGGTGTTGGTGATGTCACGCTCCCTTAGTCCACTTCTTTATACAGTCTACGGTCATAAGACCTATTTGAATCCCATTTTTCAAGAGCAGTGGTCCTCAAACCAAGTAGAAAATAGTTTAGTATTTTTCTATTTTTTTTTTTTTTTTTTTTGTAAAAAGCCTTCAACTGGGCTAAAACAGCTTAGAATAGATTGCTACAGAAGTTCTAAAAACAAGGACTAACCCAAAGGAGGACAGAATTTTGATTAAAATTGATTCTAAATAAAACACAAAAATGTAAGAGGAGCCTGCGTGTCACCAGAACTGATCTAGGGCATTCTTGTTCTACTGCTGCTGTTTCAACACTGTAATTTCCACATGGTGAGACGCATA
The DNA here is from genome assembly GCF_009829125.3 of Periophthalmus magnuspinnatus. Classification (NCBI taxonomy): domain Eukaryota; kingdom Metazoa; phylum Chordata; class Actinopteri; order Gobiiformes; family Gobiidae; genus Periophthalmus; species Periophthalmus magnuspinnatus. The sequence goes on along the minus strand of NC_047128.1, from coordinate 14,360,671 downwards.
AAGGTTCTCTTGGTTCTCTTATCTTGTGTGCAATACCTGTGTGTTGTCCCTTGCTGGCGCTGTTCCCATTGCTGGCTGTAGAGCTGGTGCTATTGGTCTTGGTTCTGGGGGAAGTGACTCCAATCTGTGCGCTCATGCCACGCCTCCAGGAGCCGGTCTGGGCCACGGTCTGGGCTGATCCCTGGGTCTTTCTCCCTGGACCTCTGGAGCTTTGGTCCAGGTCTGGTCCAGAGTCTGAGGTCCACTGTCCTGAAGAGGCCACACGCTTCTCTGCATCTGTCACCGGCTGAAAACAAGAGAGAGAGGGGGTTTAAAGGCGCACTTTGGGACTTTTCTGGAGAGTTCACCACCTGCTTTAGTGCTGGTTTAGTCCTGGATCAATCCTGTTTTAGTCCTCATTCTTGGTTCCCTCTGTGTATGGAGAGTATTGTTGCAGAAGGAGATGGTTTAGTCCTGATTCAGATCTGATTTAGGTCTAGTTTAGTCAGGTTCTTATTGCTTTCTCTAGTATTGCATGTAACTCATCTATCTTCATTAGGTCTGCAAGATGAATCAAAATCACAATTTGAATGGACGCAATTAGCAAAACTAAATGGCTGCAGTTTTTGAAGAACCATAATTTCCTCCAAAAACAGCTAAATTTCCTGTCTTTTTCCGCATAAAAATGTCTAACCCTGTAGTTTAGATCAGTACAAACATGTTCTGAAATGTGATTCTTGTATTAGTTTGTCAGTTCAAATTTCAGTCTTTTTGTTTTTCTGGATGTGTTTAAAATGTGAAGTTTCAACAGAATCCTTTTATTAAAACATAAATCTCAAATGTAATCGCAATCATAACGCTTGTCAAAAACATAGCAATAAGATACTTTTTCCAAATCGTTCAGCCTGAAGGTGTCCCTGTGTGTCAGATGCCCTCCTGTCTCCACGGGGTCTTATTCTGCAGAAAAGTTGCTAACCCTGTAGTTTAGACCTCTACAAACATGTCCTGAAGTGCATGGGATTCTTGGATTAAAGTTCATATTTCAGTCTTGACACAGATGTGAATGTTTAGATTATGCTTTGTGAGCAAAATCTTGATAGTAAATGTAATGTGAGATACGCGTTAGCCCTGATTTAGTCCTGATTTAACTCTGGTTTATACCTGGTTCAGTCCTGGTTCAGTCTTGGTTTAGTCCTGGCTTAATCCTGGTTTAGTCCTGGTTTAGTCCTGGTTTAGTCCTGGTTTAGTTTTGGCTTAATCCTGGTTTAGTCCTGGTTTATTCTAGACAGACAAATGACCCACAGAGAAGCTTTTAGAGTTGCTGGATCATGTTTGTACTTAAACCTGAACTGGGGCTGTTTACGAGCGGTTGCTAAGTGTTTGCTAATGACTGTGGAGTTTTATGGTCTGCACTGGAACACAAATAGAGCAGCTTATAGGCAGCACTAAACCAGGACTGAACCAGGACAAAACCAGGACTGAACCAGTACAAAATCAGGACTGAAACATGGCTGAACAGTACTAAAACCAGGACCAAACCAGGACTAAACCAGGGCTAAACCAGGATTAAGCCAGGACTAAAAGCAGGACTGAGCCAGGACTGAACAAAGACTAAACCTGGGCTAAACCAGAACTGAGCCAGATCTAAACGAGGAGTAAACCAGAACTGAACCAGGACTAAACCAAACCTGGTTGGGGTCAGATGTAGTTCAGTGGGACATTCCAATCTGAGGAATTCTCTCTCCAGTCTCACATGAGCCAAGCGTGATCCAGGTCAGATTCAAAAACCACAAGGTATAACAACTATACCACACAATTATACTTTACAACAAATAATACGGCTAAGAATTTGTTCTGGTTTAGTCCTAGTTCAGTCTTAGTTCAGTCCCGGCTTAGTCCTAGTTTAGACCCTGTGTAGTCCTGGTTTAATCCTGGTTCAGTCTTTTTGAGTCTTTGTGAACTGCTTTGTGAATTGCTCATCTCCACCTGGACTTTTTGTTGACAATTTAAACAGAAAATGAAACATAATATTATAAGAGAGAAGGAAAGAGAGGGATGAAGGTGAGAGACAGTTAAAGGGGGGTGAGGGGGAAAGAGAGACAGATTAAGAAGGAGGGATGACAGAGGGAGGGAAGAAAGGAACAGTGAAAGGTAGACAGAGAGAGGAGAAGAGAGAGAAAGGATAAAGAGGGATGGAGAAGTGAGGGATAGAGGGAGAGAATGAAGAGGGAGAGAGAGAGAGCGAGAGGGGGAGAGAGAGAGAGAGAGAGAGAGAGAGAGAGAGGGTTTAATAAAGTCTCTGTGGATTGTAATAACAGCTAGTGTTTGTTTTTAAATCCTTAGAGTTCAGCAGTATAACAGACTGTCTCACCTGTCTGAGTGGTCTAGTCCTGGTCGTGGCCTTGTTTAGTCCTGGTTCAGTCCTGGTTTAGTCTTGGTTTAGTCCTGGTTTAGTCCTGGTTTAGTCCTGGTTCTTGGTGTCACGTGTTTTCTCTGTGTCTGGGGAGTACTGTTGTAGGAGGAGATGGTTTAGTCCTGGTTTAGTCTTGGTTTAGTCCTGGTTTAGTCCTGGTTTAGTCCTGGTTCAGTCCTGGTTTAGTCCTGGTTCAAACCTGGTTCAGACCTGGTTCTTGGTTCTTGGTCTCACATGAGAGCTGAGATATTTCCTCTGTGTGTGAGGGGTGTTGTTATAGGAGGAGATGGTTTAGTCCTGATTTAGTCCTGATTTAGTCCTGGTTTATTCCTGGTTTAGTCCTGGTTTAGTCCTGATTTAGTCCTGGTTTATTCCTGGTTTAGTCCTGGTTTAGTCCTGGTTTAGTCCTGGTTTAGTCCTGGTTTAGTCCTGATTTAGTCCTGGTTTAGTCCTGGTTTAGTCCTGGTTTAGTCCTGGTTTAGTCCTGGTTTAGTCCTGGTTTAGTCCTGGTTCAGACCTGGTTCAGACCTGGTTCTTGGTTCTTGGTCTCACCTGAGAGCTGAGATGTTTCCTCTGTGTGTGAGGGGTGTTGTTATAGGAGGAGATGGACGAGCTCGTGTTGATGTCGTCTGTGTCGATGTTGTCACTGACTCCACTGCTCACAGAACTGCTGTCGTCCCAACTGCACAAAACAAAACCATAAAAATTATTATCTCTGAAATGGCTTCAAGTATTGGTTTCACTGCAACCTGAACCATGGGCTTAACCACCGTAGAGTTTGTTTAGGCTAAGGTGGCACAAATACTTTCTACATTAATAATTTTGTTTCATATAATTTGTGGAGTTCGAATGTGACTTATTACCTGTATTTTATATTTACGCATTCTTTTTGAACAATGTGGGCCACCATTATATCTTCTGTTAATGGGAAACACTGGCTTAACATTGGGATGATCACAATAGAAGGCCTGAAATTGGGGACACAAAACCCCCAAACCCCTAAACCAGAAACATGCTTATATTTTAGTCTCTTTTTTGGTTAAGAAGCTACATACTGTGACTTTAATAATGAAAACAATGAGTTTATGAAGGTGACCAGTCCAAAACCAGGTCTAAACCAGAGACTAAACCAGGTCTAAATCAGGTCTAAACCAAGTCTTCCAGGCTGTTATATACTGGTGTAAATTAATATTCCATCTCCATATCTCCCCTCCCTCCACTCTCTCTCTGTTTGTGAATGGGCCTGTCTGTCACTACACAAAAGAGGATGACTTCATCGCGTTGCGTTCAAGGCCAGTGGGTTCAGACACATGCTGAGTTCAAACTAAAATAATGGACGTATATTCAAGCTAACGTCTAGCATGACTGATGCGAATTTGGTAAATGACTCAAACTGGGAAAGAACAGGATCACTGCGCTCAGAGCCGAGGTGCATTCAGGGTAGGGTCGTCATGATAGAAAAATATTAAACTTGATATCGCTACTAAGGAATAGGCTTGATACTCAATACCAATTGTGATACCACGATGATAACAAAAACACTCTTTCTTTAGACGGTAGAACGTGATTTTCAACATTAAATGGTAGTACGTTCTTTTCTATCGTGATGCGTTCAGGGTCGTGGTGCGTCGCAGTGCAGTGGGTTTACACAGCATCCTCTGCCCTCATAGGAAGCACAGCGGATATAACTGTCAACATCCAACTGACACCAAACAGAAGAGACACACTGAGCCAATGTTTGTCTATGAAAGAGTCTGCGTGTATGACTCATTATAACACAAACTCACTCACCAATATTATAAACGACATTTGGGAAAACTGGTTATGAATAAACTAAAGATGCACTGTGTAGCTTTTGTAGTGGGGGTTTCTGGCATCTCCATGGAGCTGTTATGGTTTTGTTGGAATGTTCCGAAGCATGGCCATGAACAATAGGTCGAATCCTCCAGCTAAGGTAGTCCTGACTCAAGCTCAAGATCTGGAGATGGATCCCACTGCTCCTGACAAGTTTAACCCAGAAACACTGCTGGATGGGTCAAATACTGAGGGCAAATTTCCCTACAGGGACAATGAAAGTTAACCTTATCCTATTAAAGGCGTTTTTATTGCTTAAGAAATGCCTTTGTTTTGAAACCTGCATTTTTACTGTTAGTGGACTTGCCTCTCCACAGATCTGACTTTGCCAAACCCACTCATTCCACTAGACCTACTTAACATAATTATATTTAAGATTTTAGTAGTTTTTATAATTTTGTTAAGTTCATCATTTTAGTTCCTGGTTGGACACAGGCAGCAGATATGACATAGGAGAAAATTCATAACGGTTGCGTAGCAATCATACTGTAATTAAGGGCTGAAGGTCGAATTTGACGGGTGGGGTGATGCTAACTAAAGGCCTTGCACTGTCTGAAGCTCCATGGCTCAAGTTAGACTTTGTTTTATCACAATCTGACCATAATGAACTGACTTATCTGGAACTACAACAGGTGAGCTGATGTGTGCTGTTAAACAAGTCCCTCTCAATAACGTTAACGATCACAAGCTAGCTAGCATTAGCCAACAGTCATTCAGTAAGTCACCGTCACCTTTTTGTTGAGTTTTTAGACTTAAAACTTTTTTGACAGAGTTTGCTAATGTGTGCATTGTGTCACCACGGAAGCTGCTGAACATTCTACTATAAACATACATGTAGAACACCCCCAACGTGATGTCACTGCAAAGTATTAGACTAATACAAATAAACAACGACTTTATTTAGTTAAATGAAGGTCAGAAAAAAGCCTTTGTTGTCTGTAAATTGCCTCTGTATTGTAGTTTTAAGGAAGTTGTAGATAAAAGGATTCTGCCACTTGATGAAACTCTGACTGATAAATATTACCACAGGTACGATTCCACCAAACCAAGTTAGATAAAAAAACAAACAAACAAACATGAAAACCAGTCTTATGCACTTTAAGAATTTGAAGTTAGTTTTGCATGGCAACCGGGGCTCAGAATAAGCCTGGATTACTGAGAGAGGATCAGTTTGAATGAAACTAGGCCATCTGATACGCTCCATAAAAACTATTGTGAAAAGAACTTTGAAGTGACAAGTCCATTCACAAAACAGAGCTATGCGGACCAGGACTGAACCAGGGCTAAAGCAGGACTAAAACAGAAGTAAAACAGGTCTAAACCAGGACTGAACCAGGACTAAAACAGGACTAAAACGGAAGTAAAGTAGGACTAAAACAGAAGTAAAACAGGCCTAAACCAGGACTGAACCTGGACTAAAACGGGACTAAAACAGAACTAAAGCAGGACTAAAACAGAAGTAAAACAGGCCTAAACCAGGACTGAACCAGGACTAAATCAGAAGTGAAACAGGCCTAAAGCAGAACTAAACGAGAACAGAACCAGGACCAGCTGGTCTAAAACAGAACAAAATCAGGACTGACGCAGAACTAAAAACAGGACTAAACTAGAACTGAACCAGGACTAAGCCAAGACAGAACCAAAACTAAACCAGGACTGAAGTAGTAGTAAAACAAGACAAAAAACAGGACTGAACCAGGACTAAATCAGAACTGAAGCAGGAATAAAGCAGGTCTAAATCAGGACTAAAATAGGCCTAAATATGGACTAAACCACTCCAGAACCAGGACTAAAACAGGACTGAACCAGCCTTAATCAGATCTAAACCAGGACTTCAGAGGGATCTTCTGGACCAAACCGCAAAAGGGGGATTCCCAAAGTCAGGACTTAATTATCACTGTCACAGAACATGGCTCCCAAATCTGAAGATCTCAAAGTGTCTGGAGAGGAGAAATATGGGACCCCCATAAATACAGCAGACAGCCAAATCACACACACTGTACGAACAAAATGGAGTCCAGCACTTAAAACGATTACTGCAAGCTTCTGAAGCTAGAAAGATTCACACTAGTGTTGTTATGTTGCTAAAATTTCAAACCCAATTTCGATACTAAGGAATAAGCTTGATACTCAATACCGACACGATGATAATGAAAAGAACACTCTTTCTTTAAACAATAGAATGTGATTTTCAGTATTAGACTGTAGTACTCTCTTATTATTTAAGGCAACTAAATACACACACTGTACATTTAATCATCATAGGCAATTTATTTTCTACAGCTATACTTAAAAGTGAACTGTGTAACTTTTCTGGGAGAAGATCTGCTACCTGAGCTATCCATGGAGACAAGCAGGTAATGCGAACAGGCCAAGTTACAGGTCAGATCTGAGGAGAGGTGACCCCATTCAGAGTAGTAATGAGTATTTTACAATGCATGTTTTTAGCAATAGAACCAGCTGTAATTGAATACATGCTGGACAGGTTTAATAAGTTTAATGCCATATTGTGACACATTCCAGGCAAAGCAATAATATCTCCATGGAGACAAGCAGTATCCAATCAACAAAGAAGAAATGTATTGACAGTTCGTGCTGAAAGGGTTTTATATCAGCCCTGCATTTCCATTGAGTTTGCATGGCATTTCCATAGAGTTTGCATTACGACAAAGAGCCCACTACAAACTATACACTTATAGTAACACACAAGAGTTTTGGCTTCGTACTAGTTCAGTCCTGGTTTAGTTCTGGTTCAGTCCTGGTTTAGTCCTGGTTTTGTCCTGGTCTAGTCTTGGTGTTGCTCTGGTTTAGCCCTACTATAGTCCTGATTTAGACTGTGTTTAACCCAGAATAAATCTGTGGTTCAGACCTTCTTTAGTCCTGTTCAGTCCTGGTTCAGTCCTGGTTTAGTACTGGTTTAGTCCAGGTTTAGATTTTCTATAAACCAAGCTTTTGCCCTGGTTTATTCCTGTTTTTTCTCTGGGTTAGCCATGCACCAGTCTGGGTTTAGTCGCTGCGTTAGACCTGGTTTAGTCCTTGTTCAGTTTCTGGTTCCAACCTTCTTTAGAACTATTCACTCTTGGTTTAGTCCATTTCAGTCCTGGTTTAATCCTGGTTTAGTCCTTCTTTAATCCTAGTTTAGCACTCGTTTAGCCATGCTCCAGTCCGGGTTAGTAATGTTCACTCCTGGTTTAGTCCTGTTCAGTCCTGGTTTAGACCGTCTTTAGTTCCTGCTTTAGACCTGTTCAACTCTATTCAATATAAAAACGTTATTTTGAGTTAGACAGTAATTCATCAAACACAGTGAAAAGGCAAAAACCAGTGACCAAAATTATAGCCACAATCTTCAGCAGAGTCAGAATCTCCCACTTAAATAAATATCTGTCTATAAATACAGGTTGGTTAGTAAAAAAATCCCCCAAAACTAAAACTGTTACCATGCCAAGAAAACTATTTGCAAACCATTACTGAATACTAAACCAAGCATATACCTGTAGTTCAATATTACTAGTATTATTATTTGTAAATGATTGACTTTAAAGAGAGGGTATTTTACTTGGAGCATAACATATTTAGATCACCATGTTACCATTTATTGTTTTGAAAATGCTACATTCACTGAAAACAATGTATTAGTATGTTTTATAAGTTTCAAGAGAGTCCCCCTTCCTTTGCTCCCTGCGTTAAGTTACTCCCCCTTCAGAGTACTGTACTGCTGACAGTAACAGGAATGTTTGATTAGGGCTTGGGAGAGATTGCTAGATTACTCAAACGTGCATGTATGACATAAAACCTCTTCAGGTATAGTTTTGATAAGGGAACAACTTTAAAATGAGTGTTGTTCTAATACCTCTTTAAAAAAAATTCAGTCTGATGATGCTTGGCCTGCATACTGAGGCCAGTCCAATACAGCATAGTATGAAGTAGTCTAAGGCTATGCAATTTGTTACAGTACAAGAGTAAAAAATAAAATACCATCTTTAAATCTACAAGAATAAAAGAGATTTTGAGGACTGAAGTGTTCTAAGTATAGTGGTCTTGATGATAAGTTGTACTGATTTAGGCCGTGTTCACACCACAAATGTGCTAAAGTTTGTTTGATCCAGATCGATTTGTGGGCTTTATTTTTTCCGTATTCGTATTTGTACTTATCGTATTCTCACTGCACATTTGGCCAGTGGACTATAAAAGTAAACAAATACATGTGTATAACAATCAGCACATTCATTAGACAGAACTGACGGGGGGGCGGGGCAAATCAGAGGTAAATACAGCTTTAATTAGGCTCTGATAAGTGAGAATAAAAGAAGAGGACAATTATAAAGCAGCAGCCCAGTATTTATTTTTGTTGATCAAAGAGACAAACGGCTGGACGCAGTTAATGGCTTACAGTTTGTTAATGCTCCAGAGTTGAAGTAAAAGATACTCAGGTCCAAACCGACAGTGCACAAACCAGGGGCTGAGATTCAGACTGAACAGAGCAGCTTGTGGTGAGGCGGCAGGTGTCTCTGCCAGCAGAAAACCACAGACCAAGAGCACACGGGAACATGGGGTTCACTTGAGCTGAATCGGGCCATCCCTCTGGACCAGGGATTTCCCGGGCCGTTAGGCTAACCATGCGCTAACACAAAGGACTGCTCGCTCTGTCTTTTCTATCATCATCAGCATGTTTTAAGTGTCCGCAGAGCCTCAACATTCTGTATTTAACCTGTTCTGAGTGTTAGCGGTAGCATTACCTAAAGCGGCAGTGCTATGGGATCAGTGATTTGGTCTGAGTACCGATACGATACCTGAAAAATCTGGGATATCAGAGCAGTTTCCAATACCAATATTGGGATCGGAACAACCCTAGTCAAAACTAAAAAGCTCTAGAAAGGCTCTAAGTCAATTTTGCACTACAGAAAGGACACTACATAAGTTAATATTACTTTATCTGAGTACACTGACATTTTTGATTAGTAAAAATCACAATGGGAGTAAGGGATTTACTGTCATTTGAAATACTGGAGGAAAAAATACTTCTGACATGTGTTACTTAATTGTCCAAAACAAAACTAACATATCTTTGAGCAAAATGTGTCTTGTTCCAGTACAGATATATTGTATAAGCAGGTCTTGAGGTCAAAATAAGTCCACTGTGTACTGTATGAATATAAAGCATAACCTCTAGTCCCTGAGAGCTGTGAAAAGTGCTTATAAACTCATAGTGGTGAATAATTACGATGCTTAGAATGCATAAGATAAGTGAGGAATAACTTTCGACCACTGCAAACTGTTTAAAATGAACTACTTCTGTTTTTCATGTTTTTTTAATACAGTAAAAATCTGATTTAGTAACTTTAAGATTTTGCACAAGATAAAGCTAGTTTTCCCAGCTAACCCCTGGTCCCTGAACGCATCGTGTACCTGGAGGGGGGGTCCCGGTTGCTGTGGGAACCAGAGCAGCGAGGAAAGAAGCCGATTGGTCCAGACAACTTCATGACTTTGTTTAAAATGTCAAAACAAAAAACAAAAATAATCCTCTAAAAAGGTTAAATGTTCTCCATTATGGTGGTACAAGAAAGTCCCGGTTTAGTCCTGACTTAGACCTGTTTCATTACTGATGTAGTTCACTCCTTGTTTATTCCTGGTTGAGTTCTGGCTTAGTCCTGATTCTGTCCTTATTTAGCCCTGGTTTAGTCCATGGTTTTGGTCCCGGTTCAGTCCTGGTTTAGACCTGGTCCAGTCCTACTTCAGTCCTGGTTCAGCACTGGTGTAGCAGTGGTTTAGTCCCTGGTTTAGTCCTGATTTGGCCTGGTTTAGCCCTGCTCCAGCCCTAATTTAGGCTGTCATTAGTTCCTGCATTAGACCAGTTTTAAATCCTCTTTCGTCCTGATTTAGTCCTGGTTTAGTCCGGTCTCTGTGGGGTGAGAGTGTTCTGCAGACTGAGGTTTGCATAGAGCCAATGGGGGCGGGGCTAAATCCAAAGGTCCCTCCCCTCTGCAAACATTAACCCCCTCAATGCCAAATCTCACACCAAAACTAAACCCACTTTTACTTTTTGGTCAAAAAATACCACACAGTCTGGGAATCGAACTCTGCATTGCCTCGTTATGAGATACAAATCACAGTGACACTGAAGCAGATGCCCTCCCTGAACCACAACAAAACTAAGACAAAACCAAAACTAAACCAGGACTAAACCAGGACTGAATCAGGAGTAAACCACTAAACCATAAAGAAAACCAAGACTGCACCAGAAGTCAATAAGCTCTAAACAAGTATTAAACTAGGACTAAACCAGACTAAACCAGGACTAAACCAGGACTAATGCCAAACCGGAACTAGACCAGTATTAGACCAGGACTAGCCCAGTTCCAATCTCGAACTAAACCAGGACTTTCCCTACTTTAACCTTGTGTGTGTCTAAACTTTCTCCAGTCTTCCTAAAATAGTCCCTGGTCTCTCCCCGAGTCTGGATCAAAGCGAGTCTAACCCGGGATCCCAGACTGGCCCTGCCCACTCGGTCTAAACGGGACCTCAGACTGGGAGTGAGACCAGAACCAAGACCGGGACTGAGACCAGGACTGAGACCAGGACCGAGAACAAGACTGAGACCAGGACTGAGACTAGAACTGAGACCACGACTGAGACTAGGACGAGGTCTGGCACCAGGACTGAGACCAGGACCGAGACCAGAACTGAGACCAGGACCGAGACCAGGACCGAGACCAAGACTGAGACCAGGACTGAGACCAGGACCGAGACCAAGACTGAGGTCAGGACTGAGACCAGGACCGAGACTAGGACGAGGTCTGGCACCAGGACTGAGACCGGGACTTAGACAAAGACTGAGACCAGGACTGAGACCAGGACCAAGACCAGGAGCTAGACTCTAATTACAGAGCTGCGGCAGATCTGGCAACGCACCCCGCCGTTAGCCACCGCGAGAAGTAACAACCAATCAGAACACAGCAATCCCAACCCAGCTAAATTTGTCATCCACGAAGACAAGATAATATGAAAACTCTTTACATGAACTTAACTTGGATTAAATTAGAGTTATGAAAAGTATCAAAAATCAGACAGTAAACGATACAAAAACGAATATTGAAACTAAACACTCATTTGAGTAGGTATCAATATCACAGAACAGAAATGAACCTTTTTTGAATAGCTTTAGAATGACAGTATGGGCCACAGAGAAGTGCAGTTTAAATAAGGCTAACAACAGTAGCTGCTACAGGCCAAAGCTGGTTTGTTGTTTATTGAATGCGACTTTAGCACTGAATAGGATTTAAAAACCCAAAGCACTTCTGGATTACCACCTGATGATGCCACAAGGTGAAATAGAGTGTTGTGAACTGTGCAGAGGCAGACAGATTACTCCCCCCTCTCTCTCTCTCTCTGTGACTGATCTCTCCTAACCTTTGCCCTTTCACCTTTCACCCCAGAGCGTTCTAAAATGGAGTTCCTCTGGCAGACGACAGACGCTGCAGTGGAATGTCCCCTCACTGTCCCCCCTCGGTCTCTAGCTAGCACTCTCGCCTCACAGCCAAACGGTTCCCGGTTCCACTCCCGTGTCTTTCTATGAGTTTGCATGTTCTCCCTATGTTTTTGGTTTCTCCCATCAACCCAAAACATGCAAAAAAGGTCAAATCCTCCAGCTAAGGTAGTCCTGGAGATGGGTCCCACTGCTCCTGACAGTTCCTTCCTGACACTGAAGGATGGGTCAAATGCAGAGGACACATTTCCTTATGGGGAAAATAAAGTGTATCTTATTATTTAACATCTAAAACCCCTTTACTTCAAACTATGTCAGAGCTTAGTGCTCTATTGATTTGACCTGTTTTTCATACACAACATAAAACACAAAATACCAAAGATAAAATGTCCAAATTAACTTTGTGACCCAAGAACCAACTATACTGTGCAGTATCCAGATTTATGGACTAAACAAGGACTAAAGCAGGACTAAACTAGGACTAAATGTTATCAATCCTGCAGCTCTAACTGATAGTCCTGGTTTAGATCTAGACTTGAGTCGGTCTCATTCAGGACTCAGAATCGGCTCAGTGTTTTGTTGACACATTAAACAGGCCAAAGAAAAGCCTTTTGTGTGGGTGCAAAGACAGTGTTGCCAAAGAGCACAAAGGCACATTCCACACAGTCCTTTGACAGTCCAGTCTCCAGATCCAAGACCTGGTCCAGACCCAGATCTGAACTCATGTGAGTCAGAATCCCAGAACTGAAGCCAAGTTATGTGGGGTGTAGACCAGGACTGAACCAGGACTAAACCAGCATTATTACAAATTAAACCAAGACTAAAACAGGACTAAACCAAGACTAAACCAGGACTGAACCAAGACTATACCAAGACTTAACCAAGACCTAAACAAGGACCTAAACCAAGACTAAACCAGATCCAAACTCTGACTATAGAACTATATCTTTGAACTAAAAAGAGAGAAAAAGTTCTCTTTACAGGCACTGGAATTATTTAAAATTATGCAAAAATAGCAATAGTTCTGTTGAAAAATAGCTCACTTTAAATATAGTTTTAAGCCAGTGCTCTAAAAGTTCAGTGGTTTATGACTTGTCGTAGAGCTCATTTCTCATTCCAGCACAGAGGTGAGAATGGAGCGCTCTGAGTGGAGTTAGTTTTGACAAAGAGGTGACAAATTCTGCAGGTTTTACTAAGACAAAGGGGAATCAGACAGGAGCAGAGAGGAGCAGAGCCAGAGGAGCAGAGCCAGAGGAGCAGAGCCAGAGGAGCAGAGCCAGAGGAGCAGAGACAGAGGAGCAGAGACAGAGGAGCGCAGAGACAGAGGAGCGCAGGAGCAGAGCCAGAGGAGCAGAGGAGCAAAGCCAGAGGAGCAGAGCCAGGAGTAGTAGTAGCAGTAGTAGCAATAGAGGTAGCAAAAGTGAGTAGTAGTATCATTAGCAGTAGCAGTTGTAGTAGCAGTAGTTGTTATAGCAGTATTTACAGATGTAGGAGGATATTCAGTTACAGAAACCTAAACAATAAACAAAGGGAAAGTCGTGTGAGGTGAATCCAACATGGCTGACAGAGGTGTGCGGTCTGCAACGTTTATGGAGAGAGAGAAAGGGAAAGAGGAGGACAGAGAGGGAGAAAGAGAAATGGAGATAAAGAGGGAGAGGTTGGAATGAAAAGAGAGAGGGAGGGTAAAAAGAAAGAGGGAAAAGTAAATGGGAGCGGTGTGGGAGAGGGGAGGTAGAGAAAGTGAAGAGAGAGAGAGGGAGGGAGAGATAGAAGAGCAGTGGCGTGGAAGAGTCTGGGATATCCTGATCAGATGTGGTTATGATTATGAATATACTCTGAGATATTATATGAGAGAGAAGGAGGGAGAGAGATGGATGGAGGTGGAGGTGGGGACAGTCTTTGGTGCTGACAGACACAGACAGCGCTCAGATGGATGGATGTAAAGTTAGACTCGGGTTAAGATTTCATTCACTCCTAGCAAAAGTAAAAAGGTTACACTTGCGCATTAAAGGTCCCAAGAGTGTTTATGTCTACTTAATTTTGTAGGATAATAATGATTGTAAATGACTTTTACACAAATCAAGAAGCAGCTGAAAAACGTTTTAAAAAATTACAGGAAGTAGTGAGTTCCTGATCAAACAGACGACATCACACTGGGAGAATTCTGTCCAAAAGTTTTTTTATATTTGTATTTCTCATATAATAATCTCTGTGTACATTAGAGGAGTTTTGGCCCAGTGTACAGTTTGTTTGTTTATTTATTTATTTATTTATGGAGCTCCTTAGTGTGATGTCATGATTTCCAACCAGGAAGTAAAATTTGAAACCTAAAAAATGCCCAAACATTTGTAACATTTTTGGTAAAATCTTTTTGAACCTTAAGCTGAATAGTTGGTGCTGAGGTGATAACATATGAGGATCTAAAATAAGAAATACACAAATCATATAGAGGTCAGTTAGGTGTGTTTTGCCCAAGGACACAATGTCTGTATGACAGTAAATTTAATTCAAAGCCCTAGCTGTTTAAGACCTGCTTTAGTCCTGCTTTAGTTCTGCTTTAGTTCTGCTTTAGTCCTGGTTTAAATATGGTTAAGTCCTGCTTTAGACCTGCTTTGGACCTGCTTTAGACCTGCTTTAGTCCTGCTTTAGACCTGCTTTAGACCTGCTTTAGTCCTGCTTTAGTCCTGCTTTAGTCCTGCTTTAGTCCTGCTTTAGACCTGCTTTAGTCCTGCTTTAGTCCTGCTTTAGTCCTGCTTTAGTCCTGCTTTAGACCTGCTTTAGTCCTGCTTTAGTCCTGCTTTAGTCCTGCTTTAGTCCTGCTTTAGTCCTGCTTTAGACCTGCTTTAGTCCTGCTTTAGACCTGCTTTAGACCTGCTTTAGTCCTGCTTTAGTCCTGCTTTAGACCTGGTCTTAGTTTAGTTCTCCTTTTGTTTTGTTTTAGTTCCGCCTATTGACTTTGGTATTTAGACATTTCTTTGTTTAACTGTCTGTGTTTGCCTTTTAGCTCTGCTCCTGTGACTAGGTCTGAACCAGGACTAAATCAGGTTTTAACCAGAACAAAACCAGGTCAGAACCAGGAGTAAACCAGGTCTTAACATGGACTAAACCTGGATTAAATCTTAATTAGGACTCAGGACTTAGTATATAAATTATTAGCAGAATTATTTGTCGAAAAGGTGTGTCTGCAGATTATTTAAACATGCATGAATCACTCTAAATACAACTTGGAAAAACAATTATAACATATTTACAGAGGGGGTATTTGACTTCTGTGGTGTATTAACTGTAATACATAACATATTTAGATCAACATTTGTACCATTTTACCTTTTATTGTTTTGAAAATGCTAAATTCTCTAAAAACAACGTATTAAAAGTTGTATTTTCCTTCAGAGCACAATCACCGTGTATCCTGCTAATGAAACTACTGCACATCACATCAGGTTTGTCAAGTTGTAGTGTATTGCACCATGTTTTTGTATATTTATGAAAAATGGGGGTGCAGAAGCATGGGAACATAGGCTTATGGGTGGAGTCTGGTAACTGTAAGGAGGGTTCAAACGGTAGAAACAACTGTAGAAAGCTCCAAAAAGCTCCAAAAGTCCATTTCGTTTAATATCCCCTCTTTAAAAGCTCTTAAAAGTCTATTTTGCAGAATATGTCTCCTTTAAACAAGGTGAACAGACTGTCAGCAGGTGATGAAGGCTCCATGTGTTTATATTTACTGAACCTCAAACCGTGTCACTAAAGGGCTTTGAACAGCTGACCTCAGGAGCAAAGGGCAACCGCTCACTGCATATTTTACACTTTAACTAACCACAGATGCCCTCCCGTACTCCAATATCCCTGTGTGTCAGATGCCCTCCCATCCTCTTATATCCGTGTAGTGTTAGACTAAGATGCGGACAGTCCAAATGTCTCTAGTTAATCTGCAGAGAAAAACATTTGTGGATTTTATTAATGGTAAAAATAAGTTGCCATAGTAACCTTTGAAACTTGAGTACAGCCTTGTTTAGAACTAAATGCTGAGATCTTTAACTCTCCTTTCTTACATCCTAACTTTTACTTCCTGCCTCCTAGCTCCTAAGTCCTCAGGTGTGGCTCATTTCCTCACTCTTGACCTTTGACTTTTTGCGCCTTTTCATCCCCTGAAAATTTAACCCCTACAGGCCTACTACTACTACTACTTCTACTACTATTGCCGCTACTACTACTGCTGTTACTGCTAGTACTGCAACTACTACTACATTTGCAGCCATTAATTTATGAATAAGTACTCCATGTGGTCTGCTTTATTCTTTGTTTGATGTATTAATACATTTTATGATCAAAGATGTTCCTACATTTGATAAAAGGGAGTTTGCAGAAGCTTTGACTTTGTTCTAAATGAAAGACTCACTGATAATACTTTATATTTGAGGTCTAATTAGAATTTGAAAGAACAGACAAAGATCCAACGTCTGCACTGAAGAGGGAACCACTTTGTAAAAAGTGAAATAACAAGAATAAGATAGATTATCTGCAGGATAATTGAAAGATGTGAATTAGTCATGGTTCAGTAGTGGTTCAGTCCTGGTTTAGTCCTGGTTTAGTCCTGGTTTAGTCCTGGTTTAGTCCTGGTTTAGTCCTGGTTTAGTCCTGGTTTAGTCCTGGTTTAGTCCTGGTTTAGTCCTGGTTTAGTCCTGTTTCAGTCCTGGTTTAGTCCTAGTTTAGTTCTGGTTTAATACTGTTTCAGTCCTGGTTATTCCTGGTTTAGTCCTGGTTTAATCCTGGTCTAGTCTTGGTTTGGTCCTAGTTTAGTCCTGGTTTAATCCTGGTCTAGTCTTGGTTTAGTCATAGCCTGATTCATTCCTTTGACTCACTCTCTTTGTTGCTTAATAAACAGCTGAACTGAACGACATTTTAGATTTGAACAAGTTTCAACACAAAATGATTTATGACCAAACATCACAGTCATAAATTCCATGTTTTAATGTAAGCTTTAAAATGATTAGCAAATTTGTCTACAATGAATCCTCAGCTCCTCTGACACTCTCCTCTGCATCCTCTGCTTTATCTGACCCTCTTTTCCTCTTCCTCTGTTCCTGTTTCTCCTCCTCCTCCTTTCCTCTTCGTCCTCCTCTTCCTCCTCCTGCACATGCACAATAGAGTTTCATACCTGTCTGCGTCTCCCTGTCCCATGGAGTTGTGGTGCAATGTCTCTCTCACGGCGGACATGTTGGAGAGGTCGTGGAGGCGGTGCAGACGTCGCGTGTACAGACCCAGCCCTCCGTCTGTCAGGTAACTGCAAGAAAACACACAGCTTAAATCTTAAATCTATTTTTTGACCTTTCTACCATGTTATAACGTTCCCTCATCAAACACATGCCTGAAGAGTTTTTAGATGTCCTCCGTGCATGTTTGAGTAATCTAGTAATCTCTCCTATGGTCTATTTCAATCCGGCGTGACGTGCAGTAGTTTCATTAGTGGGAAACACACTGATTGTGTTGTGATGTGAAGGGGGAGTGACTTAGCATGAAGAGCAAAGGGTCAATAAAAAGTAACATGGTGATCTAAATATGTTTTGTGTTAGCGGTTAATACCCCAGAGAAGTAAAATACCCTCCATTTAAGAAATAAAATATGTTTGTTTGAATGTTGCAAATAGTGTGCAGTTTTTAAATCCACGAACAACGACGGGATAGAATTTGAAGACGGGAAATATTTGAACTTGTAAATATGAAATAGGTGACGAAAAAAGTGCACTAAAAGCCAATGAAGGCCAAAGTAATGCATGACGTGTCCACTTTAAAGATGCACTATGTAGCTTTTCACGTCAAGGGATCTGCGACCTGCTTGTTTCCATGGAGATGTTTGTTTGCTTGCTTGCCTGGAATGTTCCACAATATGGTATTAAATATAAATATCTTGCATCTGATTTTTATTCTTTATTTATTAATTTGAAAAACATGCATTCTTACTGTGAGTGGGTTTACCTCTCCACAGATCTGACCTGCACCCTGGACTAGTGTGTCTCCATGGAGATGTTAATGTGTTGTCTGTAATGTTCCACAGTATGGCACTGCAAATCTGTTTATAATTTTTCATTACACTTGTTTTTACTGCTCAAAAATAGCTTGAAAAACATGTATTCTTGTGGCCTGGTGGTATCAATCAACTGTCTCCATGGCGATACACAGGTTTAATGTCATACTGTGTAAAATATCGACGAAGCATTTACATAGAGACAAGCAGGCAGCAGATCTTCCACCAGAAAAGTTACATACTGCAGCTTTAAAGTTGAACTATTCTGCAAACCATGTTATAGTTGTTTCCTTCTTATTGACCCTCTGAACTTTCCATAAACAGTTAGATCTTTGTCCCTCTCCGTCTCTCGTTTCTCTCAGCAGCAGCACTCATAAAATTATTTCTCAAATGTGTTCATCACCATCAGAGCTTTTAGCCCGTTATTTAAACAGGAAGTCAATGCCATTTATCACTGTACCAACATTTACAACTCGAGAGAAAGAGGGAGGAAAAATCTGAAAATCTAAAAATATCATCTCTGAAATGTGTGGGAACTCTGTGGTCCATTCATGAGGGTTTAGTCCTGGTTTAGACCTGGTTTAGAACTGGTTTAGACCTGGTATAGACCTGGTTTAGTGCTGGTTCAGTCCTACTTTAGTCTTGCTTCAGTCCTGGTTTAGTTCAGGTTTATCTGAAATGTGTGGGAACTCTATGGTCCATTCATCAGGATCAGGAGTCAGTGAGCAGAGACAGAGGCTTTACACAAACAACAAAGACTGAACAGACACTGGGTTCAAACTGTGCGGGCCAAAAGTGGGTCAAAAATGCACGACAGGTTTAAAGCTGCACTTTGTAACTTTTCTAGCTTGTCTCCTTGGAGATGTCATTGCTTTGCCTGCAATGTTTTACAATATAACATTGCATTTATCTACTGTCAAAGAGACAGGTAGCCAAGGTTTCAGGTCAGATCTGTGGCAAGGGGTGACCACCATAGTAAGAATTTATGTTTGTGATTGTACTTTTTGCAATAAAACACCTGTAATTGAATAATCACACTATGCTTAAATGATACAGAATACAGGACTTTTAAGCTAATCATAATGACTAAATATTATTATAAAACAATGTCCTCAGTGACACTCAGTAGGTCTTAGATGAGTCTTAGAAATACTTTAGACCTGGGTTTAGTTACAGAGCTTTAATCAAGCTTTAGTCCTTGTTGATTACAGTTTAGTCCTGGTTTAATCCTGATTCAGTCCTTGTTTAGTCCTGCTTTAGTCCTGCTTTAGTCCTGGTTCAGTCTTGCTTCAGTCTGGGTTTAGTCCTGTATTTTCTTTATATTCCCTTACCTTTCTGCCTTAAACATGGCTCAAAGTTTTCATTTGGTATTTATCTCCACAAAAAAACATCTTATTTAAATCCCTTTGGTGCAAGATCCATTCTGCAGCATGTCTGTGGCTCCAAGTCTTGGTTTAGTCCTGGTTTAGTCCCTGGTTCAGCCCCTGGTTTAATCCTTGATTTAGTCCCTGGTTTGGTCCTGGTCTAGTTATAGTTGGTCCGTGTGGCTCTGAGCTGTTTCTCTGCTCCACATGGAACTAGTTGCAGGTGGGAGGGGCCTAATGCAAAATAGGTGGGCAAAGTTTACAGAGAGATAGTCCTGGTTTAGCCCCAGTTTATTCCCTGTTAGTCCCGGTTTAGTTCTGGTTTAGATCCAAAAGATTGAGCCTTCCCTCAGGGCAGGAACAAAGGTGGGGGTTGTGCAGGTGAGTCTGTATATAAGGAGGAAGAGACCTGGTTTAGTCCTGTTTTAGTCCTGGTTTACTTCTGGTTTGGTCCTGGTTTAGTTCTGATTTAGTCCTAGTGTACTAGACCTGATTTAGACCTGGTTTTAGTCCTGGTTTAGTTCTGGTTTTAGTCCTGGTTTAGTCCTGGTTTAGTCCTGGTTTAGACCTGGTTTAGACCTGGTTTAGACCTGGTTTAGACCTGGTTTAGACCTGGTTTAGTCCTGGTTTAGACCTGGTTTAGACCTGGTTTAGTTCTGGTTTAGTACTGTTTTAGACATGGTTTAGACCTGGTTTAGTTCTGGTTTAGTACTGTTTTAGACATGGTTTAGACCTGGTTTAGTTCTGATTTAGTCCTGGTTTAGTTCTGGTTTAGACCTGTTTTAGACCTGGTTTAGTCCTGGTTTAGTCCTGGTTTAGACCTGGTTTAGTCCTAGTTTAGACCTGGTTTAGTCCTAGTTTAGACCTGGTTTAGTTCTGGTTTAGTACTGTTTCAGACATGGTTTAAACCTGGTTTAGTCCTAGTTTAGACTTGGTTTAGTTCTGGTTTAGACCTGGTTTAGACTTGGTTTAGTTCTGGTTTAGTCCTGGTTTAGTCCTGGTTTAGTCCTGGCTTAGACCTGGTTTAGTCCTGGTTTAGACCTGGTTTAGTCCTGGTTTATAAAGAGGAACTGAACCATTGCCATTACTTATTTTGACATTTACAGACTGTCCACAGAAAGATGCTACTTCTCTATTGCTTAAAAGTTGTATCAACAAAACAAAAAAAATCACGTTCATGCCCTGAATGAAAAACTATTATCTAAAAATCAACAACGATCTCTCCTGATATGAACTCCCCTGACATGAACTCTCCTAAAGGATCTTAATCCAATAACAGCAGAGTCTGGCAGCGGCAGCACCACTGCACTCTGGTACACACAGAAAGTGGTTTAACTGTACACAGCCCGAGGCGAGAGAGGGAGGAGGTGGAGGAGGGAGGGGGAGAGGTGGAGGAGGGGGGTTAGGAGAGTGAGTGGGGGAGCGAGGGAGGGAGGGAGGGAAGTGAAGAGACAGCGGGAGAGATAATGGGGAGAGGTGAGTATGTGGGAGAAGGTGGAGCGAGGGAGATAGAGAGGGAGAGACAGGGGGAGAGAGGGACGGAGAGGGGGAGAGGGAAGGACAAAATGAGACAGAGGGGATGAAGGAGAAAGGAAGAGGTGAGTGGGTGAATGAGAAAGCGAGAGGTAAGTGGAGAAATGAGTGTGTAGGGGAGGGTAGGGAGAAGGGGAGAGACAGGGAGGGGGAGTGTGTGAAGAAGGAGGGAAGACAGTGATGAAGGAGAGGGAGGAGGAGAGGTATGGAGGTAAGAGGAGTGGGTGAGTAAGGGAAGGGGAGTGAAGTGGGTGAGGGAGGATAGGGCAGAGGAAGAGCTGAGTGTAGGGGGAAGAGAGAGGGAGCAGTGGGGAGGTGAAAAAGGTGAGGGAGGAGAAGAGGTGAAAAGGTTGAGAAGGGGGAGAGGAGGAGGAGGAACAGAGGGGAGCGTATGGGTGAGGGAGAAGCAGGGCAAGGGAGGAGGAGAGGGAGAAGTAAGGGAGAGGGAGGGGGAGGAGTGGGTGTTGAAGAGGGAGGGAGTGAGAGGAGGGAGAGGTGAGAGAGAGGGGGAGAGGGTTATATGAGAGAGAGCTGAGGATGAGGTGAGAGGTGAGGGTAGAGGGAAGGAGTGAGAAAGGAGAGAGAGGGAAAGAGAGAGGATGGGGAAGACGGGTGAGAGAGGGGGAGAGGTGAAGACATGAGGAGGAGGGGTGAGTCTGACTCTCTCTCCAGTTTGACTTTGGGAAATCAGTCAAATCTGTCTGAGGTCCTAAAACAGCGGAGGTCCTAAAAAGCAGCAGATTAACGACGTTTATAAGTTTAACAAGTTTATAAAGACACAGCACGAGAGCTCTCTGGTTCAACTCTCAGAATGTGTGGGGCCAAAAGTGGAGTTTGCACGTTCTCAATAGGGTTTTTAAAAGTATCGAAAATCAGGTACTAAAACTAATATCGAGCGATTACACAGATGTAAGGCCACATGGGAATATAAAAGAAAGTACTATTTTTTAATCTTGAAAATCATTTTAGTGATGCTGTGGCCAAGATGACTGTTTACAACTTTTCATATTGTTTAAACCTTAAAGCTGGACTATGAAACTTTTTCTACCCTTTACTCCACATTTGTTGTTACTTTGCCTGTAATGTTCCACAACACAGCATTTTCCATCTCGAGACAACCAGATAGCACCACAAGATACAAGGTCAGCTCTATAGAGAGGTGAGCCCACTTTTTTGAGCAATAAAAATACCCTGTAATTGAATAAAAGATAAACAACATTACAGGCAAAGCAGTAACAAGAACATGAAGACAAGCTTGTGACTGACCCTCCTCCAGAAAAGTGACACAGTGTGGCTTTAATGACACAGACAGAAACAAAGGCAGACATAGAGGAATGTTTAAACCTGTTTGAACAAAGGCGTGACTGTTAAACTGTGCCTCTGACCCTGTGGAGGCTGTGCTGCCCTCTTGTGGACACAGTGAAACAGTACAGCCCCACTGGATGTGGTGTATACAATGCTTACTGAAACACTGAAAGTTTATGCAAATATTATTTCGGAGTATAATAGTATGACAGTGTGGAAATGTAATCCAAAGTATTGATAGTTTGTGACATCACGCTGGGGGTTCAACATGTATGTCTATGGTGGAATGTTCAGCAGTTACCATGGAGACACAACGCACACATTAGCAAAGACTGCCAAAAATGTTTTTAAATAGTCTGAAAACTTCAGAAAAAATCGAAAAGGGATTTAAACAGCACAGTGATCAATCTGAGCGTTCATGGTCCTGTTTAGGTGTTTGATATTCAACAAAAAGGTGAGAGTGACTCAAAAAGGGTTGGCTAATGCTAGCTAGCTTGGGACTGCAATTTTTTGTGTGAGAGACATGTTTAACAGCACAAATCAGCTCTCCTGTTGTAGTTCCAACTAAGTCAGTGCTTTCTGGTTAGATTAACGTCTAATAGAGCTTCTGACAGAGTAGCGCCTACAGTTAGCATAGGACGCCCAGGGAATGTTGATGACATACATTACTTTAAGGATTTTTGCTTCTAATCAGATATAGCATTTTGACTTTAGTTGCTCCCTACTGTGCCTCTTCCTGCTCCTGTACAGCTGTTGAGCCTCTGCAGTCAAAAATACGCTGCTATGCTAATGTTGCTAATGTCAACAAAAGCAGAAATTCACTGTCAAATGTTGCTTCATTAACTGTTAAAATAGTAACAAAATTGGTCTTGCATTCTGGCTGATTTGAGCCCTTTCTGAGTTTTTATTACTTGGTTGAGTCTTTACTGTAATATACTGGTCATTGTTTTTCTGACTTGACACCTGGAATGTGCATCCAATGTTTAACTTTGAGATTACATCATTCCGAAATCCGAGTTATGGTCTCTGAGGGCATCTGGAATGGAGTATTAGTCATTCTGCAACTCAAATAAACTGTCTCTTACCCGCTGGTGACATCATCAGTCCGCGCCAGATTCTTGCTCAGCACGTCTCCGTCGCTCATGTATCCTGTCATCTCCATGGCCACACCCTCCAGCTCCTCCTCATCTCCCATTGGCTCAGAGCCCTCCCCAGCCCCGCCCCTTCCGGTCAGTTGGCGCTTCAGGTGCGCCGCGTACATGTATCGCCCTGATCCCGCCCCCCTACAGCTGTTAGCCAACGAGGGTGCGTCCCCAGCTTGGAGGCGGGGCACAGCTGAGCCTAGTCTCCATGATGCTGACAGGTGTGGGCGGGACAACAGGCTCCGCCCACTGTTAGAGTCTGAGGCGTCGAATGAAGCGTCCAGAGAGCTGAAAGACAGAAACAATAATAAAATGTTTTAAAACAGTACAATTACATAACCTGTTTCATTTGATTTATCGCCACCACACACAAGTTTTGTCGCAAAATGGACTAATAAAGACTATTTCATCATGTGAGCTTTTGAAGATCTAAAAAAATAAGAAAAAAAATTGTCATTTCTTTGAGGGGGCTTGTGTCTCCACAGACCTGACTTGTAATGTTTCTGATAAAGGGTTATCAACCTGCTCGTATCCTTGGCTATGTTCTGACTTGGCATGGCATAAAACTATCTATCTTCATGGAGAATGTTCCAGAGTTTAGTTTTAACTTTCTATCTCCATGGAAACAAAATATTACAGTGTGCTGCTTCAATAAGGTCCAATATTAAGCTAAATTGACTCTTGTGAGCTTTAAGTCATGTTGCAATGTTGCTACCTCCTCAAAAACATACCTGGAGTTGTTTTGTTTCATTCACACATGTCTGAGTAATTAGTCTGTCTACATCTCCAAACCTCAAAATGCTCTGTTCCAGCTTGGGATGTCATGTAGTTATCCCAAGGTGGAACTGAGTGGTTTTTCAAGTTAACAGCTACGTTTACCATTAGTCCAGAAGAGATTGGCAATTTCAGGGCTGACATTATTAAAATGATTCTAGTGAAGGTGTGTGGAGTTTAAAAACACAGTGGAGCACTTCCTGTGTTATAACATGACATCATAAGGTGGAACAGACCGTTTGAGACAAGAACTAAATAAGCAGGATTTGTGTGTTAAACATGTGTGAATGAAACAAAACACAATTCCAAGTATATTTTTGATGAGGAAACAACAGATCAGAAAAAAGAGTAATATGGGCCACTTTAAACAGTGTATCTGTGTGTGATTAAAGGTCCATGTTTGTACCTGTGTGTGAGCTGAGTCCCTCTCAGACTGGACATCGTCTCTTCCAGATTCTGTCTAAGATCTGCGATGTTTTTAACCGTCCTCAAACGCCTCGTCTCTGCGTCCTCGCCTGTAAAAGAAAACATACATAAAATCATATATAGATTTGAGGAAAAACATCTGCACTTTTTGTTCTGTTTAAAATGGAGATTCAAAGATCTCTATTCTCTTTATTATTATTATTATTATTATTATTATTCTCTTTATTATTATTCTCTTTATTATTATTATTATTATTATTAAATTTAATAAAGAATATTTTTTGACTCATAGCACCAAAAGTCAAACCTAAATCAGATCACAAACTAGTATTGAAACTAGATACTCATTTGAGCATTTGGTATCAATACCAAAAAAGGACAGAAATGAATCTTAGAATGATCTTGAGCTGTATCAGAACAAGTATACGACACATAGACTAGTAAACACCCATGGACCA
Source organism: Periophthalmus magnuspinnatus (assembly GCF_009829125.3). Lineage (NCBI taxonomy): Eukaryota > Metazoa > Chordata > Actinopteri > Gobiiformes > Gobiidae > Periophthalmus > Periophthalmus magnuspinnatus. Next base: position 14,335,916 of record NC_047128.1, on the reverse strand, counting down.
CTCGTATAAGCCCCACAGACCTGTTAGATCTTCGATAGATGTGAGGTTGTGTTTGGAGTCTCGCCCGTCACTGTTCACCTCGGCCTCTTGAGATCTGAAAATAAAAATATGAATTTAAACTAAAGTGAAAACCAAAGATCTGCAACACATGAATTGGGCTAAGCTAACATCCTAACGTGAGTCGAGTGAAGCAATATTTACTGATGACGAAAACCGACCAATCACAGCGCAGATCGACCTTGACTTTTGCAAGAGGAAAATAAATAACTCCTTTTATTTCCTACAGCTTTTAAAGGGCCTGCATTGCATTTTCTGATTTATGTTATGTTATTTCCTCATCAAAAACATTGTTGTGTTTTGCTTCAATCACACACAACACAAACCCTGTACATTTAGTTCTTCACTCAAACAGAAAACACTCCACCTTGTGATGTCATGTGGTAATACAGGAAGTGCGTCACTGTGATTTTAAACTCCACACACCTTCACTAGAATCATTTGGATCATTTCAGCCCTGGAATTGCCAATCTCCACTTAACTAAACATAAAAGAAGCTGTTAACTGAAAACTACCACTTCATGACATCACAAGGTGGAACAGAGCATTTTGAGCTTTGGAGATGTAGACAGACTAATAATAAAGAGTTACTCAAATGTGTGAATGAAACAAAACACAACTTCAGGTCTGTTTCTTGAGGAAGTAACAACTTTATAACATGGATTTAAGATCAAAGTCAGTTCTGTCTAATATAGGACCTTTAAAGCTGCAATATATAACTTTTTGGTGGGGGATTTTCCATTTAAATGTGATTACTTTGGCTGGAATAAAGCTAAACTATCTTATTTTTATTCAATTACAGGTGTTTTTATTGCTAAAATCTGCTTGTTTCCATGGAGACAAGTAGATAGATGTAATGCTATAGTCTGAGTGTGCTGTCTGCATCTAATTATAAAGCATTGGATTGTCCGAGAATCAGGAAGCGCGCTTTAGCATGCTAGTTGTTGTTATCTTTACCGTAGTCAAACCAAGTCATAATTAAAAAAAACATAAAAACCTGTCATTTGCACCTTAACAGCTCATAAAAGTAGAATAACAAGTCTGCTTTTCTCACCTGTACATGAAGGGGGCGACGGTGGCCATGTTGGGGTGGCAGTGCAGTTGTTGGTTCTGGGGCAGTTGAACGCTCACTGTATTCGACGCTGTGCTCTGTGTAGTACCTGCGGCAGCGACACAAGGGGCGCTGTTTCCTGCTCTCTGCCCCTCAGTGGAGCCCAGACTGGAGCCGGAGTCTCTGTCCGCAGCCCCTTTGGACACCAGATGCCCTCCCAGACGTGCGCTTTTTGGACGCTCCAACACCTCCTTAGATGATTTCACAATCTGATTTTTCGCTCCTGGTTTTGGAATCCCACTTTGCACTTCCTTTTTTGTGACTTTCCCGCCTTTTGGAATAAAACTGGCGATTTTCGACGTGCGTTTGTTGCAATCCGAATCCAACATTTCGTCTTTTGATTCGTCGACTTTAATCTCGGGCGTAGGAACTCTTTTTGAGGAATCTTTAACTTTACTTTTGTCTTTTTCTGGTGCTTTTACAGAACTTTTCTTAGCTGTTAGCGCCCGGCTAAACGTCCTTTGCGCAATTCCTTTTAGTGCTATTTTGGGACTGCTAGCCGTCGCAGGATTCGCTCCATTTGTTGCTGGTCGGACATTCCCATTGTCAACTTCCAATGAATCCGTATTTGAAGAAGATTCAGTTAATTTTACTGAAGTAGCATTTTCCGTAGACGATTTTGATGCACTTTTGCTGTTAAATAGTTTGAGTTTTTCGAGCATAGACTTCTGGGATGCGACTTTGGGCGGGGCATCTGAAGTTTTTGCGCTGGTTTCATGTGTTTTGGTCGAACAGGAAGTTGAAGTGGAGTTTTTGTTTGTAGATTTGTTCCTCCACGGTTTGCTGCTGGCGTTGGGCTGAGGGATGGCTGTGTTGTTGTTGGACGAAGAGGAAGGGGGTGGGACCAGAGCGGAGTAGGAGGTAGCTGATTGGACGCTGGTCGAGACAGGTGAGTGCTCAGTCATCGCCGATGGATGGCAGGTCAGACCCTCGGAAGAATCTGAAAAGAAAAGAGATAAATAATAAGTTTAAGGTCCTTAGCCAAAACTGACTCTTGTGAGCTTTGAGCCATGTTATAATGCTATTCTCTCGTCAAAAACAGACCTGGAGTTGTGTTTTGTTTCATTCACACATGTTTGACACATGTTCCACTTAGTGATGTCATGAAGCAACATTATTTCAGTAGTGATTGGCAGTTCCAGGGCTGAAATCATCCAAATGATTATAGTTAAGGTGTATGTATTACCACATGAGTGTTTTCTGTTTGAGAGAAGAACTCTCTAAATATGCAGGGGGTTTGTCTGTTTAACGTGTGTGAATGAAACAAAACACAACTCCAGGTATGTTTGTGATGAAGAAACAACATTATGATCATAAAATAGCGTAATTTGAGCTCATTTAAAATGCAAAATAGGCTTTTCTGGAAAGTTCCACAGTATGGCATAAATCCATCATAGACAAGCAGACAACGCCATTAGACCAAATGACAGGTTGGTCAGGTCACAGAAAGAATGTCGTTTATCAAAGTATTTCTGAACAATAAAAACACCTGAAATTGGACAAATGTAAGATTTTAATGTTCCAGGAAAAACAGTAACATCTCCATGGAAACAAGCAGGTGGCAGAAACCAGAAAACTTACATAATGCACTTTCAAAATGTAATACATTTTTGGCACGATCTTGTCAGTTAGTTGCAGAACTGAAAGGAGTCCATCCCACAACCTCCTCACTGAGAGAAAGAGACAGGCTAACCACTCTGCCACAGTAACAGTGTACACAGACGAAGCCGTATAAGGACTTTGTTTAAAAATGTTTAACGTTTTACCAATGAGTCGCGTGTTTATAGAGACCAACCCAGGACCACCTCTGATCATGTTCACACTGCTGCATCTCACCAAATAGCTCTTTTGAAGCTACGCACAATTCTAATCTCGTTCAAATCTGTCATTTAAAAAAGTTGCAAAAAGGGTAAAAAAAATAGTTATTGTAGTCGTGTAATCTTCCAAACAATGTTAAGCAGACCTATTCTGCAAAATGGTCTTTTCAGAGCTTTTAACCATGTTATAGTTGTTTCCCTTCACCAGCTACTCATCCATAGTTGTATTTGGAGTGATTCGCGCATGTTTAATCGCTTATTTTCAAGACGCCATATTGCCAATCTGCCTCCATTTTCATCGCCACCGGTACAAACCCAGTGACGTACGGACTTCATTCTCATTCTCATTTTCATTCATTCTCCATTTTGTTTTCTTAATCGACTGATACTCGTAGGATTCTGCAGCATTGTGTAGTCATTTTGGTACAAATGAAAAAAAAATCCTCTGCTATCTAGTGTGATGTGCATCTGTACATAAGAGGAGCTGACAGCATGTGGCGCTTTGTTGTGATGATGTTTAAGGCGACGTCAGCTCCCATTGGGCACTGCAGTTTTCTAACACAGAAGTCACTGCCACTTGTTTCTTTTATCAAGAGGTTTTAGATCAATATTGCAATTTAAAATGTGGAAATTATAACATAATGATCCACGGATGCCATAGGTTATAACTACAGAGCAAACACAAGCACAATATGTCTGATTTAACTTTACAGTCCATTCACTTCATACTTAAACCTCAAATAAGACATTTTAACATGTTTTGGTACATTTCTTTCAATGATTTCTCTGATGTTGGAAATTCTTGAAATAATTCTGAACCCTGTGACTCTAAAGTTTTCCTAAATCATACAAAATTCTGAATATTTACATCATAGTTTTGCAATAAAAATCAAACTAAAACTGAAACTGAAAAACAAACAGTAAAAATGTGTTTATAATGATCAATACATTTGTAGACACTGCATCTGAACTGACCTAAGTTATCATTCTACGAGACAATTTTCCCTACGCAGTTTTGCATTTGCATAAAAAAATCTTCTTATGTTATGCTGTTGTGACCAGGTACGACGTTTGAGAAAGATTTAAACTGAGAGGAAAACAAACTCACCGCGAAGAGACGTTTGAACGCAGAGCTGTGAGAGCGACAGAGTTTGAATATTCAAAACCAACCGACTCAGGACAGAGAGAGAGGAGAGGAGGGGAGGGGGGAGAGAAGACGGAGAGGGAGGGACAGAGAAGAGAGGAGAGACGGGGGGAAAGCAGGAAGAGAGAGAGAAGGAGGCAGGGATAAGAGGAGTCAGAGAGAGGAGGGAAGAAGGGAAGGGGGAGAGGGAGGGAAAGAGAGAGAGAGGAAATATATGAGAGCAAGAGGCAAGGAGAGGAAGAGGAGAGGGTGAGGGGAGGAGAAAAAGAGAGGGGAAGGGAAAGGGTGTCAGAGGGGAAAAGGGAAAATAGAGGGAAAGGGAGGGAGGGATGGAGAGAGGAGGGGAGAGAGGGGGGAGAGAGAGAGCGCTGAACCAAAACATGAATGTGCCCCAGTCATAAAAGTGCAACTGTCAAAGTCTAAAACAGAGGCGGCCCCAGAGGAACGACCTGTTTAAGTCTGGAGCCGAGAGAGAGAGATAGAGAGGAGAGGGAGGCTCACAAACTGGAGAAAGAGGGAGGGAGAGAAAGAGGAGAGGAGGGAGAGAGAGAGCGAGAGAGAGAGAAAGGAGGGACAAAAGGGATTCACAAACTGGAGAGGGAGAGACAGAGACAGAGAAGGGAAAGAGAGAGAGAGAAGGAGGAGGGAAATAGAGAGAAAGAGGGACGGAGGAAGAAAGAGGGATTCAGAAAGGGAGAGGGGAAGGGGGAGAGAGAAAGGATAGAGAGAGATTCATAGACTGACGTGTGTCACCTCGTCTGAGTCAAACATTCACACAGCAGTGGTGCAGTGGTTAGTTCTTTCCTCACAGCCAGACAGCTCATGGTTTGAGTCTGCATGTTCTCCCTGTGTCTACCACCTACACATATGCTACTAAACACCTGTTACAAAAGTAAAGCCATAACTATTTAAATTATTATTATTATTATTATTATTATTATTATTATTATTATTATTATTATTATTATTATTATTATTATTATTTGCATATTTATGTAATTGCTTGTGCTGCCTGGATTTTGTTGTAGTTCTGTTGTGGTGTCTGTTGTATTATCAGTGTGGGTGTGGTACATGTACATCCTCGCGTCTGTTTGCCCTCTGTAAAAAAAACAAACAAACAGACAAAACCAGTCCAGCTCCTCTAGGGGTCCTGGGTTTGGAAATCACTAGGAAACAGGATCCTTAAAGAGGGAATATTTTACTTCTAAGGGGTAACAAATAACACGTTTAGATGACCACGTTACCTTTTATTGATTTTAAAATGCTATATTTGCCAGAAACAACATTTGCTCTCCCCTTTGCTCTCCGCCCTAAGTCGCTCCCCCTTCAGAGTGACATCCCAACACAATCAGCTAATGAAGCTACTGCACATCACATCAGGTTTGTAAAATTGTTGTGTACAGTTTTGTTTCATGTTTTTGTATATTTACAGAGAATTGTCGTGTGGGAGCATGGGTGACATAGGCTTGTGGGCGGAGCACTGCTTACAGCTAACCATAAGGAGTGTTCGACTAGGGCCTGGGAGAGAGCGCTAACATACTCAAACATGTACGGATGACATAAAACCTCTTCAAGTATGTTTTTGATGAGGGAACAACATTATAACATGGTAGAAAGCTCAAAAAAGTCAATTTTGCATATATCTTATCGTTAAACGTCCTCCGTACATGCAGTGTGAGTGAGTCTTGGTGGTGACATTCAGGTCAGTTAAAGTTTTGTGAGGATCTCATTTTAATGTCTAACCAGCCTCAGGTCTAAGTCCAGAGTCTGTAGAAGAGTGACCACAGTCTGGACTGGTCAACCAGGTCTGACAATAAATTAAACCAGTTTATCTGAAACTAACCTCATCTTTCAGCTCATTATTTAATCAATTAGTGTTGTCACGATGCTCAAATTTCAAACTTGATTTCCGTACTAACAAATACACTCGGTACTCAATACCATTCCAATCCAAAAAAGTCAACATATATATTTAAAATGATCTGTGTAAAATTCTTTGTATTTGACCCATACTTTAGTGCTCTCCTTGGGACTTCTGTGCTCACGAGTCAGCAAGTTCACCAAACCATCTGATCCTGCTCGGTTTGACCCAGATTCTACGCTTGACCCGGTAAAGTTCTGCACGTTTTGTCTCAATAATGCCCCTCTTCACTCCCTACCCCAACCCCTCTCACCGCTCCCTCACCCATCCAAACCACCCATTCATAATCACTCTAACCCACTTTCTTCAAACGCTAAACGCTAGCACGGCTAATTGGGTACTAATCACTTCCTAATGGTGGCATTGTTAAGCTAAATGCTAACCACAGAACAGTAAAACGTGCTATTTCAGTCTTGTTTAAGTGCTAGTTTTGTTCTCTTTTGGACCAGGTTTAGCTCTGATTTAGTCCTAGTAGAATCCTGGTGTAGACCTGGTTTAGTCCTGGTTGAGACCTGATTTGGTTTTGGTTTAGTCCTGCTTTAGTCCTGTTTTAGTCTTGGTTTAGACTTAGTTTAGACCTGGATTACATCCGATTTAGATCCACGGCTTAGACAAGTCCTAGTTTAGTCCTGGTTTAGTCCTGGTTTAGCCCCGGTTTAGCCCTGGTTCAGTCTTGGTTTAGCCCTGGTCTAGTCCTGGTTTAGCCCTGGTTTAGTCCTGGTTTAGTCCTACTTTGGTTTTAGTTTAGTCCTGGTTTAGCCCTGGTTTAGCCCTGGTTTAGCCCTAGTTAGGTCTTGGTTTAGACTGGGTTTAGAACTGATTTGATTCCAGTATCCATCCGGGTTTAGACCAGGCTTAGACAAGTCCTAGTTTAGTCCTGGTTCAGTCCTGGTTTAGCCCTGGTTTAGACTGGGTTTAGTCCTGGTTTAACCCTGGTTTAGCCCTGGTTCAGTCTTGGTTTAGCCCTGGTCTAGTCCTGGTTAAACCCTTGTTTAGTCCTGGTTTAGCCCTGGTTTAGCCCTGGTTTAGCCCTGGTTTAGCCCTGGTTTAGTCCTGGTTAAATCTTGGTTTAGTCCGGGTTTAGTCCTAGTTTAGTCCTGGTTTAGTCCTGGTTAATCCGGGTTTAGTCCTAGTTTAGCCCTGGTTTAGTCCTGGTCTAGTCCAGGTTTAGTCCTAGTTTAGCCCTGGTTTAGTCCTAGTTTAGCCCTGGTTTAGTCCTGGTCTAGTCCAGGTTTAGTCCTAGTTTAGTCCTGGTTTAGTCCTGGTTAAATCCTGGTTTAGTCCTAGTTTAGCCCTGGTTTAGTCCGGGTTTAGTCCGGGTTTAGTCCTAGTTTAGTCCTGGTTTAGTCCTGGTTTAGTCCTGGTTTAGCCCTGGTTTAGTCCTGGTTTAGTCCTACTTTGGTTTTAGTTGAGTCCTGGTTCAGTCTTTATTCCAAAACTATTTTCTTTAAAAATAAAAATGCCAAAATGAGTTTCTTTTAAATGATCAGGTTTCTTTTTTCTCTAAATGTAATTACACCCAACAGTTCAGGAAGTGCTTAAACTGTGTCTGAAATAGAAACGTCTAAAAACAACGTGGGACCTCTGACCCTGTGCCTTCGAGCAAAACGTCAAACGAACTCAAACCCTCAACTCACTGTGGTCTCAACGAAAGGAAACAGGACGAAGTATTTATGACCAAATGGACTATTATAGAGACAGATAAGAGAGGAGAGACAGAGGGAGGAGGAGGGAGGAGGAGGGGGAGAGAGAGGGAGGAAACAGGGAGGATGAGAAAGAGGAGGAGAGAATGAAAGAGAGAAATGCTGGAGAGAGGGAGAAGAGAGAGGAATACGGGGGAGAGGAGGGTGAGAGGAGGGAGAGACAGAGGGATGAGAGAAAAAAACAGGGTGAGGAGAAAAGAGACAGAGAGGAAATGGACTACTACATGGACAGATGAGAGGAAGGGGGTGAGAGAGGGACAGGGAAATGGGGGAAAGATCGAGGAGGGGTGGAGGGGGAAGAGGGAGGAGAGAGGGAGAGAAAGAGAGCAGCGGGGTGAGGAGCAAAGGAACGGCGAACATGAAAGGGAGAAAGAGGGAGAAAGAGAGCAAAAGAGACGGGAGGAAGAGAAAGGGAAAGAGGGAGATGAGGCAGGGAGGAATAGAGATAAAAAGAGGGGGACTGGTGGAATAAAGAGAGATAAATAGAGGTGGATTCTCTGAGTTAAACATGACAGGAGCAGTAGGACCCATCTCCAGACCTTGAGCTAGTCTTGGTCAGGACTACCTCAGCTGGAGCATTTGACCCGGTGTACATGTTTTGGGTTAATGGGGCAGACCTGAGCGCCCAGAGGAAACCCATCCAGACACAGGGAGAACACGCAAACTCCACACAACTAGCCACTCAACCACCGTGCTGCCAATGAGGCTAAAAAGACGGTAGTGAGTTAGCAGTGAAGTGAAGGGAATAACTGGTCAGAATAAGCCCAGTGAATGAGAATGGACTTTAAAATCCCACCTGATGATGTCACAAGGTGGAACAGTATTTTTAACTTTAATGTCGATCTGCAGGATTACTCAAACCTGCATTAAAACTGAAATACAAGAACAACTGTTTCACCACATGACCCAAAGTAACTCTCTTCTCCTCGTATTGACAGATCACAGTTGCTGATTGTAGTTTTAGAATAAATTTCATGAACGTTAACAATGTAGACTTTCAATTAGTGCAATTTAACACAAAAATAGTCAACTTTGTTCCTCCAAACTCTTGTGTCTGCTCCAAACCTCATGCATTTACTGACAGAGGATTGGCTGTAGACCTGTGCGTTAAAACACCTAAAGATGATCACTGATACATGACTGAACCTAATAAAGTCATTTATCGCATGAACTCAAAGCTCAAATAGTCGATCAGAATCTAAGGTTTAAAATATGTTTATCAAAGCGTCTCTCACCTGATCCACAGCAGTTTCCTCATAAACTGTGTCAGTGCATTCCTCTGTTCCTCTGCTAATGTGAGAGCGACTCACAAGTGTCAGACCAACCAGAACACGATGATTACACGCAAAGAGAGAGAGAGAGAGAGAGAGGGAGGGAGAGGGGGAGAGGGGGTGGAAGAAGGAGAGGAGGAGGGGAAAGAGAGGAACAAGGAGTCAGAGAAAAAGAGGTAGACAGAGGGGAAAAGAGAGGGAGGAGGGGAGAGCAGGGGAGAGAGAGAGGAGGAGGAGGAAGGGGAAGAGGGATGGAGAGAGGGGAAAAAGAAGAGAGAAAGGAGGGGTGAGAAAGAGATAGGGAGAAAGAGATAATGAGGGAGGGGGGGAGAAAACAGAGAGAAGAAGGGATGTATTACGGGGAGGGGAAGGAAAGACAGAGGAAGGGACAAGGGAAGAGAGGAGAAAGAGAGTGACAGAGAGAGAGAAAGGCAGAGAGGAGAGAAAGCGGGAAAAAGAGGGGGAGGTAGAGGGGAGGTAGAGGAGCATGTCTGAGCTCGTGTCACTGCCTCTGGGTCGACTTCAGCTCAGGAAGAATCTGTTACCTCTGTCTTTTAAGTACTTATAGTTCAAACTGGAATGTACTGACCTCAAATACTGTTACTAATACTTCAAACATGTACTGCACTCAAATTCTGCTACTGCAAAATAAAAAAATACTACTATTGTTAAACATACTGCTACTGCAAATATACTGTTTTCAAATACTACTACTAATAAGTCAAACATGTACTGCACTCAGATATTGCAAAAATACTGCTACTGCAATTTACTGTTACTCTGAAGCCAGAGCAAAAGTAGATGAATATTTAAACTATAATCACAGTTAACCAGGTCCTAATCCAAGTCTAAAGCAGCACTGAAGCAGCACTGAAGCAGGACTGAAGCAGGTGTTTTAGTTTTAAACTGTGTGGTCTCATTCTGGCCTGTTTAAACTGAGCAGCGTGACTCAAAAACAGAAAAACATCTTTAACAAGTTTAAAAGCAGGTCATGAGACACACTCTTCTCTCAGTCTGAGGAGGGCGCTGCACTGGATATTACAGTAGCAGTCCCTTTAAACATCCAAACATGTTTACTCTGGACTTAGGGTAAATAAGTAATGCCCTGGCACACACACATTTGCCCCAACGCTCTGAACTACTGCAGCCTTAACCAGATGGACCAGTGTGTTTAAGTGGGATACAGGGGTTAGTACAGAAACATTTTCAACTCAAATCCCGAATAACCAAATTTGGCCTGTGTCCTACATTTCTCTATTAGCAGCAGAGACTCTGATCAGCAGCAAGACGTAAAGAGCGCGCGGCATTTAGTGTTCACCGCAGTGTTGGGGCTTGTGTGACGTGAAGAAGGAGCAGCTCTGTGAGGAGCAGCTCTTCGGCCAACTCATATTTTTTGAACCTTCTTGCAATGTTTATACATGTTAAGGCGCTGACAACTGCTGTTACAGAGTGTGGGCCCTCGTGTGTGCAGTTGTGTGTGTGTGTCTTAATGTGTCAGTCAGTCTGCCCCAGGGCGGCTGTGGCTCTCTAACCAGGACCAAAGTGTGACCTGCTTAAATTGTCAATGTAGCAAAACTGCTGCTACACCAAAAGTACCACAGATACTACATGTACTGTATCTATCTTCACATATAGTCCTTGGGCTCCTTCACAGTCCCACAGGCTTACACTGGCGCCTGCTCCCTGTGTGAGCTTGTGACTGAAGTCAATGTAATTTTCTGTGCAGTTTAATCTAATAGTGTTATTTCAGTCACACACTTCAGCTCAGATACACAGAGCCGTCTCACCAGTGACACAGTGACACAGATACAACACAACACTGTAGTGATGAGATAAACAGGTCTGCAGCAGTACCAGAAAACCAGTTCAAACTGTCCACTCTTTAGTCCAGTCTGGTTTTGGGTCTAGTCTTTGGGCCAGTCTTTGGTTGGTTTTTCTCTTTTACCTCTAATGGCTAACTTTGGTCTTACTGTCTTTAGTGGTTTAGTCCTGGTTCAGTCCTGGTTCAGTCCTGGTTCAGTCCTGGTTCAGTCCTGGTTCAGTCCTGGTTCAGTCCTGGTTTAGTCCTGGTTCAGTCCTGGTTCAGTCCTGGTTCAGTCCTGGTTCAGTCCTGGTTCAGTCCTGGTTTAGGCTCTTACCTCTAGCGGCTGGTGCTTTGGCCTTGCTGTCAAACACTTGGCTGCGGCGGTTACAGTTGGACCCGATCCGGCCCGAGGACTCTGCAGTCGGGACTCGAGACCCAGTAGGACCTGGGAGTCTGAGGACAGAATCAGAACCAGAGACCGGGTCAGACCCAACAAATTCAGACCTAAACATAAGACTTTGTTAGGAGGGGCTCAAGCTGCACACTGGAAAAAAAAAAAACAAGGGGGTGAAGCGAAAAGGAATAAAGAGGAATGTCTCTGAGAGATTGATTTTTGTCTTTAGTCTGTGTGCCGTGTGTGCTTTTAGTATCAATGTATCGATCCAATACTGGTATCAGATACTGGTTCCAATCCTGAAAAATTTGCTGGATCGGATACTGGATTCCAAATATCGGTCCAGTCAATGTCCTGGTTGGACATATAAATTGATGTTATAAGACTATTCACTGGCCCAGAAAGTATCATAATGTTTGAACTTTTGTTTATACAAAGTTGTAGTTAAGATAAATAGCAGCCACATAACACATTTGGATCAGTTTTGTATTATGCTATTTTTGTTTAAAGGAAATAAATATCATTTTCGTCTCTGCACTGGTATTGTTTGATATTGGATATTGGCAGATACTTAAAGCCATAGTATGAAAATCGGTATCAGAACTGAAACAGCTGGATCTGTACATCCCTGTTCTTATTTTACTTATATGATTATGTGTTGCATCTCACTGATCTTTAATGTCTCTGTCATGTGCATGGACTGGATGTTTTGTGTCTATGTCCTGTTTTCTGTCTTGCCATCAATCTGTCAATGGAACTACAGACGAAAATGAGCCTGTCTAACTCTGGCACATTTACATCTGTACTAACACAAGATGATTAATGTGCACTGCCCCATATTCAATACATAAATATGAAAAATTACGTTTATGAATTGAATTAAAATGTATTTACTTACAACCTACGTGATTAGGCTTTTATATATATATATATATATATATATATATATATATATATATATATATATATATATATATATATATATATATATATATATATATATATATAAATATATATATATATATATATATATATAAATATATATATATATATATATATATATATATATATATATATATATATATATATATATATATATATATATAAGAGATACTCAATTTAACAGGTATCAATACTGAAAAAACAGTTGTAATCTTTATCAACACCAGTATAGAACCACATGGTAACTTAAAGAAAGCACTTTACTTTTATTTTGTGTGGAAAATTACACTTTATTATCCAAGTGTTTTTTTAAACATTGTGGTATTGAAATTAGTAAAGAGTATTGAGCCTTTTCCTTAGTTTCAAAATGTTAGTACCGTGGCAACACCACTAACAACTCAGGTTCAGTTGTGATTGCAGCACCTTTTAAAAACAATGCTACATAGAGCACCTTTTCTATTTAAGGCTTACATAGAAAAGGAAGACTCAAGAAGACTTGAGCTTAAATTTTAAACTCAAGTCTTCTTTTTTAATTCAGTTAATTTGACCATGTAAAACATGTTATATCCAGAAGGGGGCGCTGTTTCACTTCAGAGCACATGTACAAACAACCAAACTGTTCATGCTTCACCAGAGAAAAATCAAAATATTAATATAAATTAGACTCAAAATCCACATGCAACAAAATCTGTCAGAAATGAAACATTTTTGCGACATAAAGTCAAATAATTCACACAGATCCATCTTATAAACCTCTTTGTTCAAATCAATTATTAATAAAACATTTTGTAAAAGGGGGAGGGGTAAAATCAAGCAGCTGTGAAGTGTCAGAATGGGGTCATGTAGAGGTCACAGCCAAACACAGCCTGGAGCTACATTAGAGTTAGCTCCTCATGCAGTTGATCACAGCATTAGCATAGAAACTGCCTTTGAGCAGACACACCAAGCTAAGGCTAATAATGATGCTAAGGAGATGTTATCTGATCAGAGGCAGGTTTATGTTTAGTCTTGGTTAAATCCTGGTTCAGTCCTGATTTAGTCCCGGTTTAGACCTCAGTCCTGCTTCAGTCCTGGTTTAGTCCTGATTAAATCCTGGTTTATTCCTGATTTAATCCTGATTCAGTCCTGGTTTAGTCCTGGTTAAATCCTGGCTAAATCCTGGTTCAGTTCTGGTTTAGTCCTGGTTTAGTCCTGGCTTAGTCCTGGTTAAATCCTGGCTAAATCCTGGTTCAGTTCTGGTTTAGTCCTGGTTTAGTCCTGGTTAAATCCTGGTTAAATCCTGGTTTAGTCCTGATTAAAGGAGGTTAAAGTGATGCAGGTTTAATCAGAGACATGCAGATGATCTGACCGGGTCTTTTTGGAGCCCAGGGAAAACTTGAGCAGTTTACTCTGAGAAGAATCACTGAGGAGAGAGAGAAAGAGGGAGAAAAGATGAGAGAGCAGAAAGGGAAAGAAGGAGAAAGACAAGAGGGAAAGAGAGAGAGAGATATGGATATTTATGAACAGGATAGAGCACAACAGGGAGAAACAGTGACAGGGGGGTCGGATGATGCTTCGGAAGAAGGCTGCTCATAAACATGTCAAGGTTAAAAAACAACCTTCTTGTCTTTAAAAAAAAACCTCATGAAATCAGGGTCAAAAGGTCTTTACATTATAGCTCTAACACTGTAACTAGAGAGGACAAGGAAGTTGAAGTGTTTTGCCCTGAGACACAACATCACTCTAAGATCTGGATCCAGAATTAATACCCAATGTATTGAACTGATGATATTAGTATCAGAGCAGCGCCTCCCTAGTTTTGATTGACATGAAGTCGATGCAGTTCATCTCATAGTTACGGCTACACAATGTTTTAAGTGTCTGATTTTGCATTTCTGCTGTTATTGTAGCAATGCTTTATTTAAAGGTCCCATATTATGTAAATTGACGCTTGTGTGCTTTAAACCATGTCATAATGTTGTTACCTCCTCAAAAACATACCTGGAGTTGTGTTTTGTTTCATTCACACATGTTTGAGTAATCCTGTATTAATAGTCTGTCTACATCTCCAAAGCTCAAAATGCTCTGTTCCACCTTGCGATGTCATGAAGCAGTAGTTTTTGAGTTAACGGCTACCTTTTACTTTTAGTTCAGTGGAGATTGGCGATTCGAGGTCTGATATTATCCAGATAATTGTAATGAAGGTGTATGAAGTTTAAAAAAACAGCAGAGCCCTTCCTGTATTTCCACAAGAACTCAGCCTTAATATGCAGCTTTGTGTGTAATGGGCTTGACACACGGGGAGCGACTAACGACAGCGTGCAGCGACACTCATCGCATAGGCTTCAAAATCGAACACACGGGCAGCGACAAATTGCAGCGACGAGCGGCAGCTTGTCACGTCGCGCTCTGTTCCAGAGCAGATCGTGAGCCTCCGACACGTCTGATTGGCTGTTTATTTGGAGGGAATTTTGAGGTTAATAGCGGTAGATGGGAAAAAGACGCTAAAATGAAATCTCGTAAAGTTTTGCCTCATTTGACAAAAATATTACAATTGGTTGCACTCTACAAAACAAAAAAAAAGTGATCCTGGGTCCACCCTATTCTGCAGCTAATTCTGTTTAATGTAAAAACCTTAAACAAATATATTTTTTTAATGTTGAATCAGTCTTTAATACATTTGGTTATTAGCCTCCATAAATGTATCTGAATTAACAAATTTGCACATGTTAACTTACCACTCATATTCACCCTGGCACCAACGAGTTCCCAGGCAGCTGCTTTTTTGATATATCTCGGTAGTCTCTTTGAGATATGTCAAAAAAAATTGGGAAATCCGACACCGTGAGTATAATTTTCTCCTCCATGATGTTTCTGAAGTGGACAGTGCATTGGCTCGTCAATCAAACTCTCGCTGATTGGCTGTTGTGCAGGCGACAGCAATAAAAGTAGAACGTTTTTCAACTTTCATTAGTCGCGTCGCAGGCCCGCGTGTGCACGTCGACATGCACGAGCGCGAGGTTTTCACGTGCACGACTTTCGCTTGTCGCGGAGGTGAGAGAGATGAGCGATTTTCGCAGAGTCGCACAGAGACCATTGAAAATAAATGGAGAGCGAGCGACGCCGCTCCCCGTGTGTCGAGCCCATTACATGTGTGAAGGAAACAAAACACAACTCCAGGTCTGTTTTTGACGAGGAAACAACATTATAACAGATCAGAACATAGTGCAATATCGGCCCTTTAAACTGCAACTTCTTAAGGAGGTGTAACAAAATCAGAATTTAGCCTTTCCAGACCAATCCGATCATGACTCACCTGGACTGCATGTCTGAGTGCGCGGAGGGCCCCTGTGCTGTGTGCTTTTGTCCAGTGGAGGGCGCCCCATGCGGAGACGACAGGTGCGACGGGTGCAGAGATGACAGTTGCGGGGGCGCGCTGCTGTGCTGTGTCAGAGGGGGGTGGGAGGGGTGAGGGGGGTGGGAGGGTTGAGAGGGGGTCTTCTGCTGCTGCTGTTTAAACCGTGACAGACTGAAGAATAGGCCCAAGATCGCCTTCAGATTCCCATTACCGATCTCTGAGGAAATACAAAGGAAATCATGAGGACAGGAGGGCATCTGACACACAGGGAGGGCATCTGGCAGACAGGGATATAAGAGGATGGGAGGGCATCTGAGTTTCTAACCTTCTGAGGACAGTCCCTGGATGTTGACCCCTTTTGCTGCGAGGAAACTGAGACAAGCGTCGATGTTCTCGATCTGAAACACAAAACACAAAACATTTACATCTGATTTACATGAAAACTACAGAGAGAAAGATGGAGAGAGGGAGGGACAGAGACAGAGAGAGGTAGGGGGAGAGAACAGAGAGGAGGGAGAGCTCTGCGGTCACTGCTCAAATGATTAACCTCTCAATGAAGTGAGCAATGCAAAATCAGGTCATAATAATGATATAATGAATAATGATCCATTATATAGAGTGCTCTTTGGACTGTGTGCTGTCAGGCTCAATAACAGTCATGTGCTCAAAAAAAGATCTGACCATATTCTGAGGCCATTTACCCTAATTACAGCCTACAACTATAAACTCAGTCACATTACTACAGGCCAGCCGATAGCCACACAGTGTAAATATCTTAAAACAAAACACTCTCAAGCTAACTGCAACTGACAGGTTTAACCCAGAGAAACTGGAGGATGGGACAAATGCAGAGGTCACTTTCATTTACAGGAATAAAAGTCTAAAGTCTACAGTGTCATAAAAACGTGTGAGCAAAGTTTACCAACTGTTTGAAATGCAGCCCAGCACACGTGACATAGTTCACAATAAACGCTGTAAATGTAAGACAGAGCAACGGTCTGATCATGTGATAAACCATGACATCATCTGAGCCGCTATTTCATTACAGTGTCTGTGTGAAAATGGGTTTATGGAGTTATAAACGTGAAAGTGAAAGTTACTACTTCTCCTATATGTGTGTGCATATGTGTGAAAATGTGTGAGAGTGTGTGTGACTGAATTAGCTCCGCTGGCTTACAGTGACAGTAGTTTGTTCATATAGTTCAGCATTATTGTTGTTGACAGAGAGAACCAGGACAGGTGCACAGAATCACAACGACTGATATATAAAAAAAATAATAATAATGGTATTTTAATAATCTGGATTATACAGACTCTAAAACTCACATGAAAAGACCTTTTTACAACCTAGATTGACCTCTGTGTGTCCCCAAATACACGGCAAACTTCTACAAATATAACTTTTATGGGAGTTTTTAGCTTTTACTGTTTATGGTATAATTTCATGTTTTGGTTCTCAAGACAATTATCCAATCCGAAAACAGAATATGCCAACACCCCCTACTCTCTAACGCCTTCTACAGGAACGCATCCCACGTGTGTGATAAGGTGTAAGCTCCCTCATCTCCATTTATGCTCCTTGGATGCTAGTGCTGGTGTTTTTTACTTTCAGCATGATTGACACTGGCATTGTTCATGATGTGATTTTGTCTCTTGGCGGAGGGCTTCCCCTACTCTGTGGCAAAACCAAGTAAAGAAGCCTACAACACGTCACTACACCATCACATGACGCTTCTGAGGAAGGCCACAGGAAGTGAAAGATGAAAGCAAGTAAACAAACGCTGCTGTCTGACAAAAAGAATGGCAAATTTGACGTGTAAATCTCAAGGCAGAATGAACCTTGGTGATGAGATGATGAGATGAGAAAACCTTGTGTGTCCTATCCTCACAGAGCGTCACAGGCAGGAGCTCAGGGTATGACCCGTGATGGTCTATGGAATGTTTTTAGCAGTGGGGGATAAATATAATACTTTACAACGTCAAACATCAATTTTAGATGGACAACTTATGAAGGAAAAGGTGCAAAGCTGCAGGCACCGAAACTTAGAAGGTAAAGAGCCTAATTAATGTGAGCACCGATTGGTTTGTTAATACTGTGAAGCATTGTCCCTCTTGTCAACTTTGTATACCGTAGTTTTAAAAAGTAATTCATCCAATCAACAATGAATATGTAAACAATATAAAACAGTTTGATGTTTAAATGCTAGAATATACTTGTGGTGTAAATTGACGCTCTTAAAAATAGGCACATTTGCAGTTTTGCGACGTTCCAGGTAATACTTTTTAAAACTGTAAGAGCGCAGACTACATACAGCTCTTTTAAACCAAAATGTTAAAGCAATACACTCCACACACTGGGCTGGTAAACTACTTCTGTCTCCAAAATTCGCCATCGAGCCCTCTGTCCATCATCAAACACTGAGGCAGAGAGGATGAAGTGTCTTGCCTAAGGACACAACAGCAGTATGCACAGGTCAGAGCTGGGATTGAACCCAGATGCTTACAAAGTCTTGTTGCGTTCTGCACACTCTGAGGTACATGCTTCTGTAAACTGATGGAGATGAGTCAACAGTCACAATCATGAAATCCAATGTTTAAATTAATCCATATTCAGTCGCCAAAAGTTCCATCCACAGGACAGAAATGAACCTTTACTGAACATCTTTAGAATAATCTTGAGCTGTATCAGAACAAGTATAAGACATATAGACTAGTATACACCCATGGACCACTACGGAAACTACCTGGACGACTGAGGGATTACACAGATATAAGGCCACATGGGAATAGAAAAGAAAGTACTGCCATTTAATGTTGAAAATCACAGTCTATTGTCTAAATAAAGAGTGATATTAGAATCTGTATCGAGTCTATTCCAAAATCGAGTGTGAAATGTTTGCATCGTGACAGCACTAGTCCATTCTGACGCTATATTTATCCAACCACAACTTCTGCAGATTAACTAGAGACATTTGACCCACCCCATCTCCGTTAAAGACAAACAAATAAAAGTACGGTAGGGCATCTGAAATATTTTAAACCCACCAGTGAATCCAGTTCTTACCTCTCTGCCCTCTGCTCCTGTTGTGTCTCGGTGTAGAATGAATGTGTTACAATCAACTCCCAATAAAACCTGAGCAAACACAGCTCGTCCAATCGCAGTACAGACACTGATGCACCAGGAAGTAAACCAGAAAGTAAACACACTTCTGGAAGCCTGGATTTTAAATGGACTTTTCCAGAATATTATAAACCTAAATTAGTCCTACGCTAGTCTTTGAGCCATTTTGCAAGAGGATGTTCAGTACAACGTGGAAAAAAAGAGTCAAAAACAATACAGCTGTCACAAATGGCATGTCTATTTCATAAGTTATAAATATACTGTAATGGGAAATGGAATCAGGAAGTTTGTAAATATGTTGAAATTAGAAAAAAAAAGTTGCTAGGGACACTAAAAAGAGGAAAAAATATGTATCCTAGACATAGTGAAAAAACATTTTATATCTTGGCTAGTAAAAGTTTACTACAGTAAGAATGAAAATAGTTAAAGAAATCCGTGTTTTAGCCCTAGTACTAGTAGTAGGAGTAGTAGTAGTAGTAGTAGTACTTGTATCAGTTAGTAAAGGTGCGTAATGTTATAGCGCAGTGTCAGCTGGTCTGTAGTTACATAAACACAGACGTGGCAGGTGTGAAAACATTACAAGTACTGATGTAGCACCAGCAGGGGGCAGAAAGGAGGTGGTACTTTTCACAGTACGGGTCTGCGAGTTTGTACAGAAGAGAGTATCGTAGCGTTAACACCGGCGCAGGTGTAAAAACATGAGGCACTGCTAAAACTGTAGTAGGGCTGAACGCTTTGGTAAAAAATATCTGGGTGTGATTTTTTTCAGAGAAGCACTGTGTGATTGTGATTAGATTTGAGATTTATGTTTTAATAAGTTCACATTTTAAGCACGTCTAGAAGAACTGACAAAAAGACTGACATCTGAACTGACAAACTAATACAAGAATCACATTTCAGAACATGTGTAAATGAGTAAATGTGCTGTGTAGTCTTCCAGTTCAGTGCATTTCTGTTCAGTTCAGAGCTATGGGGCCACAGCTGCTAGAGACCTGCTCATGTTTTGATCTGACACAGAGACTGATAAAGCTGAGGTTTAGATTAACATAATGACTCTCGTGCACCTGCCCCCTGCTCCTGTCACTCTGCTCCTGTCGACTGCACCTGCCCCTCATGATATTAGCACATTGTAGAATCTTTATAGTTTAACCTGAGCTGGAGACAGGTCATAATTCTCATGTGGGATTTGCTGTTTAACCATCAGACTTCAGATGTGTTGACCCGGTTTATGGTTAATATCTCTGTAATTACTGGGCCTATCCATATGAAACAAAAATTGGCAAAGTTCAACGTCTTCTCTATAAATGAAGTGGTGAAAATTTTGCACCTTTGTCACAGAAATTAACAAAGCAAAATAATATCCATATCTATTGAATGAGCAAAAATCAAAAAAGATATTGCTGTGAACAGGGAGCTGAGATGTTAATTTTATTTTAAGTGGTGTCATTATTCAATCTGAAAAAACATAATGAGTAAACTTAAATTAATACATTTGTCAGGACCCAATTCCTGACAAGTAATGATACTTTTTGAAAGACTTTTAATAGGACCTATATTACACAAACTGGATTCTTGTGAGCTTTAAACCATGTTATTTGTTACCTTCTCAAAAACAGACCTGAAGTAGTGTTTTGTTTCATTCACATATGTTTGAGTAATTCTTTATTATTAGTCTGTCGACATCTCTAAAGCTCAAAATCCTCTGTTCCACCTTGTGATGCCATGAAGTGGTAGTTTTCAAGTTAACAGCTCCTTTTACCTTTAGTTCAGTAGAGATTGGTAATTCCAGAGCTGAAATTATCCAAATGATTCTAGTGAAGGCAGTCATACCCAAAGTCTGGCCCGGGGGCCAATTGCAGCCCGTGTACAAATTTCCACTGGCCCACAGCCACTGGAATAAAAATATATGTTGACCAGTGTAAAATATACATGTACAAGCAATATTATATTTCACCAGAAATATAATATTGCTTGCGCTCTCGCTGACTTTTATGGCCAACTGGATAAAGACAGGTTTAAAGAAATTCTAACCTTTCCTAAGAAAATGCTGAGTTTGTTTGGTTCGACATATTTGTGTGAAAAGACATTCTCGGTTATGAACTTTAATGGGAAACGTGCGAGGACAAGACTAACTGACCCTCACCTGCGTGACGTTTTGCGTGATGTTTTGCCTGATGTTTTGTGTGACGTTTTGGACCTGGTGTATGGAGTTTAAAAACAGAGTGGAGCCTCCAGTGTTACCACATGACATCATTAGGTGGAAAGGAGTTTTCAGTTTGAGTTATAGCCTAAATATGCAGGCTTTGTGTGTTAAACATGTATAAATGAAAGACAACACAACTCCAGGTCTGTTTGTGATGAGGAAACATATATATAAACATATTATGACATAGATCAAAATAGTGTAATATGGGCTCTTTAATAAATCTATATGTTAATTGTGTAACATGAAGACAGTTTGATAAGCCATTTCACTGGTTCCTGACCTCAGCTGCTGGGGGTCTGGAGGAGAGGGGGGCTCCACACTCCCTCTCCCCAGTGACAGAGCTCCGTGTGGGGGTGGAGATGTGGGCCAGTGTGCCAGCTGAGGGCTATTCTTGGAGCCCTGCCCAAACACCAGACTCACACTCCTCAAATTCACCGCATTGTTTCTCCATTCTCCACAAACAGAGAATCTGAAACCTCGGTCTTCAAGATTGATCACAATTGAAATCACTATTTGCTGCAGTTCTTGAAGTACCATAATTTCCTCCACAAACACCAAAATCTAGGTCTGTACAAACATATATTGAAATGTTCCAGTGTGTCAGATGCCCTCCCTGTGTCTCCATGGGGTCTTATTCTAACACTGTAGTTTAGATCCGGACAAACTTCTGAAATGTGATTCTTGTATTAGTTCTTCGGTTCAGATTTCAGTCTTTTTCTCAGTTCTACTGGATGAGTTTAAAATGTGAACTTTGAACAGAAATTTCAAATCTAATCACAATCCTCACATTTAGATACTTTTTCCAAAATCCACAACATCTGCTGTTTAACTACAGACATTTGACCTACCCCTATCTCAGTCGAACACTACAGGGATATAGAAGGATGGGAGGGCATCTGACACAAAGGGATATAGGAGGATGGGAGGGCATCTGGGATACAAGCATATAGGACGAGAGTTACTTTCCCTCCCATAGACTTACAATTACCTCCAGCTGCTGTTTGAACTCAACTTGATTTAAAATGGGACTTTTTGCTTTTGTGGAGGTAAAACTTTGCCTTTTCCCATCATCCCTAAGCTCACCGCGAGGCTTTCAAGTGCCGCCCGCAGAGTCTGAGCTTGAGGTTTCACCCAAAAACCACAGGAACAAAAATACTACAAGTACTACTACTACAAACACTACTGCAGCCACTTTCCCATCTGCTCCTGCCCAGAAACAAGCACAAAAACTGGGGTTCAAAACGACCAGAGGAGGAACGAGGGAGGGAGGAACCAGGACTAGACCGGGACTAGACCAGGACTAAAGCAGGACTGAACCCAGACTGAACCAGGACTGAATGAGGACTGAACCCAGACTGAACCAGGACTGAATGAGGACTGAACCAAGACTGAACCAGGACTGAATGAGGACTGAACCCAGACTGAACCAGGACTGAATGAGGACTGAACCCAGACTGAACCAGGACTGAATGAGGACTGAACCAAGACTGAACCAGGACTATACCAGAACTGAACCAGGACTGAACCAGGACAGGACCAGAGCTAAAACAGGGACAAAACCAGGACTAAGCCATGATAAAGCTCAGGTCTAATTCAGAACTAAACCAAGACCAAAACCTCTAAACATGTCTCCAGATCTGGTCCATAATCCGGGCTGTATTAGTGGTTATGGTTTAAGGACTCAGACGTTTGCAGAGTTTAAACCACATGAAGAGAACAGCCAGAGGAGACAGGTTTTTAAAGACCACAGAGTCCTGGCCCATAGTGAAATAGACTACTGTTCAAAACTGTGGAGGGACGGCGGAGCTTAGAGACCACGAGACACAAGAAAAATGGTAAAAGTGGCAGATTATAGAGATAATGCTAATATTGTGCATTTTGTTTTGAAGAATATGACCAATGGGTATATGGTTTATGTTAAAAGAAAATGCTGAAGAAAGAGTGGATGGTAAAATAAGAATGGAAAAAAAAACATTTAACTTCTAAATAAGGGCATAGCATGACATTTCTGGACTATGACCGTTGTTTTGGTCATAGTTTTAGCCCATCTTGAGACCAAATGTGGACTTGGTTTGCTCCTGTTCTAGTCCTGGTTTAGTCCTGCTCTAGTCCAGATTTAGTTCCGGGTTTAGTCCCAGGTTAGTCCCGTGTGGCGTGATGTGGCTGAGTTACCAACGTTTAGTATGCTAACCACACACTTTCTAATTGTTTGACAATAAAACGCTTTATAATTAGATGCAGACAGCACACGGTGGACTTATTCTGACCTCAAGAGCTGCTTTTATATGGAAAGTATCAGGAACAGGCCCTTTCACTGAATTTAACAAAAATTCCATCACACTTTCAGTAGAATTTCGTTTCTACAGCCCAAAATCACAACAGAGGTTTACAACAGAAATCTGATCTGACTGAAAAACTGAAAACACAACAATGAAACAAACAAAGAGTTAAATGCGATTGTTCCAGATGATGGTGTAACTCGACCGGTGTCATTATCACATGATTAAACATCAGCTGTTTGTGTCCAGTGGAAGATTTAAACTTTCCCACTGAACAAAAGTCTCATTGATCTGTAAACTCTGTAGACCTCTGCACTGATCACACTCATAGAGATACTGTTTCACCAGGTTTAAGCAACACTGAAGGAGTATATTTATGACTTAAGATGAGCAGAATTCAGAACATTAACCTGTTCAGATGTTGACACTACTCTACCATGTTAAAATGTTCCCTCGTCAAAAACACACCTGAAGAGGTTTTAGATGTCATCCATGCATGTTTGAGTAATCTAGTGAATCTATTCTATTCTAACCCTCCTTACTGTTAGTAGTATATGCCTGTACAAGACTACGCCCACAAGCCTATATCACCCATGCTCCCACAAAGCCATTATACATAAATATGCAAAAGCAGGATGCAAAACAATACACTACAACTTCACAAACCTGATGTGATGTGCAGTATTTTCACTAGTGGGATGATTGTGTTGTGATAGTGCTCTGATGGGGGAGTGACTTCTTAGTGCGATGAATTACCAATATATGACCCTAAACTACAGTGTTACTGACGTGTTTCTATATTTCTGAGTA
This sequence comes from Periophthalmus magnuspinnatus, assembly GCF_009829125.3. Taxonomy (NCBI): domain Eukaryota; kingdom Metazoa; phylum Chordata; class Actinopteri; order Gobiiformes; family Gobiidae; genus Periophthalmus; species Periophthalmus magnuspinnatus. The sequence continues at coordinate 14,311,999 of NC_047128.1, read as the reverse complement.
GTCCAAGCTGGAATAACAATAAGATTCTCTATTCTAAAAAAAACACTCAAAAGAAGATATTAATAAGTCATCTATACTTCAAAAACAAGCTTGAAAGTTTACACTGGTTTAATATGTTTTTTCAAGCTTAATTCAATTTTGTATTTCAAAAACATGTTGAATTACGTTGTGAGATAACAGTGGTTGTTAGTTCATGTCAAATTTCATGGAAATTAGTAAATCTTTGTCTAAACATTTTAAACTAACTCAAATAAACATTAATATTTTTAGTTAAATGAGGTCTATTTTGTAAAACTTTGCACTTTTTGTTTTTAGCCATGTTATAGCTATTTCCTTCTCATTGAGCCTCTGAAGTTGTATTTAGAGTGATTCATGTTGATTCATGTGAGTAATATTTATTTTCCTGTATTCAAGACGTCATTGCTCTGATCTACCCCTGTTTTCATTTCCTTCAGCAATTTTATTTTCTTAATCATTGACATTAAACTATTTAAATTAATAATACTCACATTTAAAAGAGTTTTTAACAATCTCTTACCATCTGAGAGCGACTGCGCGGGCTGCCATGGATCTCCCCGATCTTCTCATTGGCTGAAAAATCCAAAACAGAAGCAGAGAAGGATTGTGGGTAAAACTGAGTGATATTCAGCGATAAGAGAGAAAGAAGAGGAGAGGAGAGAGGGAGAGGAATGAAAGTGCAAATGCAACAAATGGACTGAACCAAACCAGGAGGAGGCAGGAGGGGAGGGGCTAAGAGTGGGCTCGTGGTTTTAGGAAACTCCAATGATCAGTTACTTATTCTGTATAAAAGCTCTACTTTACTTACTAAACTACCGGTAATACTTATTCTGTATTAGTATGTCAGTCTTTTTGTCAGTTATTTTCAACGCAGTTATTAAAACATAATTGTAAATCTGATCGCTAATCGATATTTATCGCAAATCGTTCAATCCTAGGTCACAATTTAGATTTTTTAAAAGCTCTACTACCCAACTTTTTGAGAGGAGAGTACGCCAAGAATGTTCCAATTATCTATCTTACAGTTAATCAATTACAGCTGTTATATTGCTCAAAAATACCTTGACAAACATGTGTTCTTACTGTGACTGTGCCCTCCACTCCACAGATTTGACGTGCAACTTGGCCTGGAGACATCTGCTTATATCAATGGAAAAAGCAGATGATTCCAGCAAGTTATAGGTCTAATCTGTGAAGAAGCGAGTCATCTGACCCTGTCCTCTGAAAGTCTCGCTCCTCCCTTTGTTTACTCTCTCCTGCGTGGGGTGTTTTAAATGTGAAGAACAGGTGACAATCTAAAGGTTATTTTAAACAAGACGTCAGCTGTCACCGAGCTCTTAAAGAGAGAGAACGCAACAAACATGAGAGTCATAAGGGTCAGAGGGTCAGAGGATACAGAGGAGAGGGTCAGATGGAGCAGAGCACAGTAAAAGTATTTGTAAAATTATTTTCCGTACCTACGACCTGTATAATCTGGGCCAGCAGAACTCCGTCGCTCACGTCGGTCTGGAGGTCTCTGATCAGACGCCTGTGTCCAGACTTCGACAGGTAATGGTTCGCCCAGTCTGTGTAGATCTGTGGAAATAAAAACATAAAGATATTTAAAATACTCACAGAACCACTACAATAAGGCTCCTAAAATGCAGTGCTATGTGTACCATGAACAGGGCAGACACACTAAACAAGAGGACTCTGACCATCATTACAGGCTCGGTTCTTCTCGAGTGAGTTGGTTTAACATAGAAAGGGCCGGAAACTTGAAGCTAGAGCCACAAAATGTTTTCTTGACACGTTTATGGCAGTTTGAAGAGGAAGCTGCTCTCGTTAAGGGTTTTAATTATCCCAGTTAAATTAAATATATTTGTACACAACAGAGTAAGAAAAAACATACACTCAAGTATCAGTCCTGAACTTTGAAAAGAGGAAAGCTCAAGTGAAATGTGGGGATCCAAGAAATCGTAAAAACAAATACTTCTCAAGTAAGAGTAACTTAAAGAGTGACATCTGATTTATGATTTGAACTGAATGTAAATAGAAAGACAAAACATTACATAATGCACAAAAAAAAATCTAAATCTTACTCAAATAACTCAGTACTGTTACACCGGACAATATATTATTCAAATAAGAGTACTGTGACTTCTATATAGTATTAATGTTACTCTAGAAAAAGTACAAGACAAAATGAAGATATTACCAGAGAAAAACTAGGGAAAGTGACTTTTAGGCCTACTTAAAAAAAAGCCAACTATAATTATTTTTTAAACTGTAGTCAAAGTTGTACTCAATGCCCTGATTTAGTTCTGATTTAACCCTTGTTCATCCTGGACTGGAGCAGGTCCAGTTCTGGTTCTGTTTCATGGTTAAGAGTACGGTCCTGGTTACATTTGATTTAGCTCCTGGTTTAAACCTAGTTAAATCTGGTTTGTTGTTATTTATTATTTCTGGTTTAGTCCTGGTTTATTATTGCTTTAGTCACTCTTAGTCCTGGTTTAGTGCTTACATGATTTGTCTAATCATGGTCCTGGCTTAGTTCTGATTTACCCCCAGTTTTAGACCTGGTTTAGTCTTGTTTTAGTCTAGTTCATTTCAGTTTTAATACCGGTTTTAGTCCTGGTTTAGTCCTGTTATAGTCCTGGTCTAGTCCTGGTCTAATCCTGATTTAGTCCTGTTTTAGTCCTGCTTTAGTCCTGTTTTAGTCCTGTTTTAGTCCTGCTTTAGTCCTGCTTTAGTCCTGCTTTAGTCCTGCTTTAGTCCTGCTTTAGTCCTGCTTTAGTCCTGTTTTAGTCTTGGTCTAATTACAGTTTCAGTCCTGGTCTAGTCCCAGCCTTGAGCACACTCCACTCTCTGCTCCATTCAAACTCTAAACAAGCACTTGCCTGGTCTGGTTTAGTCCTGCTTTAGTCTTGCTTTAGTTTAGACCCAGTTTAAGTCCTGGTCTAGCCCTGCTTCAGTCCTGTACCAGTCCCGTTTTAGTCCTGGTCTAGTCCTGTTTTAGTCCTGGTCTAGTCCTGTTTTAGTCCTGTATCAGTCCTGGTCTAGTCCCAGTCTTAAGCACACTCTAATGTCTGGTCCATTCAAACTCTAAACAAATACTTTCCTAGTCCTGGTTTAGTCCTGGTTTAGTCCTAGTTTAGTCCTGGTTTAGTCCTGGTCTAACTCCAGTCTCAGTCCTGGTCTAGTCTCAGTCTTGAGCACACTCCACTCTCTGCTCCATTCAAACTCTAAACAAACACTTGCCTGTGTCTCTGGTCCAAAGTGTCTCATAAAACCCAAAATGCACTTTACAAATCCATCAGCACTCAGCACCACAAAAGACGATCATTTTACGAGCGCCCGAACGCCTCGCCGCTGCACCACAAAGCAGCGTACAAATTTACGACGTCAACCAGCCCCCGAATGTCCCGCGAGGAGACCAGGAGCACCACCGCTTTGTTGGGGGTGACTGGCCCCGTATTCAAATAAGGGCTATTGTGTGAAACGGGGGCAAGAGCAGAGGGGAGGGGGGCAAAAGAAGACAAGAGGGAGGAGGGCAAGAGAAGAGGGGGTCAATGTGAATGGGACAGAAGAGAGAGAGAAAAGTAAGATAGAGAGAGACACAGAGAGAGAGAGAGAGAGAGGTGGGTGTGAATGGGACAGAAGAGAGAGAGAGAAAAGTAAGAGAGAGAGAGACAGAGAGAGGTGGGTGTGAATGGGACAGAAGGGGGTGAGAGCAAGAGAGAGAAGTAAGAGAGAGAGAAAGAGAGAGAAGGGGGTAGGGGTGAATGGGATAGAAGAGAGGTGTGAGAGAGAAAAGTAAGAGAGGGAGAAAGAGAGAGAGAGGTGGGTGTGAATGGGACAAAAGGGGGTGAGAGAGAGAGAAGTAAGAGAGAGAGAAAGAGAGAGGGGAGGATGGGGGTGAATGAGACAGACGGGAGGTAAGAGAGAAGTAAAAGAGGGAGAAAGAGAGAGAAAGAGGTGAGTGTGAATGGAACTGAGGGGGTAAGAGAGAGAAAGAGAGATAAAGAGAGAGAGAGAGAGAGATAGGGTAAACAGGGTAAGAACGAGGGGGGTCTCGGGTAAAGAGAGAGAGAAGTAGTAAAGGGGAGCAAGACGTGATAAGGAAAGAGTGGACAGAGGAAGAGAGAAAAAGAGAGTGGGGGCAGAAAAGGGTGAGAGAGATCAGGGTAAACGTGAATGGGACAGCGAGCTAAGAGAGAGAGGAAGCATGGGGTATGGGAATGAGAGAAAATGAGAGGGGGGTGATAAGAGAGAGAGAGAGAGACAGAGAAAGAGAGGAAAACAGAGAGAAAGATAGAGAGGGGGTTATGGGGCAAGAGAATGAGAAACGATAAATGAGAGAAGGCAAGAGAGAAACAGAGACAGAGCAGGATAGAGAGAAGGAGAGAGAGAGATGGGAGAGGAAGGGGGTACAAAAGAGGAGGGGGTGGAAGGAATCGGGGGCAGTTATAATTGGCCAAATGTTATGTCATAGAGAGGTAGAAAGAGAGAGGGAAGAGAGAGAGTGAGAGAAGGGAGAGAAAGGTATACTTTTTATATTGGGGCTAACATATTACACTGAAGTTATGCTTGAAATGTTAACTGTTTTAATCAGTTTTAGACTAATTTCCTCACCCTGTTGCTAGGTAAAAACGAGAATAAAGTTTAAACTGTAGAAAAACGCAATGAATTCAAGTCACTTCAAACAGTAACAGCACTAAAGGTGCACCAGAACTAGGACTAAATCTGGACCAAACCACCACTAAATGCTGAAGTTTAGATCGGCACAAACATGTTTTGAAAATGTGAACTTTGAATAGAATCCTTTTATTAAAACATAAATCACAAATATCTAATCACAATGCTCGTGTAAGTCAGTGTAAGTTAACAGGACTAAAATGTAAAGACCTGTCAGAGTAATGAGAGGACAAAGATGGGAAAGTCCACTCGAACCTGTTTAAGCCTTTATAATGACAGACACTCTAAGATCCTCTATGGAACAGATGAGTCACTCTGCAGCTGTGTGAGATCAGGAGTCTAACCTGCAACCTTCTCACTGAGCGCAGGAGACAGGATAACCACTCTGCCACAGTAATTTACAGTAGTGGTATTATTAGCATTAGCATTAGCACCTGTCAAACGTCTCATTTAGAAACACTGACACCAGAGACCAGGCTATTCCTGTGTCACATTCCATACAACCAGGACTAAACCTGGACTAAACTGGGACTAAATCAGGGCTAAACTTGGACTAAACACATGTAAAAGAATGACCAAATATAAAGTTCAACATCATTTAAGAGCAAATTCCTAGATCTAGTCCAAAACCTGGCTTTGGACCTGGGTTTGGACTTGTTTTTTGCCCAGACTTGCCCAGATCTGAGCTGTTTGATTGACAGCTCAGAGTTTAACCTTGTCATTACCAGAACTGTCCCACTTAAACATTCCAGATGGGGACTCCTCCTACAGTCAGAGGGGTGAAGTGTCTGGCCCAGTGACACAACAACAAAAAGATGAGTTGGAAGAAAATATAGAACCACCAACTATTTTATTTTAAATTTAAGGTAAAGTAGGGTTGTCAAGTATGTAAAATCAGATAATACAATATGATACGTGATCTATCTATGAAAACTAGTATTGAAACTAGATACTCATTTGAGCAGGCATCGATACGGGACAGAAATGAACCTTTCCTGAATAGCTTTAGAATGATCTTGAGCTGTATCAGAACACTCTGGAACCTACTGACAACTGAGGGATTACACAGATATAAGGCCACATGGGAATATAAAAAAGTACTACCATTTAATGTTGAAAATCACATTCTATTGTCTAAAGAGTGTTTTTTATTATTATTGTTGTATCAGAATCGGTATCAAGGTTCGAATCTATTCCATAGTATCAAAATCGGGTTTGAAATGTTAGTATCGTAACAACACTAGTGTAAGGTCTGTCACCTGCTTGATGCTTTCCTATAGTCAGAGGTGAAGTGTCTGGCCCAATGGCATGACAACAACAAACTAAACTGAAGGAACAACCAACCAACATAAAGGTCCACCATGTAATGTTTCAGGTGGAGGGCTTGACACCTGCATGATGCCATGCCCCACAGTATGTCATCAAACCATCCAGGTCAGATCTGTGGAGAGGCAAAGACATGTTTTTCAAAGTATTTTTGAGAAATAAAACACCTGCAATTCATGAAATGCAAGGTAATGCTATACTTTGGGTCATTCCAGGAAAAGCAACAACATCTCAGAGACAAGCAAGTGTCAGACCCTTACCCAAAAAGTTACACAGTGCACCTTTAAAGAGAGGTTATTTTACTTCTACGGGGTATTAACTGCTAACACACAACATATTTAGATCACCATGTTACCTTTTATTGTTTTGAAAATGCTATATTCAGCGAAAATAATGTGTTAACATGTCTAATAAGTGTCACTTTCACTTTTAGTGTTTTAAGTACTCCCTTCCTTTTGGTCTCTGTGCTAAGTCACTCCTGTTAATGAAACTACTGCACATCACATCAGGTTTGTGAAGTTGTAGTGTATGATTTCTATTCTGTTTTTGCTATTTATTTATGAAAAATGGCTGTGTGGGAGCATGGGTGATGTACGCTTATGAGCTGAGCCCTTACAGCTGACTGTATGTAGAGTTAGAATAGGGTCCTGCAAAGATCGCTAGATTACTCAAACATGAATGATACATCTAAAACCTCTTCAGTAATGTTTATGATGAGGTAACAATATAACATGGTCAAAAGTTCCAAACAGGGGCTAGTGGAGGCCTAAAAATATTTTCAGAAACCCTAAAATGAAGAGGAGACTTCAGTATCTGCAGAAATGTCCCGTGTTTTGCAGTGGTATCAGCAGCAGCATTTAAATGAGTTGATCTGAGATCACTCCTCTCTCTCTCTGCACACACATCTCTCTCTCGTCTGTGGAGCAGGCACCAGTGTGTAAATATAGCCTCATAGGCAATGCATAAGTAATTAGGCTTATAGTGTAGTATTAGCAAAGTGAAATGGTCCTAATATCCTCCTGCTTTATGTTGTACATAACACAATGAGAACCCCATGTTCATTCAAGTACAGCCACAGGAAAAACAACTATAGAAGAGTGAAGAACAGAGAGAAAGACAGGGAGAGAGAGAGAGAGAGAGAGAGAGGACAGAGAAAGAAAGAGAGAGAAAAAGAGAGGGAGAGAGAAAAGGACAGAGAAAGAGAGAGAAAGAACGAGAGACAGAGCAAGCAAGAGAGAAACAGCAAGAGAGAGAAAGAGAGAGAAAAGGAGAGATTATTTTTTCGTTTTAGTTTAGTTTAATACAATAGTATTAGTATAGTTTATAGTATCTATAGGAAGGACTGAGGAGGACTAACAATAGGCCACAGACTACAAAGCAAGGCATGACTGAAACATCTAGCGCTAGTTGAGAACCATCTAAAGAGATAGACTATCTAAAGAGATAGACTGATATAAAGTAATGGAGAGAAATGGATAAGAAAGAGTGTTCACTGTGTTGGAGCACATTGTATGTTACCCCCTAGGTACTAAGTACCCCTAAATTTGAAAGCCAAGATTCGCCCCTGGTTCAAAAGTGTATTTTGTATAATACCCCTCTCTAAATGTGCCTGGCTCTGTGCCTTCTCACATTATTGTAGCATTTCATTGGATGAGACTTAAATGGCTGCTGTGGTTGTATTTTCCAGTGAAGTCATGCTGAAGGTGTTAATGGAGCAAATACTATGACGTTTACTGCCTCATTACTTTAAATGGGAAAAGTGTAGAGTCTATGGTTTAAACAGGAGGTCAGGACCGGGGCACGAGCTGTGGAAATACACACATGTTGGGTCTAAATGCTTTGTGAGGACTTAAGACTATATCCCATCAGCCAACCCAACATTACTGTCATGATCCCTGTTTATTGTTCTCCTGTGCTGTGCTCCCTCCTCCCTCACCTGCCTGTCTCCGGAGCTGGCTGGAGTCCTTGCTCCTCCTGCGCTCACCTGCATCCCATCTACGCAATCAACATCACCTGCTATGGAAAGGAGTCAGGACCAGACACTCGGCGCCGGAACGTCCGCGTGTTACACGTGAATACAACTGCTTGGCTTATTATCTTGGTATTTTTGTAAACCTTTTGGCTCATTGGAATTTTTGATCTTCCCCAGACCTCTGCCCGAGAACCAGCTCCGGAACCCCCGCGCCTGCACCTGCACATCTACCCTGGTATGATCCCATGTTGTCCTCGTCTTGCACTCGTGTATCTCCCTGGTCACAGACCCGCACCCACGCTCCCCAGCACCTCTGGATCTATGAACTATGACTAACCTGTTGCACCATTCTGTGAAGCATCCTCTTTCCCTGGCCTTGTGGATTAATGAACTTTGATTTCTATTTGCACATTTTTGTGAATAAAACTCTGTTAAACCTTCGTGAGTTGCGCAGTTTTGGTCCCTCCGTCTTGCTGGTTACGACAATTACAGGCCCTGTACTCAATATCTCCCATGTATTTGAGCAAAATGTGCCCCAGTACAGATAGCATCTAATAATTAAGTGTTTTATTTGAGAACGACTGTGTGCATTAGCATGATAGCTGTTGCTAGCTTTACCATGATGACAAAACTCTGCTCTGGCCTCTGAGGGTTGTGAAATGTGCTCATAAACTCATCACGGTGAAAAATTAGGATGCTCTGAATGCCTAAAGTAAGTGAGGAGTAACTGTGGACTGCTGCAAACCATTTTCAAAAACTATTACTGTTTTTAAGACAGTAAAAATCAGGTACAGAGTCTTTAATGAACCCTTACCTTAACATGTGCAGATTGCTTTTATTGCTGAATCTTTCCAAGTTTCAAATTAATGTTTGAATGTGCTTTTGTGCATATGAGCGTTTGGGACAATGTTTATAATCTTAGATTTGTGTTCAATCTTAAACTCCTCTATATGTTTCCTCTTTAATCTCTTACCGATTTGTAGTTCTGACAGGAGAAGTGGCTGTAGCTGCGCACGGGGACCTGCACATCGAGGAAAGCCTCCATATGAGACTGGGCATAAACATCCACCACGCTCCCCTCGAAGTCAGACACGAACCAGGGAAGATCTAGGGACTGAATAACAGATGCAATCCAGGATATGAGGCTCTGAGCTGGGCATAAGCATACACCAGGCTCCCCTCAAAGTCAGGGAAGAGCAGCAAAAGATCCAGAGAGATCCAGGGACTTAGTCTCAGAGGTAACCCAGAATATGAGGCTCAGAGATGGGCATAAATGTCCACCGATGTCCCCCTTATCAGTAAAGAACCAGAACATAACCAGGGACCCAAAAGTAACCCAGCATTTGAGCTTCTTCACTGGGTAAAACAACGACCAAGCTGCTTTTAAACTCAGAGTAACTTCAGAGATATCCAGAGACAAAAGGTTGGATGCGAACCACGGAGCTGGGTAAAAATCTCCTCTACACTCCCTTAAACGATATCAAGGTAGAACCACAAATGTCCAGAGACCAGATAACTGTGGCAAGCCAGGAGAGGAGCCTCTGAATTGGGCATAATTGTTCACCAGATCAGGGTAGGGATCCAAAAAATGCATGGATTTAGAACCTCAAATGCACCAAGGACCAAATCACAGACGCAACCCAGGATACGAGCCTCCAGGCTGGGCAAAAATGTCCACCAAGCTCCCCTTATGAGAAAAGAACCAGAGAGAATCCAGGGACATGAAGGCAAAAGTAACCCAGCAGAAAAGCCTCCAAGCTGGGTATAAACACCCACCAGGCTCCCTTAAACTCCAGTTAACTTGAGATAAAGATCCAGAGAGATCTAGGGAGCTGACCTCCGCAGTAACCCAGGAAAAGTGTCTCAGAGCTGGGTACAAACCTCCACCTCGCTTCCCTTAAGGAGTAAATATAGACAAGTCTCCAGTGACAGGTCTTTTTAAAATAGACTTTTTAAAACTTCCTCCGTCAACCACTTCAAGTAAAGATTCAGGTTTCAGATGCCCTCCCATCTTCCTATCCCTATGTGTCAGATGCCCTCCCATCTTCCTATCCCTGTGTGTCAGATGCCCTCCCATCCTCCTGTCCCTGTGTGTCAGATGCCCTCCCATCCGCCTACATCCCTGTGAGTCAGATGCCCTCCCATCCTAAAGTGTAAATTAACAGTATTCACTGAAGTCCATTAGTTGCTGGTAAAAAGTCTGTCTGATCCTGGTATTGATTCAGGCCATCTGCTTTCTACAACATACAAGACTGTAGGGACTCGTGGCTCCAGACCGGGACTAAAACAGACTAAAGACCAGACTAAAGACTAGACCATGACTAGGACCTGGTGTAGACTGGATCAATAGTCCTGGCTGCGATCCATCTGTTTCCTGAAGTGAGGCAGCTAAACCGTGCAATCAGCCCCTTTAACTACCAATCACACGCAGGAGTATGCACTAGTCAGAGCTGAGACTGAACCACAAACCTTTAGGTGAGGTGAACTATTAATCCCTGTGAGATAATGTGTCCTCTGAATTCGTCCCATCTTTCAGTGTCTCTGGGTTAACCCTGTCAGGAGCAGTGGGACCTATCTCCAGATCTTGAGCTAGTCTTGGTCAGCTGGAGGATTTAACCTTTTTTTTGGGTTAATGGAGGAAACCAGAATGCCCCGAGGAAAGACACAGAGAGAACATGCAAACTCCACACAGCTCAGGCAACCCAGGAGTTGAACCAGGAACCTTCTTGCTCTGAGGGCAAACGCTCTTACCACTGAGAGTTTTCATTCCGAACAGAGGAACAGACACAAGGGAGAGAGAGGAGATGGAGCAGAGGGGAGGATGGAGAGAGAAATAGAGAGAGAGAAGAGAGAGGAAAGAGACCAGAGAGTAGCTGGGGAGAGAAAGAGAGAGAGGAGGAGAGGGGGAGAGGGGGTTAAAGGGGTAGAGGTCCAGATGGCTGATGGTTGGATGATGGATGAGCTCAGAGCAGCAGAAGGCAGCGTCATTACTGACACATTACACAGAATTTGAATTATCACTATATTTATGATCTGATTTTAAACCAGGACTAAAACCAGGGCTAAACCAGGAATCCACCAGGGAATAAACCAGGACTAAACCAGGGACTAAAACAGGACTAAACCAGGACTAAATCAGTACTGAATCAGGACTAAACCAGGGAATAAACCAGGGCTGAACCAGGACTAAACCAGGACTAAATCAGTACTGAATCGGGACTAAACCAGGGAATAAACCAGGACCAAACCAGGACTAAATCAGTACTGAATCAGGACTAAACCAGGGAATAAACCAGGACCAAACCAGGACTAAATCAGTACTGAATCAGGACTAAACAAGGGAATAAACCAGGACTAAATCAGGACTAAACCAGGACTAAATCAGGACTAAACCAGGGAATAAACCAAGACTAAACCAGGGAATAAACCAGGACTAAACCAGGACTAAATCTGTACTGAATCTGGACGAAACCAGGGAATAAGCCAGAACTAAACCAGGACTAAACCAGGGACTAAATCAAGACTAAACCAGGACTAAACCAGGACTGAACTAAGAAATAAACCTGTATTTTATGTCACAAAGGTTTTAAACACAGCTGAATAATGTCTTTCATGTTATATTTCTGTCTAAGAAATTTTTGTCAACTTTTCAATTCATTCATTAGTAGAATGTCATTTCAGTCATTTTTTCATAATGAGTCACAAATGATGTCCAAACTTTAAAAACAGGAATGTCTAAGATAACATTTAAAAATAACTTACATACTAATACCAAGACATGTATTTGCAACAGTTCCCAGAGTAATTGTCAGATTAAATAAACCACAACGCTTTGGTTCAGCTGCTCTTGGTCCTGGTCTGGCCCAGTTTTAGTGCTGGTCTGGTCCAGCTTTTTAGTCCTGGTCTTGTCCAGGGTTTTCACGTGCACAGTCTCACGTGCATGCTCGTGGTTCTAAAGTGGGTTTGGCTCAGACCAGAGACCTCAGAAACCAGATCAAACAAGAGCTCCTACTATTAATACAACTACTACAACAACAACAACTACTACCACTACTACTGCTACTGCTGCTACTACTGCTACTAGAGGCTACTCTGAACTATTTAAGTAGCGTAAGAGTAATCTTTTGACAAAACGATTGTTAAAAATAATAATAATAAGAAATATTTATAAGAATAATTGCAGTCACCAAAGAAGTGAATCATGGACTAAAGCAGATCTAAACAGGTACTAAACCAGGACTAAACCTGGACTAAACCAGGACTAAACCTGGACTAAACCAGGACTAAACAAAAAATAAACAAGAACTAGAACAGGACTAAACCAGGACTGAACAAAACTAAATCAGGGCTAAACTAGGTCTAACCCAATGGACAAAATGATGTCTAGACCAACACCAAACTAGAACTGAACTTGGTCTAAACCAATGGACCAAACCAATACTGAACCAATAAATAAAATCACACTAAACTAGAACTAAAGCAAGACTAAAGCAGGTCTAAACAAGGACTAAACCAGGTCTAAAAGAGGTCTAAACAAACAAGGAATAAACCAAGCCTAAACTATGACAAAACCACGACTATAACAAAGACTAAATTAGGACTAAATCACGACTAAACCAGGACTAAACCGGGACTAAACCAGAACTAAACCGGGACTAATCCAGGACTAAACGGGACTAAACCAGGACTAAACCAGGACGAAATCGGGACTAAATCAGAACTAAACCGGGACTAAACCAGGACTAAACCAGGACTAAACCGGGACTAAACCAGGACTAAACCGGGACTAAACCGGGACTAAACCAGGACTAAACCAGGACTAAACCAGAACTAAACCGGGACTAAACCAGGACAAAACCGGGAGTAAACCAGGACTAAACCAGGATCAAACCAGGACTAAACCAAGACTAACCCATTGCCCAATTCTCCCTGTATCTTGTGAATTGAATTAACTGTTCTGAATATTCATGATGTCTGTGGCGTGAGATAAGGTCACATGACTCGGCTGAGGTCACATGACTCTGATGACATGATGTCATGATTAAACCAGGAAGCAGCGGTTTGGACGATGGAGATAAGGGTTTATGAGTTTCCTGCAGAGTCTGTGTTTTGGGCCTTATCAGCTTCCGTAGAGACGCAGGAGGAGGAGGGAGAGATGGAGATGAGGATAAACGAGGTAAATGAATACATCAAAATGAAAGGAGAAGATTTGGAGGATTAACTAAACACAAAATAATTAAGGTAAGAGAAAATAACAAAACAAAAACTGAACGCGGTCTTTCTGTGTGGAGACTAGCTCAAGATCTGGAGATGGGTCCCACTGCTCCTGACCGGTGTAACCCCAGAGACACTGAAGGAAGTGCAGAGGATGAATTTCCCTCACAAGCTCAAATAAGTATCCGGTTTAGTATAAATTAGTATCTGATTTTCGATACTTTTGACAACCCTACAAGGAATTGATAAAGAACATCTCAAAAGTGTGACGAAACAGAGATAAAAATAGAAATAGAAAACCAGGCATTAAACCAGGACTGGGCAGGGGACGATTATTGTGACCAAAATAATTCCAGTTAATGTCAAATCAATGACTATCATCATTATTAAAATAGCTGACAGTTTAAATGCAATGGAAATATGTGCGTCATGTACTTTTTTATGCTGAAAAGACATAAAACTTGAATTACTGTCTTCTTTTTTCCCTTCTTTCCAAACCAGGACTAAATACAAACTGAGAACTGAGAACGAAGACTAAAGAAGGATTTTATCAGAACTAGAGATTGGCCGATATGGGTTTTTCTCATTTCTGCTGCAATAATCACCAAAAGTTAAAACTGTTCAAAAACTTGTACATAATATAAAATACTTTGTTTCGTACCAGTTTCATGCTGAAGTTGTTCTGCTCCCAGCGACAGAGCATCCTGTCTGTGGAGGTCATGTCTCCACCTGCTCCAATTCACATCATCCCACAAAAATCTACAAGAATTTAACAAAAATTTTACACAAACAAAAAATGCCAAAATTTATATATATATAAAAAAGGAAAATATAATAAAAAATTACATCTCACCCTAAAAAATAAAAAATCACACCTCATGCCACAAAAGTATGCAACAATCTAAAATAATTTATGAAAAATCTACAAAAAAAATCCAAAATATCTCATCTCAAAAAAATATGCATGAATATGAAAGAGCTGACCAAAATTTCATACCACAAAATATTAAAAAATATGTCAAATATTTACAGTAAATCTGAGAAAAAAATCCAAATCTCATCCAACAAAAATATCCAAAAATCTGCCAAAACTTACTATGAAATCTGAGACAAATGTACAAAAAACCCAAATCATATTATCCCACAAACTTATCCAAAATGTACCTAAAATCTAATAGCGCATCTCATCCCACAACAGTATAGAAAAATATGGCAAACTTTACACAAAATCTAAAGAAATAAATCCCGAAATCTCCAGAAATTCCGCTTAGTCCATGAAGGAAAACATTTAGGATCCTTAAAGTGCAGCTGAGGAGGTCGAACGGTGAGGACGGCTTAAAGCTCTATGAGGGATCAGATTTGGGAAAAAGGAGAGAGAGAGAGGAGAGAGGAGGGAAGGAGAGAGAAAGATAGAGAGAAAGGGGGAGGGGCTGTTTGCTCCGCCCTGCACATGGAAAAGGCGGGGTTAATGAATGAATGAAAAATGTGGTTTGGTGCAGACTTACTACTGAAAGAGAGCACATGGAGTTTAGTCCTGGTTTAGTCCTGGTTTAGTCCTGGTTTAGTCCTGGTTTAGTCCTGGTTTAGTCCTGGTTTAGTCCTGGTTTAGTCCTGGTTTAGTCCTGGTTCAGTCATGCTGGTGTAGTCCTGCTGGTTTAGTCCTGGTTCTGTCTTGTTGTAATCCTGGTTTGGTCCTAGTTTAGTCCTGGTTCAGTCCTGGTGTAGTCCTGGTTTGGTCTGGATTTACTCCTGGTTCAGTCCTGGTTTAGTCCTGCTGGTCTAGTTATGCTGGTTTAGTCCTGGTTCAGTCCTGCTGGTCTAGTCTTGCTGGTTCAGTCCTGGTTCAGTCCTGGTTTGGTCCTGGTTTGGTCCGGGTTTACTCCAGGTTCAGTCCTGGGTTAGTCCTGCTGATCCAGTCCTAGTTCAATCCTGGGTTAGTCCTGGTTTAGTCCTGGTTCAGTCCTGTTGTAGTCCTGGTTCAATCTTGTTTTAGTCATGGTTCAGTCCTGGTCTGACCCCTGCTGATGCTTCACTTTGTGTTTGTGAATAGAGAGGCTCATGGCTGAATAGACACTCCCCCTCCCCCCCGTGTCCCTCTCTCCCCCCTCTCTCCCCCCTCCACCCCCCGCTGCCCCAAACCTCTCACAATAAATACTTCTGGACACCTCAGCTTTGAAGTTTCTGCTTAGTTTAAAGGAGATATATTCTGCAAACTGGACTTTTCAGAGCTTTGAACCATGTTATAGTATAGTCCTTCTAATTGACCATCTGAAGTTGTATTTCCAGTGATTCGTGTTTGAATAATCTTTACTCTCCTGTATTCAAGACGTCATTGCTCTGATCAACCCGTTTTCATCGCCACGGTACACGCCCACTGTGACCTGCGCACTTCTTTCCAGCAAAGGTCATCCTGACCAAGACTAGCTCAAGATCTGAAGATGGGTCCCACTGCTCCTCACAGGTTTAACCCAGAGACACTAAAGCTTGGGTCAAATGCAGGTTTAAGGGGGGGCAATAAAGTGTACCTTGACCTCATTGCTTTGCCTGGAATGTTCCACAGTATAGCATTAAAACTATCAATCTCCATGGAGACAAGGTGATGACCTCTACTTGGCCTGATACTAGCAAGCCAAGAAGAGGTCAGTTCTGTGGAGAGGGGGCATTGCTCACAGTAAGAATTTTTGATCAACAAAAACAACTTTTATGAAATAAATTTAAGATTGATAAGTTTGATTCCATACTGTGGAACATGTCACATTAGAACAGGGTTAATGCCCCACTGCAGGACATTTCATCACATTAGAAGCAGACTAAAATGAAAATATTGGTGCATTTTAAACAACACTTTTTCTGTGACATGAGATGACTGACATAAAAGGCAAACTCCAAACCTCAGAGTGTATTTTTGACCCCTCTAAGCTGCCGTAGCCTCACAAACCACACGCACATGACCCTTCTGGGCTCCTGTAGCTGAGGTCTGGACCACAAGAGTATAATGACAGGGAACAAGAGAGACAAGAAAAGAGGGAGAGGGAGAGAGGGAGAGAGAAGGAGAGAGAGGGAGAGAATTAAAAGGAGGGAGGGGGGAAGAGGAAAAGAGAGGGAGAGAATGGGGGGGGAGAGAGAATAACAGCTGTTCAGTAAAAACTACAACTTCCAGAAAACAGACCAAAACAAGCTCACCATCCTCCACTACTGCACTGATCTTTCTGAGAATTACTGAACCCTCAGTGTTTACTGCAAATGTTTTCATCACAGCAGCAGCGTACATAAATAACCCAAACACTGTACATGAGTGAAAGGACTGCTGCAGAATGAAAAGCTGCACTAAACCTGCACATGTATCTACGGTCTACACACTACAGATCCACGGGTTTATTCATGGCTGATGACAATATTGATTATTTAGAATCCAGTGAAACCGATGGCTGATATTTTTGGGCAGATTTTGCTCATTTTCCCCAAATTTTGTAATTTTAAATTACAAAAATCTCACCCACAGCCATTTTTACCACAAACCTAAAAGAGAGCAGTGTAGTTACGTTTGTGCAGTTATCTCTTCACACTAAAGTGTTCAAAGGAAGCTTTATGTGTATTCTTCAGGCAGCAAAAACAAAATATCGACCTGAGCTGGAGATGTAAGGCTAATAGTCAAAGTGCTAAAAAGTATAAATATCAGCCAACTGATATATCGGTCTCTCTCTATTGCGCACGTATCATCTCTGAAAGGTTTACACATGAAGCAACTCCAACGCAATAGAAGCACATGTGGACAGAGCAGGTAAATAAATAAATATTATGCCTGAAGAGGTTTTACATGTCATGTCACCCAAGCACGTTTCAGTAACACTGGGCCTGATTCACTTGATCCTTATGGTTAGTTGCGAGTTTCTGTGAAATGCTCAGCCCACAAGCCTACGTCGCAAAATTTAAGTGAAACTCATAAAACATGTTAATATGTTGTTTTTGGCAAATATAGTATTTTCTAAACAATAAAACATAACACAGTGATCTAAATCCGTTATGTGTTACAGTTAATACCCCATAGAAGTCAAATACTCCCTCTTTAACCAATTTAGATGTAGCCAGTACCACATTTAGACTAAATGGTGTAGGTCAGTATAATACATATTTCATTTAGAAGTCCTCTTATGTTAGTGACAGAGACAGGACCGGATCTAACCCAGTCTCTCCTGGGACCTGAGCTAACTTCATCTGACAATCTCAACTGGTTTTAGTGAGAAACCAGAGACCCCCAGGAGGGGGGGGGGGGGGTCAGAACCAGGAAACGGGAGGTCAGAGGTGAAGTGCCCAATTAGAGTCCACTGTCCTGGGTCAACGAGGAGATGACAGGACCTTCTGCTCTGGATGGACCTGTTTGAGATCTGTCTCTGTACAGTATATAAGATTATTACTGTTACAGTGAGCTACAGCAGAGCCACAGCTGCCCTGACAAACACGATTTTGGATACTCAATACCGATTCTGATACCACGATGATAATTACGAACACTCTTTCTTTAGACAATAGAATGTGATTTTCAACATTAAATGGTAGTACTTTCTTTTATATTCCCATATGGCCTTATATGTGTGTAATCCCTCAGTGGTCCAGGTAGGTTCCATAGTGGTCCATGGGTCTATACTAGTCTGTGTGTCTTACACTTCTGTTCTGATACAGCTCAAAATCATTCTAAAGTTGTTCAGGAAAAGTTAATTTCTGTCCTGTGAATGGGACTTTTTTAGTATTGATACCTGCTCAAATGATTATCTAGTTTTGACACTAGTTAATATTTTTGACAACCCCAGTAAGAACAAGTGTCAAGTATCAGACAGGAAGTACAGCAGACAGACAGGAAGTGAGGGCACACAGAGGAAGTAGATCAGATGGAGACAGATGAGGTCATTATCAGGAGATTTGTGAGATGATGTAATGTGATTTTAAACCAGGACTAAACCAGAACTAAATCAGGAGGAAACCAGGATTTAAGGATCAGTTTCAAACCCTTAGAAAAGTCCCCAGACCCATTTTCAGACACAAAAGTGAAGCAGGGGGGACCACCTATGCACAGCCATTATTGCCTGGTAAATCCAGAACAATATTTTTCTGTATTTTTCATACAGATTGATGTCAGTCTGGTCCCCACATTCTCTGCTGCGTCTGAAGCCTGGTCAAACGTGATTATCCAATCAGATTTGTTTATTTTTGTGACACATGTGAAATGAAGGAGCTCATTGGTCAACAATGATTTAGAAATAAAATCTAATTTATCTTATATATATATATATATATATATATATATATATATATATATATATATATATATATATATATATATATACACACACACATGTATATATATATACACACACACATATATATATATATACATATATATATATATATATACACACATGTATATATATATACACACACACACATATATATATATATACATATATATATATATATACACACACACACACGTGTGTATATATACGTATACATGCATGTGGCCCTAGGGCCGTAGTTTGCCCATGTCTCACTTAGGATTTCGCTCATTTATTCTACAGAAATCCGCCGTGTTTTTCAGCCCCCTGTGATTTTTTTTTTTTTTTTTTGTGACATTGGTGACCAGTCTCACATAATACCTTGGCCGTATTGATGTGTTTATTCTGGATCCCAGGCAACAGCCTCATCCCAAAGAGTCATATAGTCACTCACACGGCTCCTTCTTAAGTTTATAATAGATACATGTGCAAGAGTTTGATTTTTGTCACAAAGTTCTGCTTTTATAATCTGCATATTTATGAGAAAAAAAGTTTTGTAATGCAGCTTTAAATGTCCTTCAAGATCCCTCTCTCTCACTGTATTGATTATAAATCATCACAGATTGGATTTGTCTCCTGTTCAGATACTGCCCCAGGACAACACCCCCCCTCCTCTTTTTTTCTCTTCATCCCTCTACCCCCCCCTTCCTTTCTCTCTCTATTTCCTTCTATCTGCCCTCTCTTTTTATCTTTCTCGCCCCATTTTCCTCACCCCACCCTCCCCATCTCTCTTTATCTCCTTTCCTCCACTTTTTTCATTCCCTTTTCTCTCTCTATCTTTTTCTCCCTCTACTCCATTCTTTATTCTCTCTCGTTCTCCTGCCCTCTCTCATCTCTGTCTTTCTCCATTTCTCTCCATCTCCCCTCTCTACATATTTCACTTGTCCCTTTTCCTAACTCCATCCTTCGTCTTTCCCTCTTCTCCCTCTCTCCTCTTCTCTCTCTTCTCCCTCCATCTTCCCTCTCGCCATCTCTTTCTCTCTTCCTTCCTCCATCTCCCTTTCTCTCTCTCTATTAGTTTTTCTCTTTTTTCATCTTTCTCTCTCTCCTTTCTTCCCCCCCTCCTTCTCTCTCTTTTCCATGACAATAGCCTCACATCTGTCGGGGATCAGCTGTTCTTAATCATCTCTGCCTTAATGATCACGTTTTCTTGTTTGAACAGAAACACAGGGTTTTAATGAGCACAAGTCGACTTCATTTCATTGATTAACTATAGATTTAAACGTGTTTCTGTCCATTAACCACAAAGGACTAAATAAAACCAAGTCTAAACCAAGGACTGAACTGGGACAAAAAGAGATACAGAGGAGGAACAGAGAATACATGGTACAGAGGAGCAGAGGATGCAGAGGAGAAGGTCAGAGGAGCAGAAGAGGCAGGAGAGTGGGTCAGAGGAGCAGATCGGGCAGAGGAGAGGGTCAGAGGAGAAGAGGAGAGGGTCAGAGCAGGCAGAGGAGAGGGGCAGAGGAGCAGAGGAGGCAGAGGAGAGGGGCAAATGAGACGGGCAGAGGAGACGGTCAGAGGAGGCAGAGGAGAGGGTCAGAGGAGGCAGAGGAGAGGGTCAGTGGGGACAGAGGAGAGGGTCAGAAGAGAAGAGGGTCAAAGAAGGCAGAGGAGCAGGTCAGAGGAGGCAGAGGGGCAGAAGAGAGGGTCAGAGGAGGCAGAGGAGAGGGTCAGGAGAGAAGAGGAGAGGGTCAGAGGAGGCAGAGGAGCAGAAGAGAGGGTCAGAGGATAGAGGTAGAGGCACAGAGGAGGCAGAGAAGAGGGTCTGAGGAGGCAGAGGAGAGGGTCAGAGGAGGCAGAGAAGAGGGTCAGAGGAGGCAGAGAAGAGGGTCAGAGGAGGCAGAGGAGAGGGTCAGAGGAGGCAGAGAAGAGGGTCAGAGGAGAGAGTCAGAGGAGGCAGAGGAGAGGGGGAGAGGAGTAGAGGAGAGGGTCAGAGGAGGCAGAGGAGAGGGTCAGAGAAGGCAGAGGAGAGGGTCAGAGAGAGGAGAGGGTCAGAGGAGGCAGAGGAGAGGGTCAGAGGAGGCAGAGGAGAGGGGGAGAGGAGTAGAGGAGAGGGTCAGAGGAGGCAGAGGAGAGGGTCAGAGGAGGCAGAGGAGAGGGGGAGAGGAGTAGAGGAGAGGGTCAGAGGAGGCAGAGAAGAGGGTCAGAGGAGGCAGAGGAGAGGGTCAGAGGAGGCAGAGAAGAGGGTCAGAGGAGAGAGTCAGAGGAGGCAGAGGAGAGGGGGAGAGGAGTAGAGGAGAGGGTCAGAGGAGGCAGAGGAGAGGGTCAGAGAAGGCAGAGGAGAGGGTCAGAGAGAGGAGAGGGTCAGAGGAGGCAGAGGAGAGGGGGAGAGGAGTAGAGGAGAGGGTCAGAGGAGGCAGAGGAGAGGGGGAGAGGAGTAGAGGAGAGGGTCAGAGGAGGCAGAGGAGAGGGGGAGAGGAGTAGAGGAGAGGGTCAGAGGAGGCAGAGGAGAGGGTCAGAGGAGGCAGAGGAGAGGGTCAGAGGTGCAGAAATGTAGTTTGAGTTTACATTAGATGCAGTTGCTCAAGTTTGCAGCAGAGGGCAGCATTACACAGTGTAGACTGAACAGAGCAGCTGTAAATTAGGGCAAAGGTCAAAGCTCTATCTCTGTGTCTCAGATGCCCTCCCATCCTCCTGTCTCCCTGTGTGTCCTCCCATTCTCCAATATCCCTGCATCAGATGCCCACCCATCCTCTTACATCCCTCTGCATCAGATGCCCTCCCTTCCTCCTGTATCCTTGTGCGTCAGATGCCCTCCCATCCTCCTTCCTTGTGCATCAGATGCCCTCCCATCCTCCTTCCTTGTGTGATAGATGCCCTCCCATCCTCCTTCCTTGTGTGTCAGATGCCCTCCCATCCTCCTTTCTGTGTCAGATGCAGCTGAATAAATGCAAGACAGATAGGTTTAATGTCATACTGTGGAACCTTACATGCAAAGCAAAAACATCTCCATGCATACAAGCAGATAGCGGCCCCTGCACTAGAAAAGTTACATAATGCTCCTTTAAATAGTTTCTACCAAGAGTGCATTTGAAAATGTATGAAAATAATTGTGATAAAACTGAGCTAGTGAAAGATGGAGGTGGATCTGACTCAGAGCTGACTCAACCAACCCACTGCCTGTGTTACTGTGGCAGAGTGGTTAGCCTCTCCTCCTCTCACCAGGAGGTTGTGGGTTAGACTCCTGATCTCTCTAAGTGGAGCATGCATGTTCTCTCTGTGTTACTATGGCAGAGTGGTTAGCCTGAGGTTAGCGCATGACCAAATTGAAGGAGACAGGGACAGAGGAGAAAGAGGACACAGAAGTGGGTCAGAACATACTAACCCTAAAACCAGCAACAACAGAAATGAGTGGTGTGCTTTATAACAAACCCGTTTACAAAGACATGTTTACCCGAAATGTGTGTGCAACCTACAAACCAAATCAAATGACTCAAATTTAAAAGACAAAAGAGCAGACTTACTTAGATAACAGAAAAAATGTACAATGAGGTTCATCTGGTCATCCCATCATTTATTTTAATAGATTATTTTTGCAGACCAGTGTTTAGGTCGTTTTCACACTGACAGTTTGTATGTGGCAAAAACTCAGGGAACTACTCGTCCACCCAAAAGAAAAGATTATAGAACTGGAGCACAAATGTCATATACAAAATACCCCATATGGCTCAAGACACCACCAGTTTTTGTGCTTATTTTCAAGACACCATAATGTTGATCAACCCGTTTTCATCCCCACCGGTAAACATCCGCTGTGACGCGCTTATTTCGTTCTCCAGTTTAATTTTCTTAATCTGTGATACTCATAGGGATCGGCAACATCATGTAGTGACACAAACGCAAAAAAAAAATCCTTTATTCTCTAGTGTGATGTGCATCTGTCCATATGAGCGGCCGATAGCTCATATGGACATTGTTGTTATGATGTTTACGGCGACGTCAGCTCCCATTGGACACCGCAGTCTTCTAACACAGTCAGCGAACTTGTTTCTTTTATTAAGTTGTTTTAGATCAATATTACAATTTTAAATGTGCAAATTATACCATAATGATCCACAGGTGTCAGAGGTTATAACTAGAGCAAACACAAGCAGAGTATGTCTGCCTTATCGCTATCTGCACAAACTACAAAATCCACCATTGGAATAATCAAAACAGTGAATATGTCAAAAGTATTGCATAAAGTTTAAATTCCTCTAAAGAAAACTGTCACAAAATAATTTAGTAAAAGACACCAAAAAAATACTTACGTGGCTATATCGAAACAGCAGCCCACATTGATATCAATACTGTATTATAAAATTCTGTATGACATTGTGTTGTCCTGATACAAAAATTTCAAACTCAATTTCGATACTAAGAAATAGACTCGATACTCAATAATGATTCTGATACCACGATGACAATAAAGTCAATACGTTCTTTTAAATTCCCATGTGGCCTTATATCTGTGTAATCCTTCAGTCGTCCAGGTAGGTTCCATACTGGTCCATGGGTGTGTACTATAGTCTATGTGTCTTATACTTGTTCTGATACAGCTCAAGATCATTCTAAAGTTATTCAAGAAGGGTTCATTTCTGTCCTGTGAATGTGACTTCTTTTAGCATCAATACCTGCTCAAATAAGTATCTAGTTTTGATACTAATTTTAGTATCGATTAGTATCTGTGGTATTTTTGATACTTTTGAAAACCCCATTATATTACTGTTGGGTTTTTTTTGTGATGTGGAACCTATCAGGACCTTTTGTATAAGGACTATTTCAATTATTCACATCTTTTTTGAGTTTGAAAAAGAAATTTTTCCCCAAAACATGATGTCACTGACCTGCATGCTGCCTCCATTCTCCGACCCTTCGCTTTTCTCAGGTTTAGTTAATCCTGATTTAGTCTCTGGTTCAGTCTCAAGTCCCAAATCTGATCCAGCTTTAGTCCTGGTCTGGTCTCTCTCAGTGCAAGCCCCTGTTTCCTCCCTCTGCTTTCCTTTAGCTGAGCTTTGACCCTTTACATTTGCCGTAGCTGTAGTTTTTTGAGACTTGTTGCTCTTCACAGGTGTAGTTTTGATGTTTAGCGGTAGAGCAGAGGGTCTGGTGGGTTTTTGGGGGATTGGCAAAGCGCTGTGGACTGGTTTGGGTTTCGGAAGTCCAGATTTCATCTTGATCCCAACCAGGAGAGAGGGCATCTTCAGCAAAAAACAGGAAATACAAAACTTTCCCTCCTCTTCGCCAGGTTTGGCCCCAGAATCTTGGATAAATGCATTTGGGAATTCATTTTAATTAAACCTTAAAAATAATCAAAACAAGTCTGGGACAGAAACCACAACTGAGAACATCTTTGGGGAAAAAAAAAAAAAAAAAGAAAAAATTCCCTTTCTTTGAAAATATGTTGTCAATTCTTGGTTAAAATTTATGTCTTCTTCATTTAAAAAATTAACTTCCAAATTACTGTGAAAAGGTACGTGAAAATCCCCTCCAAAAAAAATCACTATTTACTATTAATTTTATTTTTGTTTGAAATGTATTAAATAAAATGGATTCTACAAATACGCAAAATTAACAACATGGAATTCATAAACTGGACAATTTTTTAGGCAAATTTTAAGATATTCATTTTCATCTTAAATTTTCCATAACTTGTGGTTTTGCGTTGAGAAAAACGTGACAATTCTTGAGCCAATCTGTTGATCACAGCAGGCTGTCGGATCTGCAGATTTAAGGCAGCCCTGGTGGCACCTGTTCAGGAATTCATGCCAAAACTTAGGGCCACCTTAAGAGACATATATGTGTCAGCTCTGTTTATATGTAGACGTCTGTAAGAAAAATGATCTTGAGCCACAATGATCTTTTTTTTGTTTTTTTGTTGTTGTTTTTTTTGTAAATGTAAAAAAACAATAAAAGCTCTTGACTTGATATATATATATATATTTTTTAAAATGTAATTAAAAATTACATTTTTCAAATTAAAATTGAAACTTGAAAAAGTAAAATTGTAAAAGGTTTTAGGTATAAACTGTAATGAAAAGCACGTATCCCAAAAATAAAAATTAAAAAAATATTAATTTGTGGCTGAAATAAACATAACATTTATTTAAAATTTAAAATTAATTTGCAATTTGTCTTAACAATAATAGCTACATATTTAAACCACACACGTTTATATTTTTATCATATTTGTACAATTTGTTCATTGACAAATATTTAAATAAATATTGTGTAAATTCCTGAAAAATCTATTAAATTATTAAAATTTTGTAATGTCAACCAGAAAATTTTCAATATATATATATATAGAGAGAGATTTTTTTTTTTTTTGACTAATCAGCTGTTGCATCCAGATAGACACGATATTTGTACATATATACAAATCTAGGTTTAAAATCAAAATACAACATTTCAGAAAATGTTTTTTTTTACAAAATGCAGAATCCAATCTACTGTTCAGGGATATACAGTAAAAAAATATTAAATTTTTTAAGAATGAAAAATGCAATTTATCATTTGAATATACAATAGTGTATTTATCATCCAAATGTGTAGCTTATTTAGTAAACAAATCCCGGTTTAAAATCAAAACAAAAATTAAGAAAGAAAGAACTATTCATTATCTCTGTATCTGACCCAAACTGCACCCACAAAACTACACCTGCAGGGGGAGTTCATGCAAAAACTACTAATTATACAGCAAAAAGTACTAGGAAATAATGTTTTTGTATAAAGACAAATGCAACTTGTCAATCGTGAGTTTAATCTGACCCGTATTTTATTGTTATATTTAAATAACAATAAAATACCAAGCTCACTGTCTCTCTTCTTCTTTCTGCTGTCGTCTCATATAAATCCTTATCATCGTAATAAAATGATTAGTTAACGAATACAGATTTTGATAGACTAAGACTCCATCAACTGATTAATTGATTAAATAACTAAAGGAAAACAGCTCTATTTTCAGGAATGCAGAATCCAGTCTGTAGTGAATAAAAAAAAAATCTAAAAATGAAAAACAGCTGACAAATTACTCCATTTGAATCTGCAATAAATACAATCTATTTACGAACCAAATGTAAAGGGAGACCGCAAAAAAATTCAAATCCAAATTCATCTGACAGGTCCAAAATGCTTCCGGGCTTATACAGGAAAATGAATGACAATTGGATTCAAGAAGAAATTCCGAGCGTTGTTCCTTCCAAATTGAAGCGACCGATTGAGAACAAATCCATATTTCAAATCCAGATGAACGTTTAGTGAAATCTCCCGAAGGTTTCGTTACATCTGTGTGTTCCCGTGTCCTTCCTCTGAGCTGCACGTTAGCCGAGCGCTAGCCGGTGTTTTCTGCTCCTGTCTGCTACTGTGAGACTGTTTTTCAAATGCAGAGGAAAGAGAGGGAGAGGAGGAGAGGAGAGAAGGGAGGAGGGAGGGAACAGGAGGAGGGAGAGAAAGAGAGGGAGGAGGAGGAGTC
Organism: Periophthalmus magnuspinnatus; assembly: GCF_009829125.3. Taxonomy (NCBI): domain Eukaryota; kingdom Metazoa; phylum Chordata; class Actinopteri; order Gobiiformes; family Gobiidae; genus Periophthalmus; species Periophthalmus magnuspinnatus. Next base: position 14,286,006 of record NC_047128.1, on the reverse strand, counting down.
TATAGTGCAAGACTGTTTTTCAAATGTAGACGAAAGAGAGAAGAGAGGAGAAGAGAGAGAAGAGGAGAGAAAAGAAAGGAGAGGAGGGAGAGAGATAGAAGGAGAGAGAAAGGGAGGGAGTAAGGATGCAGAGGGGAGAGAGAAGGAGGAACACTGGAGAGAGGAGGTGATGGGGAAAAGGGCAGACAGAAGAGAGAGAGAAAAAGAAGGAGCAGGATGGAAAAGAGAGAAAAAGCGGGAGGGACGGAGGGAGGGAGGAAGAGATGGAGGAGAGATAGAGAGAGAGGTAGAGGTGAGGAGGGAGGGAGGAGAAGGGGGGGACCTGATGAGGTTTTGAAATACACACATAAACATCACAACAGTCACAACAGAATGATGTTTCCTCTCTCCTTTCCTCGTTTTCTCTGTACTTGTATCCTCGTCTCCTCTATCTCCTCTATCTCCTTGTTTCCTTGGCTACTCATCTCCTCGTTTCCTCATCTCCCTGTTTCCTTGTCTCTTTCAGTGTGTGCCCTTGGTTCCTTTCCTAGCTCCTTGTGTGTGCGGTGAGACAGGAGAGAGGGGGTAAACCAGGACTAGCGCAGGAGTAAAGCAGGTGTAACTGAACCAGGACTGAACCAGGACTGAACCAGGACTAAACCAAGACTAAATCTAGACTAAACCAGGACTGAACCAGGACTGAACCAGGAGGGAATAAAGGAGGACTACAGGAGAACTAAGCAGAAACCAGGAACCAAAATTAAACCAGGATTGAAACACAGGACTGAACCAGGACTAGACCAGGGCTAAAACAGAACTGAACCAGTACTTAATCATGAACATACTTGGTCCCTCCCCCATAATATCTCAAATAGCTGCATCGTTTAAATGAAATACGTCCTTTAAACTTATTTGAGTTGTGATAGTAAACACTGTGGATCTTTAGAATAAGCCAATTATAAAAGAGCCTCTCATAACGATGACTGGAGACATTTATCCAGTTAGAGGAACACCGAGTTCACTGAGATTCTCCAGTGCAGAGACAGGGGAGGTATTTAGGTACGCTTCAGTTAGCAGCTTCAATTAGCACAAGCTTCAATTAGCATGAGCTTCAGTCAACACAAGCAACAAAATAATTTTAAGATTTTTATAATAAGAAGTTTATTTCAGTCAGTGTCAATATTTATATTATATTTTTTGGATTTGAAATGAGCATGAGCCTCAACACCAAGACGTACCTGCTCACAGGCTTTTTGTGAAAAAATCTAAAATAATCTATATTACAAAAGTCATTCATATTTCGATGGTCACATATAAAAGGCCTATGTAGAAAATTCAGAAATGTATTTAAACCTGGAATCATTTGTCCTGACTTTGAACTTGAACTCATCCCATCATTTAATGTTTATGAAATCACAGAAATGTGTGTGTCCATAATCCCATTAAAGATCTATGTCGGGTTATTCAGATATGAGCACATTAGCATTAGCATTAGCAGGATTAGCATAACAGGATTAACACAAAGCGAGTCCATTCAGAGATTAAACCAGGCATTTACATAAACCTGACAATTCATTCGTCTGAGACACATTTGGACAATACACAATTTCTGTGCATTTATGGAGAAATTTTAAATTATGTTTATATTTTTTTAGGATAAAGATAGGAGAGAAGATAAAAAGGTATAAACTAATATAGGGAAGAAAACAGGGACTAAACCAGGACAAATCACAGCCAAACCAGGACTAAAACAGATCTAAACCAGGAGAAAACTAGGACTAAACCAGGACAAATCACAGCCAAACCAGGACTAAAACAGATCTAAACCAGGAGAAAACTAGGACTAAACCAAGGACTAAAACAGGGACTAAAACAAGTCTAAACTAGGACTAAACCAGAGCTAAAACAGGGACTAAAACAGGGGCTAAACCAGAACTAAACCAGGACAGTAATAATCACAGGTAATCACTGAAACTGTCTCTATTCTTAATTATCAAAATGTAATTAATATGAAATACCAGACAAACGTGTGACATTGTTTTCTTTAATTAAGGACAAACCACGACTGACCCACGACTCTCAAACCGTGTTTACAGAAGACACAGCAGACGAGTGGTGTTTTTATACTAAGCTTCAGTAGAGCAGAAACAGAGACGCGATCTGACATTTAAACCTCCTCCCATCCCCCTACCACTCTACAGCGCCACCTACACACCACACCATAACACAGCTAATCAAATGTTTCTCTGATCATTTCTGTCAGTGGAAAGCTCCATTCTCACGCTCTATTTATCCAACCACACCACAATATCTGGGAGGGCATCTGACACAACACAACATCTACAGATTAACTAGACATTGCCCTACAGAGATATAGGAGAATGGGAGGGCATCTGACACAGAGATATAGGAGGATGTTTTCTTTCATTATTAAACGATGTTTTTTCAGTGTCAGACAGAAGCTCATATTTAAAAGATAAGGACATGAATGAACGAGTGAGGTCAACTACAGGACAAGAGATTATTGACTAAACCAGGACTAAACCAGGACTAAAGCAGGACTAAACCAGAGAATAAACCAGAGACTAAACCAGAGACTAAACCAGGACTAAACCAGGACTAAACCAGGTCTAAAGCAGGACTAAATCAGAGACTAAACCAGAGACTAAACCAGGACAAAACCAGGACTAAACCAGGACTAAACCAGGTCTAAAGCAGGACTAAACCAGGACTAAACCAGAGACTAAACCAGAGACTAAACCAGGACTAAACCAGGACTAAAACAGGACTAAAACAGGACTAAATCAGAGACTAAACCAGAGACTAAACCAGGACTAAACCAGGACTAAACCAGGACTAAAACAGGACTAAACCAGGACTAAACCAGGTCTGAAGCAGGACTAAATCGGGACTAAACCAGGACTAAACCAGAGACTAAACCACGACTAAACCAGGACTAAATAGGACTAAACCAGAAGAAACAGGACAAAACCAGGGACAAAACCAGGGACAAAACAAAGACTAAACCAATAATAAAACTGCCGATGTTGCTGTATTTGCACCCCATAAAATCAAATGGTTTCCAAATTTTCACAAGCGATAAACCTCTAATGAAATAAACAGGTTAAATTGGAAAATCAATATCATTTATGAGAGGTTTGAGAGCCCTGAGGGAGTCCAGTCCAGATTTGGTCATGTATGTGTTTTTGTCTGTAATCCCAAAACACTGTACCTGATTATTCACAGCGATGAGTTTAGACCAGAGCTAACAACAACTAGCATGCTAATCACATACTTCCTGATTCACTAACAATTAGCTGCTTATACAATATATGTGTACTGGGGCAAGGCACATTTGCTCAAAAACATGGAATAAATATTTGTAACTGAATTAAAAGTTAATTGTTTTCATTCATGTTCTAGAGTTTGATGATATCCTAATTTCATACGGAGGCTTCAGATTCACTGTTTTTGAAAGAAATCTCCTAATGTCAGATCCATAAATGTTGAACCTTCTCATTATTCGTTTGGGATTAGCTCCACAGACTTATATTATAGTCACATTAATCTTATGGCTTTAAGTCCTTTCACCTGACAACATCACATCTTTGGAGGTGAATAATGGCACCCTTTTCTGAAGCTATTACGAAAGAATAATTTTATTTTTGTTTATTTAAACTGACAGAGAAGATGTTGAACTTTCTGTCAGTTTTTCTTTCATGTGGATAGGCTCAGTAATTACCATTACGATTAATCATAAACCAGGTCAACACATCTGCAGTCTGACAGTTAAACAGCAAACTCCACCTGAGAATTCTGACCAGTCCCTAAGGATGTTGTTTTAATTCCACATATTAAATTTTATATTGCTTTGACCTCCTCCAATGACCTCTCGCTAACGCCTCGCTGTTGAATAAATGACCAATCACAGAGCACCTTGTCCCCGTCACTGGGCGGTTTATGATCCAATATCACAGGTCAGAGTTCACACAGTGGGTATTTGATAAAGTCCAGAGTGAAGAATTGGTTTAATATAAAATGTCTACAAAGACCCAGAGGCTACAACCCCATTTCAGATTTATTTTTGGTTTAGTCTTGGTTTGGTCCTGGTTCAGTTTTGTTTTAGTCCAGGTATAGTCCTAAAAACTGATCTTTTTTAAAATCATTTTTATTTACAGACATACAATGAAAAGCAGTTCAGTCCTTGATTAGTTCTGGTTTAGTGATGGTTCTTTTTCACAGTGTTATCTCTCAGTGGTGTTGTGTGAATACAAATTGGTTTATGGTTAATATCTCTGTACCCACTGGGCTTATTAAAATTTAACAAAAACTGGCTAAATCACTTTATTATTCAGTAACTGACCCATGTGTCTCTGGGTAAAACCTGCATTTGACCCATCCTTCAGTGCCTCTGTTATATTTAGAGTCATTCATGCATGTTTAAGCAATCCCTACTTGCTTATTTTTAAGATGCCATTTTGCCCGTTTTCAGTCCCACTGCTCTGGATGGAATTAAAATGTTTATAGGATTACATGATTATCAATTTATCAAATAATAAATAAATAACTAGAGGACATATGAAGGTGATGTCTTGCTAAAGGGCACAACGGGACGACTGCGTTTGAACCTGTAACCTCTTCATTTCTCAGAGGTATTTCACGCTCTCGTCTCTGTGAGGTAATCGGTGTAAATGGGTTTGATGAAGACACAATATTCATAATTAATTTTCCTCATTAGTGACGATCCCTCAGGACTGATCTCTCTGAAGGCTCCATGTTTGAATTAGTCATGAGAACCCCACAGGGAGTCTGGGGCTAGTCCTGGTCTAGTCCTGTTTCAGTCCTGGTTTAGATTTGATTTAGTCCTGCTTTAGTCCTGCTTTAGTCCTGATTTAGTCCTGATTTAGTCCTGATTTAGTCCTGGGTTAATCCTCATTTAGTCCTGGTTCAGTGCCTGTTCAGTCCTGGTTTAGTCCTGGTTTAGTCCTGGTTTAGATCTGGTTTAGTTCAGGTTTAGCCCCACTGGTTCAGTCCCTGTTCAATCTTGATTTAGTCCTGGTTTAGAATAGGGATGCACCAATACGATACTGATATTGAATATTGGATGTACTAAGGCTATTTACAAGCTGACTTTGGCCTTGAACGTCTCATAATCTTTGAAGCTGTTCAGTTAAGTTATTTGATGGCTAAATAACAGTTGCATAACACAGTTTAATCTTTTGTGCAAAAAGGTAACTGTGTTTGAAGGAAATAAGTTCCATTATCTCTCCCTGCGTTGATATCAGTTATTACTGGGTACCGGCAGATACGTGGAGTCAAAGTATCGATATTGATATCGGCACTGAAAAAGCTGGATCGGTGCACACCTAGTTTAGATCTGGTTTAGTCCTGTTTTGTTCTGGTTTAGACCTGGTTTGGTTTAGTCATGGTTTAGTGTAGTCCTGATTTAGCCCTATTTCAGATAGGGTTTAGCTAAGTTTTAGTCCTGGTTTAGACCTGGCTTAGTCTTGTTTTAGTCCTGCTTTAGTCCTGCTTTGGCCCTGTTTTAGTCCTGCTTTAGTCCTGCTTTAGTCCTGCTTTGGCCCTGCTTTATTTCTGCTTTATTCCTGGTTTAGTCCTGCTTTAGTCTTGTATTAGTCCTGCTTTAGTCCTGCTTTGGCCCTGCTTTATTTCTGCTTTATTCCTGGTTTAGTTCTGGTTTAGTCCTGGTTTAGTCCTGGTTTAGTCCTGGTTTAGTCCTGGTTTAGTCTTGCTTTAGTCCTGATTTAGTCCTGCTTTAGCCCTGCTTTAGTCCTGATTTAGTCCTGCTTTAGTCCTGGTTTCACGTCGTCATATACTTTCAAGGACAGAGAGGCACTAACAGGTTTATTCCCCTGGGACATTTTACACAAATACACCACAGCAGAATACATTAACATTTATTGTCTATGGGAATTTAAATAGAGATTTTTACACAAATGTTATAAGGTCATATCTGAAATGAATGGGTGGAGGGAAGTGCCTGGGGAGGGGGGTTCTGATTTAGTCTTGGTTTAGTCCATAATTTATAGTCCATGCTTTAGACCCAGTTTAGTACAAGTTCAGTCCTGACTGAGTCCCTTGTCTAGTCTGGGGTTTTGTCCCGGTTTTGTACTGGTTTAATCCTGGTTTAATTATGATTCAGTCCTGGTTTAGTCCTGGTTCAATCCTGGTTTAGTCTCCTTGATCATGATGGAATATAAATGCTTGTTATGATAAATGACCCGTGAGGCACTTCCTGGAAGCTACAGCAGGGGATTGTGGGAAACGCGGTCTCTGAGCTCAGCTGTTTCCATGGCGACCTGCTTCATGTCACGGCTATAAAAGGTAAACGAGCTGTGATTTCCTGTTCGCTGTTTGACAGATGGAGCAAAGGTGACAGTATAAATGCAATAATAGAACACAATGGGAATTTGAGTCATGAAATTACTTGAATTACTATGAATACATGTATGAATATATGTTTTTATTTGATTCAAGGTGATTTTCTATTCAAATGAAGTGTGAAAATGTATATTAAACCATTATAGGCAACAAATAATACTTTTAGAGAGAGAGAAAAAAGTACATTTTGAGTCAGTTATGATAGTAGACTAGTATTAGACAGGGTTTAGTATCGAATTAATTCCGGTTCAGGTCTGGTTTAGTCCCAGTTTAGTCTTGGTTTAGTCCTGGTTCAGTCCTGGTTTAGTCCATGTTCAGTCCTGGTTAAGTCCTGGTGTAGGCCTGGTTCATACTTGGTTTAGCCCTGGTTTAGCCCTGGTTTAGCCCTGGTCTAGTCCTGGTTTAGTCCTGGTTTATCCCTGTTTTAGTCCTGGTTTAGACCTGGTTTATCCCTGTTTTAGCCCTGGTTTATCCCTGCTTTAACCCTTATATTGGTCTGGTTAAGCCCTGGTATACTCCTGGTTTAGTCATGGTTCAGTCCTGGTTCAGTACTGGTCCAGTCCTGGTTCAGTCCGGGTTCAGTCCGGGTTCAGTCCTCATCCAGTTCTGGTTTAGTCCTGGTTTAGTCTGGGTTCAGCCGTGGTTCAGAAATAGTTCAGTCTTAGTTCAGCTCCCATTCAGAACTGGTTCAGACCTGGTTCAGACTCTTGGTTTACATAAAACTCCTTTGGTGTATTTTCAGTTGGACTCGGGTCATTAAGTCTGGTTATAATCCTGGACTGGCTCAGAGCTGGAAAACTGCACTCACAGGTTTAAAATAGACTTTACTCCAAACTCAAGGGTCAAACTCAGAGCAGCAGCAAGTAAAACATGTGTGTACTTCAGCTGCACATTTAACAGCACAAATCCACTCACCTAGTGTAGTGCCAGCTAAGTCAGTTCTTGTGTTAAAGAGGGGGTATTTTACTTCTTTGGGGTATTAACTGATAACTCATATACATATTTAGATCACTGTGTTATCTTTATGTGTTATCCCGCTAATTAAACTACTGCACATCGCATCAGGTTCGTGAAGATGTTGTATACCGTTTTGTGTCATGCTTTTGTATATTTATGTAAAATTGTCACCCAGGAGCATGGGTGATGTAGGCTTGTGGGAGAAGCATTGTACAACCTTGTACAGCTAACCATAGTTAGGGTTTGAATAGGGCCCAGGGGAGATCACTAGATTACTCAAACATGCATGGATGACATCTAAACCCTCTTCAGGCATGTTTTTAATGAGGGAACATTATAATAAAAAGTTAATTTTTGAGTAATACTTCCTCTTTAAACAAAACTCAGATTAAAGACTAGCTAGAGTAAAAGAGCTTCAGACAGAGCAGTGCCTCCTGTTAAAAGCTTGTATCAGAGACGTTTGTGGGCACTGCGGCTGTTGCAGGTGAAGTCTGGTTTCTTACAGCTGTGTCTGACGTCAAGTGAAGTTTTAATTAAAGAGAGAGAGACGAAACCACATGAACCCCTCCCTACACATCTGTCACGGTTTAGTCCTGGTTTAGTGCTGGTTTAGTCCTGGTTTAGTTCTGGTTCAGTCAGTAAAGTATATTCTTTACATTATAGACTAAAGAGTGTAAAGCCTAAAGCCTAAAAGAGATACTTCTGGGGAGAGGGAGTTAAGTGCTTAGACAGCTGCCCCTCCATTCACCTTTAGATAATCAGGAGACAGTTAGGCATGTCAGCACTAGTCACTTAATCCATATTTGTGATTCTTCAAGTTACACTGTCGTAGTAACTAAAGACACAGTCCTAAAGTGAATGGAGGATTGCACTGTAGTTTGGTCAGTAATCATGTATAAAGCCCTGCAGGCCTGGTCAGCTAAAGATCAATTAGTCAACTAAAAATAGGGTGTGGCAACAGCTCTTAAAACTATTGTATCTCTATGTATCTGACCCAAACTGCACTCACAAGACTACACCTGCAGGGGGAGTTCATGTAAATACTATTTATGCAGAAAAATGTACTAGGAAACAATATATTTATATGTAGAAATGCAAATTAAACTCATGATTCACTCACATATGCTCACGCCATACCCTTTACTTTCTCCTGTTGTTCCAGATAAATCCTTATCATCTAAATAAAATGATTAGTCGACTAATACACATTTTGATGGACCATAACTTGATTAATCGACTAAATGAATGTTCTCACTCAAAAGGAGGTTTCATTTCAGAGTGTATTTGGCTGTGTGGGAGTAACATGATCTCTTATGGGGGGTCTGTGTCTGTGGTAATTACAGACCAGAGTGGATTAATGAGAAGGCCTACAAGGCAAATATTTAAAAGAATATTGGATGTTACTATCCAGTATCATTTCAAAACATCACAAACTTTAGTCAAAAAGTTTAGAGTTTAGTCCTGGTATAGTACTGGTTCAGTCCTGGCTTAGCCTTGGTTTAGTTCTGGTTTAGGCCTTGTTTAGGCCTGGCTGAACTTCTCTTACCCAGATAGACTAACCCAGATATGAGCGTCTCTGGATAAGTGGTACAACAAAGTAGGTTTAATATTGGATTTTCTGAATGAAGCTGTATTACAGAATACGGGGCGGGGTTAGAGTCCGCCAACCAATCAGAATGATAGAAAAGGTATGAACTTGTTGTAACCGGTGGGGTTGGGAGGACCAAAGACGTGCAGACTCGGGGCAGATTTACAGTGTTTATTTACAAAAATTGTGAAATACAGTTCAAACACAATAATAAATCCAGCGGGGGACAGGAGCCAGAGTCCAGGGCAGGATCCGGGAGCGGAGCGCATGGTACGGCGCTGGAGCAAGGTGCAGAGGACGAGCCGGGGTCCAGGAGTGTGGGCCACAGAGGCAAAGACCAGTAGACCACAGCCAGGGAAAGGAGCAGGGTGCAGGGCGAGGTCCACAGGTGTAGTGTGCAGGAGACAAGGTGAAACAGTACCATACCAGGTCGGGGAAGCCAGGCGGGAGCGGAGCCGGCAGTGCGGGAGCTGGAGCAGTGCAGGAGACAGGATCTGATGATGATACGCAGACGATCTTGCCCCGAGTGTCTGGTCCTGGCTCCACTTATGCTCCGCAGCAGGTGGAGGTAATTGCGCTGATGCGTTCCAGGTGCGCGCAGGAGGAGCCAGGAACTCCGCCCCGCTCCAGGCTCAGACAGGTGAGGGGAGGGGAAAGCACACAGGGAGACAGAAATGACAGAACTACAAACTTAACACACGAGGAACTGTCAATCAAAATCATGAAATAAAAATAAAATAATAAAGACCAAGGCAAATGAAACACGTCTGCTTTATTTGAAGACGGCACTTAGCCACCAATCATGCCCATATGTTACACCACAAAGAAAGTAGAACCTATTTGAATGTCAAGTCATGAAACTATGACACCATCATACAGCGCCATGGACTGAATGAGCAGTTGTTTTATTTTTTTATTTTGCAAATTATAATATTGAGTATTTACATACTCAATATTATAATTTGCAAAATTAAAAAATTTAGTGTAATGCAGTATAGGGCTGTCAGAAGTATCGAAAATTGGATCCTAATCAATACTAAAAATAGCACTGAAACTAGATACTCGTTTGAGCAGGTATGGAAAAAAGTCCCGTTCACAGGAAAGAAATGGACCTTTCCCGAATAGCTTTACAATGATCTTGAGCTGTATCGGAACAAGTGTAAGACACACAGACTAATACACACCCAGGGACCACTATGGAATCTACCTGGACGGATGAGGGATTACACAGATATAAGGACACATGGGAATATAAAAGTACTACCATCTATTGTCTAAATTTTTTCATTATCATCGTGGTGATCGAAAACAACCTGCATAAGCTGAAGGTGTTTAAGTATCATTCCTCTTTATAAATCCATGTGCGCTTGTATAAAAGACGCTGTATTCATTTGTTCTCTCTCAGGCCCCTTGCATGTGTTTAAATGTATACAGTGTTCATATGGTTTGTACATGTTTCCATGAGACTAAATGTATAAACAAGATCAGATTTAGAAAAATGAAAGAGTGTTCTTGATTAGAGAGAAGAAATACACCCACTGAACATGTGTGGAGCAGAGAGGGTCAACTGGAGTCTAACCCACAACCTCCTGGTAAGAGGGAGGAGACAGGATAACCTCTCTGCCATAGTAACACAGTGAAGCCATGCCACTCAGAGAGCAGGAGTCTCACCCAGAACCTCCTTATTGAGAGAAGGAGACAGGATTACACCAGGTGCCCTGTCGGGTCACATTAGGGCTGAGTTCTGGTTTAATCCTGGTTCAGGTCTGTCCTCACGTGCCTCCGTCTGGACTTGGGTCACTCTGTAAGACTCTAATGTAATTAGCACAGAGATCAAGTTCAACTACATTACTATAAATGCTGATACTGTTAAAAATAGTGCTATGCTGTAGCCACAGCTGCCCTGGTGCAGATTGACAGACTATGGGTGAAATGTCTTGCCTAAGGATTCAACAACATTTTGCAATTCATTGCAGCCCCACTATGGCACCTAGTATTCCCAGTGGTCCCATACTATTGCAAAAGTTAGGCAATTTAATCAAAGTTTAGTCAAGACTCAGGTCTAAAGGTCAGTGATCAGCTTGGGCCTTTTTAATGGAGATGTCTACAGCCAGTCCTCCGTCAGTAAAACATGTGGAGCAGAAGCAAGACTTTGGACGAAGAAATTTGACTATTGTTTGTGTTAGATGGCACTAATTAAAAGTCTGTATGATTTATGTCCAGTTTATGTTCACACTGAAAGCCATTTGTATTGTGTTGTTGAGATTGCCCTACTAGGTTATACGCTGCTCCTTCTTCAAACACTACTACTTCAATGACAGTGAAAATGAGCACTGCTGCTAAAGAACAAACTACAGCTGACTTTTGCTTCACTGACATATGCACCATTAGATTACATCGCCATCAAGTGGCCACTGCAAGAAATGCATAGCACAGCATATCTATAATATGGCATAAAACTTGGCCTGTCACAGTAACACACTGTGAAGTGTGATATTTTACTGAAGTAAATATAGATGAGAAACGATAATATTTAAACTAATTAATGCCACGGACATATTGACCCTAAAGCAGAATTAACCCATAAAGTTTGTTTTAAATGTGCAATATGGTTAAAAAAGAGCACCAGTGAATAAATAGAAAACTGCAACACTTAGTTTAATTATTTGCATCTATAATGAGTCATAAAGGTTCGCATATTTTCTATCTAAACTGAAACTAAACCAGGTCTAAACCACTGACCAGGGCTAGGTAAAAACAACAAAACCCATATTAAGATAAATAAATAGTACTAACCCAGTTTCAAACCAGGTCTAAATCAGGACTAAATCAGGTCTAAACCAGGTCCAAGGTAGACCAGGACTAGGCCAGGATTAATCCAAGATTAAAGCAAGTGTAACTAGACCTATAAACTCAAACTAATCTTGGGCTAAACCAGGTCTAAAACAGGTGGTTTCGGATTAAGGCTGAACAATTTGGGAAAAATATCTACTGTATTTTCTGGACTATATGTCGCAGTTTTTTTTCATAGTTTGGCTGGGGGTGTGACTTATACTCAGATGCAACTTATATGTGAAATTATTAAAATATATAAATTCTTCATCTATTTCCGGAGGATAGTGACACCAAGGATGAAGAATTCAATGGATTTAGTGATGAGATCAAGAGTAAACTTGTTAGATTGTTATTTATGCTTTAGTCATCTGATTAACTGCTAAGATCTCATGTTAACATACCAGACACATATTCAGTTTGTTGTCTATGCTTCATGTAGCTGAATAAATATGTGCTATGTTACGGCTGATTATACATGTTACAGTTCAACCCTAGATGGCGCTGGTGTGTTTGCAATACCTATAAGAAAATTTACTTGACTCATTTTTTTTATACATTTCATATTTAATTTCCCCCTTATTTAATAAAGGATTTTTTTTTTTTTTTCATTTGGAACAATATTTTAAATGTTTACTTTATCATTATAAAGTCTAGTTTAAGGTTGTGAAAACTACTTCCTGTTTTCCAGTTCAGCCTTTTACGCTGATGCAAAGTCTTACCCGAAGGAGTACTATTTAAGAAACAACTGAAAAGTAAAATATAAAGTTTTCGGATCATCAGTTTGTTTAAAGTAGTATGTATATGTTCCATGCATGAGCAGTTTTGTGTGTAAATGTAATATGAGCCGGAGCTTATGTTATATTTGATGTGTTTGCTATTTCTACGCTGTGAACTGTGATGAGGAAATAAGACCACAGTAAACATCAGTGAAAAGATCTCTCGTGTCTCTCGTGTTTGTGGACAAGCATATGTTACATTAGCGTAGCGTATCTGATTAACTGTTAATATCTTATGTAAACATACCAGACACATATTCAGTTCGCTGTCTATGTGTTTCGTTAGCGTGCTGTACTGTTATTCAGCCTGTTGTTCTCAGTTTTATTGTTGTTATTATTATAACTTGCCTTTAAAGATAAAATGTCTGTTCTTGGTCTAAATTTCCCCAAAAATGCAACTTATCATCCAGTGCAATTTATATATGTTTTTTTCATTATCACGCATTATCACGCATTTTTTTGCTGGTACAACTTATACTCCGGAGCGACATATAGTCCGGAAAATACAGTACTTTTTTTTATGAGCTTTATGATTGCAATTAGATTTGTGATTTCTGTTTTAATGATAAGATTTTGTTCAAAATTCACATTTTAAACACGTCCAGAAGAACTGACAAAAAGACTGAAATCTGAACTGAACTAAACTAATACAAGAATCACATTTCAGAACATGTTTGTACAGATCTAAAGTACAGGGTTAGATGTTTTTATGCAGAATAAGACACATGGAGACACTGAGAGAGCATCTGACACACAGAGAGGGCATCCGATCTGTGGATAATCATAAACAGCCTTAGCAGGAGGTGTAACAGTGTGAGGTTGCTAATGCTAACAGCGTACCACCATTCGAGTAGTGTGAAATGAATTCTCTTATTACTTATATGTCCATATCTTTCGTCTGTAAGTAAATATTACATTAAATCTTTAACCCTTTCCTGTCTATGGGTCGTGTGGGCAGACAGTGAGGGGCTGCTGGGGTAACAGGATTATAACTGGATTTTAACAGGATTATAACCGGATTAAGAGCCTGGAGCACATACATGTCTCACATTTCACACCACACACGTGTAACTGGATCCTCTGTGTAAAAGGATTACATGTGTTTGGAGAAAGTGGCAGAGTGGTAAGCCTTTTGGACCCGCAGCTGAAAGGTTCCTGGTTCAAATCCCGAAACGTATGGGGCCTTTATGTGTGGAGTTTGTATGTTCTGCCTGCCTTTAGGTGGATATCCTCTAGTAGTAGCAGTAACAGTTGATGTAGCAGTAGTAGTAGTAACAGTAGTAACAGTGGTAGTAGTAAAAGTAACAGAACAGAAACAGTAGCAGTAATAATAGAAGGAGGAGGGGGAGGAGAAGTAGCAGTACTAGTATTAGGATCCGTAAAAGTATTTGTAATAGTAGAAGTAGTAGCAGTAATAGTAGTAGTAGTAGTAGTAGCAGTAGTAGTAGCAGAAGTAGCAGAAAGAGTAGTAGCAGCACTAGTAGCAGTGGTAGTAGTAGTAATAGTAATAGTATCAGCAATAGTGGTAGCACTAGTAGTAGTAGTAGTAGTAGAGTAGCAGCATTTTCATTAGTATCATAGCAGTGTTAGCAGTAGTAGAGATGGGGAGCATATTCTACGTGAAACCTAAAAATAGAATCTTTTGAAATGTCTTGTTTGACAGGAGGATGTGACAGAAACTGGAAGAAAAGAAACACATCTAAAAATAAATGATCTTTGACAAATGTTTGTGATAAAAACGACAAAAACATCTTCAAAGAGTCATACAGAGCAGTTCCCTTCCTCTCTCTGTAAATTTGTCCCACATTTTGAGATTCAAATACCAGGTAGGGCTGCAATATTAATCGCAATCAAATCAAAATCACAATTAACACATCACAAAAGCCGTTTTTGAAGTTCCGCCACAAATAACAAAATCAGATACTAATCAATACTAAAACTAGTATAGAAACTAGATACTCTAGATAACTACTCTAGATATATTTCCTGAATAGCTTTAGAATGATTTTGAGCTGTATCAGAACAAGTATAAGACACATAGACTAGTATACACCCATGGACCACTATGGAACTTATCTGGACGACTGAGGAAGTACATAGATATAAGGTCACATGGGAATATAAAAGAAAGTACTATTGTTTAATGTTGAAAATCACATTTTATTGTCTAAAGAAAAGAGCATTTTAGTTTTTTTTTTAAATCATCATCGTGGTATCGGAATGAGTATTGAGTATCAACTCAATCAAAATCAAGCTTGAAATTTTTGTGTGGTGACAAGACTAGTATAAAGTCATTTTAATTTATCAACAGATTTGTGTCAACAAGAGATAGTAGGCCTAGTAGTAGCAATAGTAATATCAGTAGTCATAGTAATAGTAGTTGTAGTAGTAGCAATAGTATCAGCAGTGATAGTAGCAGCATCTGTAGTATCTGGAGTATCAGCAGTAGTTGTATTAGTAGGAGGATAATAGAAATATACGTAGTGGGACGATGCAGAGGAAGAAAAATCACCGCTGTCAGCAACCATCCGTTACCATGACGACCGCCTCCGAGGAAACCCTAGAAACGGCTGCCACGGCGACGGGAGGAGGATGAAGTGATGAAACGCTCAGACCTTAAGACCTGGTTTAATCTTGGTTTAGTCCTGGTTTAGTCCTGTTTGGTCCTGGTTTAATGGTTTGCTGCGGAACAGATCTGTCTGGGCACAAAGTGTCTCCATTGATCAATGGGACAAGATCTCGCAAAACAAAATGACCACACTTCCCTTGTGCTTACATCTGGGTTGGGCAAAAAAGGGTTAAGTACTGGTGAGTTAATAATTTCTTGAGCAGATGTACCTCCAAAAAGCAGAGATACAATGACAAAATATTACAGAAATATGAATTAAAGCAAATTTTAAAATGGTGACGCCAAAATTGTGAATTGAACCCTACACATCTTGTCTTGTCTCGATCTCGTGGACACAATCCCATGTCTCATCTCGTCTTGATGAAATTGTTCCTCGTCCATAGATGGTATAAAGAAGTGGACTAAGGGAAAGTGATGTCACCCACAGCATTCAGCTCCAGTCAAATGAAACTCATCAGGGCTAGCAGTTATAGATGCGAATTGGAGTCGAGTTTCTTATTTGTAATTATGACCTTATGTATCATAGCAACCAAAGAGCCAATCAGGAGTGATGGTGCTGAAGGTAACACCTCTTCCCATCCACACCGCTGGTTTACTTAGCAACGCTGTCAATCAAACCTGTTGCTAACACTAATGGGAGCAACCTTGGTGAAAGAGGACATCTCATTTGTCCATTATTAATGTTCATATCTTGATTTACAGACACAATAGAGAAATAAAAACACCAGGATCACGTAGAGCAGGTTAATATGAACATTTTAAGACCAAAATGTCGAGGATGACAGAAGTAGTTACAGAGAGAGAGGTGACAATTTGTCAAAAGAAAGTGAATTGGGGCCAGAGTCAATGGACTCAGAAGCGCACCCATGCTCACTATCTATTTGGAGCATGGCCACTAGCAGGTTAGCTATGTCCATTTATATATACAGTGTATGGTCTTGCCCCACCCTTACTGTTGTACCATCCTGCTTGAGGGTCTGAAGTGGACCCTCTGGAATAGTACCTCGCAAAGTGGTCTGGCTCTATAATATTTCCAGTGCATAATGCATCTAACATGAGCCAAACCTAATTCATCACATGAAAACACTAAAACACATCTGCTAAAATGCAGAAAAAGTCAGCGATAAACCGGAAGTAGCTTTGTGTTTCCTCTAGCTTTAGCTTAAGCCACGTCTCACAGTGCCACTAAACAATTACTGAAGTCTTTTTGTGAATTGCTGAGATCAGCCTCATGATTAAAAGTATAATTCAGATTTATATCTGATTTAAGAGTATGGACACACAGACTTAACCGTGCCTACGTGCCATGATCAGTGACTCTGTGTTGTGTGTATGTTGGTGGTGGTCGAAGCCGATGGTGCAGATTTGTGTCTCCTATGCGTCTGACCGCTCCTCAGTAAAAGCTCAGATCATGTCTCTGAGAATCAAACCCTTTAATATTTAACGAGTTCCTGCTCTTCGCCATCGACCTGCAGTGCTGCGAGGCGTCTGGGGAGAGGGAAGCACTGACATCACTTTCTCTCATCCGTAAGGGTCACATAAAAAACCAAGAGACACACAGTTACACATATGTGCTATAGTACTAGTAGCACATATGACAGGCTTTCATGTTTTTCTAATTCTGACTTGGTTTGGTGGCCAGTACCTGTGGTCAATTTTTAGCATAGGTTTACATCAGTCAAGAAGAAAATACAAAAATACAGGATATAATACTGAGTGTTGCCATGATACAAAACTTGATTTTGATGCCACAATGATAATAAAAAACACTCTTTCTTTAGACAGTAGAATGTTATTTTCAACATTAAACGGTAGTATTTTCTTTTATATTCCCGTGTGGCCTTATATCTGTGTAATCCTTCAGTGGTCCAGGTAGGTTCCATAGTGGTCCATGGGTGTATACTAGTCTATGTGTCTTATACCTCTGTTCTGATACAGCTCAAGATCATCCTAAAGCGATTGACGTATCTGACAAACAGGGAGGGCATCTGACACACAAGGACATAAAAGGATGGGAGGACATCTGGCACACAGGGATATGACTTCCTTGCATTGATTTCTTCACCCGCAGTATTTGTCACTCACATTCTATTTTCGGCTCTCACACCTGAGTTTGTGAACTGTAGCTGACGTCAAAAAATCATTTAAATTCACAAAACTGTCACAAAATGATCCTCTGCTCCTCTGACCTGCTCCTCTGACCTGCTCCTCTGACCTGCTCCTCTGACCTGCTCCTCTGCTGCTGCTCTGACCTGCTCCTCTGACCTGCTCCTCTGACCTGCTCCTCTGCTCCTCTCCTCCTCTACCTCTGCCGTAGGTTGTGTGGGAGAGAGGCTGAATTTAAATCAGGTTAAATCTGCTCCATTCACAGAGTTCATGTATAATGCATTTATTCATGTTGTGTTTATTCTCATTCAAATCACCTGGACTACACTACAACACAATGGCCCTTTCTGTTTAGAGACTGTGGGCTAGAGCTGACTAGAGAGCCAGACAAAGAGGGGTTAAGCAATGAGTATTATTTAGTATTAAACTATAACATACATACACATCATTCAAATGTTTGGACACACTTTTTCACTAATGTTTCTTCTTTATTTCCATGATTATTTCCATTGTAGATTCTCAATGAAGGCATCAAAACTACGAATGACACGTATGGAATGTAGTAATGAAAACATAAACTCACAATAACTCAAATCTTTGCTAACGTCACTACTTTAGACACTTGGCATTTCTTGACCCTGACGTGGCACAGCTGTGAAGTGAAAGCCATTTGAGAGAAGGCCAAGGGTTTGCAGCACTGTCGACAAAGCAAAACTTTGAGGAATTTAATATAATATTTAGTTGAGTTATTTCACTTTTTTTTCTTCACTACATAATTCCATGTATCTTACTTCGTGTTTTTGATGTCTTCAGTTTGTATTTAAAATGTAGAAAGTAGTAAAAATAAAGAAAAAAAAACAAAACATTGAATAAGAAGGTGTGTCCAAACTGGTCGTTTAGGTCATAATGATTTTCCATTTTGTTGAGTTACACCATAATATTGATTTAAAGAGGCCTAGTAGCAGAAACAGAGAAAGACCTCCTCATTGTGGCACTGTGACTAAACGAAAATGTAAATAATTGCAAGTAAGTACAGTTCAGCGGGTGGAGATAGGGAGTAGGTGAAAACTGAACATTTGTGAATGTAAAACAATACAGACACTACACTAAATATAAATATGTGATAAATGACAGTCTGTGGTTTTGGATGAACAGTGTCATTCACCTGCTGTGTGCAGTGAAGCAGAGCTGACCATCTGGACCAGGACTAAACCAGGACTGAACCAGGACTAAACCAGGACTAAACCAGGACTAGACCAGGATTAAACCAGGACTAGACAAGGTTCAGGAATTTTAATCAAATGGAAACTCAGTCATGTCTAATGTCAGTGATCAGCTTGGGTCTTTTTAATGAAGAGGTTTTGTGTTAAATGGGACTTACAATAAGTCTGTCATAAGCATGTTTGAGAAAACCGAAAGATGATGATTGAAAGATGTTGTATTAGATTTCAATGTGAAAAAAATTTAAAGAAAATTAGGGGGAATCAACATGATAGATTTAGACAGGTTTACACCCAATTTAGTCCTGATTTAGTTCTAATTTGGTTTTAGTTAAGTCCTGGTTCAGTCCAGGTTTAGACCTGACTTAGTCCTGGTTTAATCCTGGTTTAGTCTTGGTTTAGTCCTGGATTACCATGTGCCCTCCAAAAGTCCCCATAAACCAGCAGGCCCAGACATTCTCTCAAGAGACAATCTACAACGCTCTATCAGTGACTATAGCTCAGTATGAAGTCTACAGCACCACAGGAGAACTAGCAGAATGAAGGACAAATACACTCAGGAGGGTCAACCTTGAAAACTTCTTGCTGTGGGACGAGGTTTCTAACCATTGTGTTATCAAAGTTTGGCTCCTCTGAGTCCGCTAGATGAATTCTCACCATGTTTTGATTTCACAAACTCATCAGAATCCATTTTCATCTTCCTGCTGCGTTGAATCTCAAATTTATGGCTCCTATTGGCTCTATCTGGATCAAAGTTGAAGCTCCCAAACAAACCAAAACAAATATGGTGACGTCAATGGACTGACTACTGACTAGTTTTGCAGATATACAGAGATATGCAGAATATTTCATTTATTTTATTTTTTTATGTGCTGAGGGAAAGATGTCTGTGCTTTTTTAAACTCTAAATGGGGTTATCAAAGCCAGCAGAGTCCAGAACATAGAACACCATGTACCATTATACCATATACCATTATTATATAGTGGTTACATATAAAAAACGTCCCAAAGCAGCAGGAGAAATAACTCCAAACTCTCAAAGGGCCTGAACCTGATTTTCATTTCTTCGGGTTCAGATAAATGGTCTTCATATTATGATAAACTGCACAATGAAAAAGTAGATGAAACACATAACCTGTGTATTTTACAAATCAATGTTTAGGGGAATCTGCTAGGCATGTCACAATAACACATTTTGAAGTGCCATATATTTTTGAAGAAAATATAGACAATAAACCATAATATACAAAGTAATTTATAACACTGACAAAACAGTGGCATAAAACATTCTAATTGTTAAAATTATATTCTTTAAGATGGGACAGTTACATAATTATTAAACTAGTACTACAGACATATTAAGTAATTTAATAGAATTTTTAACATGGCAAATTTTTTGTGAATGCGAATGAGGGGGACAGGAGTGGTCGCACTGCAGGGCCAATTGAAATATCTCAATTAAAATAGTTAAATTAGATAAAAAATTGTGTTGTTTTTTTTGTGAAAAGGCTTCCTTACAACTTACAACTACTACCTTATTTGTTACCATAGAATTGTCAACAAACAGGTGACTCGAGGGCAGACTGAGGGAACTGCACAGTTACACTCAAAAGGATGTTCTGAATGTTTGTTAGTATGTCTGTCTGTTGCGTGTGTTTTAATGGTTGTGCATGTTGTAAATATATTTCATTAATGTACGATGTCCCTGTCAAATAAACACATAAATACGGTGAACCTTAACTGACCTTCTTCTGCTCGTCCAGCCCGTGCACGGCCCTCTTCCTCTTCTGAGCTCCCGACATCTCTCCCAGACTCACAATAAATCCACCGACAATCAGGACTCTAATCCAACAAAACCAGGCCCGGTCCAGAAAAGTCCACCATGGTCCAGTCCAGAGACCCACGTCCCCGGGTCCAGCATCAGGACTGAGGACTGAGGACCTGAAAGAGAACAGGGCACCCACAGGAGAGAGCGGGGAGTGTCCTCCAGGGGGTGCTGCAGAAGAGGAGTGAAGGCATGACGCTGGGGTGTGCTTTTAATAAAAAAGATGCTGTCCAAAAAAGAGAAGAAAGACAGGATTTAGACCTGGTTCAGTCCAAGAATTTAGCCCTGGTTTAGACCTGGCTTAGACCTTGTTTGTCCTGGTTTAGACCTGGTTTAGTCCTAGAGTTTAGTCCTTAAGTCTTTGTTTAGTCTTGGTTTACTCCTGGTAAGGTCCTAGAGTTTAGTAGAGTTCAGTGCTGGTTCAGACATGGTTTTATCCTGGTTTAGACCCAGCTCGACTGATTAGTCCTGGGATAGACCTGGGCTAGACCTGGTTTAAACCTGGTTTAGACCAGGCTTAGTCCACAAATTTAGTCATGTTTTAGACCTAGTTTAGTACTGGTTTATTCCACAGTTTGTCCTGATTTAGACCTGGGATTAATTAGATCTGGTATGGTCCCTGTTTTTAAAATGTTATTTAAATCCAAACATGAAAACCCTTAAAAACAATCAACAAATTAAATAAAAATATTAAAAGTAAAACACATTTTGGTTCATTTTTCATTTCAGTTTGAAATTAGAAAATCATTTGTGAACATATATCACTGATGGTCCCCCCTGCAGAGCCAGAGACTGGGACCAGATTGAGGACTATGGATTAATCAATACTTTTTATTGATCAGTCCACAAAAATACAGCAGGTTATAAATTTACAAGGGGAAATGTGACAGGTGGGAGAGAGCAGCGCCTTTCCACTACAATAAAAACACCATTATATAGATCCAGTGGGTTAAGCAATAATACACAGAAACTAGAATTATTTAGTCCTAGTTTAGTCCTGGTTCAGATCATGTTTAGTACTGGTTTAGAGTTAGTAGTCTTGGTTTAGTCCTGGTTTAATTTCATGTTTAGTCTTAGTTTGGTCATGTTTTTGCTGGGATTTAGACCTGTTTAATTCCTGGTTTAGTTCCAGTTTAGTCCCTGGATTTGTTCCGGTTTAGTCTTGGTCTAGTCCTGGTTCAGAATCGGTTCAGACCTGCTTTAGTCCTGGTTCAGTCCTGGTCTAGTCCTGGTTCACACTTGGTTCAGACCTGCTTTAGTCCTGGTTCAGTCCTGGTCTAGTCCTGGTTCAGACTTGGTTTAGACCTGCTTTAGTCCTGGTTCAAACCTGGTCTAGTCCTGGTTCAGACTTGGTTCAGACCTGCTTTAGTCCTGGTTCAGCCCTGGTTCAGTCCTGGTTCAGTCCTGGTCCATTTATTCCCAATACATTTTACGTAATTTTAGCACATAAAACGTTCACTGTCACTTGGGCGACTCATTCGGGACATAGTGATCCCGCTGTCCAGAGTTAGCTCTGGTTTAGTCCTGGTTTAGTCCTGGTTTAGTCCCAGTGCTGGGTTAGTTCTTGGTTAAGCTAGAGCCGGTTTAGTCCCGTTTAAGAATGGACTCGTTGCCCCCGGATTGAGCATCTTTTTTGGGTCCGTACCTTGTTCTCTGTCCCGTTAAAATTACCGAATACCCGTATCCAAATTTTCACCAATAATCACGTTTTATACTCGGTAAAACAAAAGGCTAAGCAAAGGTTAATTAGTCACATGGAGTCATTAATAACCATAGACTGTATATATAAACATGGACTCAACCAACTGGACTGAACCAGGACAAAACTGGACAATATCAGGACAGACTCATCCAGGTTTACAACAAAACTAAACCAGGACTGCACATGGACTAGGACACATCAAAATAAGGACCAAACCGAGACTAAACCAGGTCTAAACCAGGTCTAAACCAAGATCAAAATCGCAGACTCACCTCCCCAGGCTCCTCGCGCTGTTACATCCCTGTCTGCCTCCTCGCGCTCTCTACGTGCTTGTCTCGTGCACCTCAGACTCAGCATCGAGACGCACTCAGGGACCCCGGAAAAAAAAACCTACATCAGGACTGAACCAGACCTGAGCCAGTACAAAACCAAGACTGAGCCAAAGCGAATCCAGGACTAAACCAGGACTGAGCCAGCGCTAAAACATGACTAATAAACCAGCATTAATCTTCGGCTTGTTATGTCCCATTTCAGTTTAGCACTACAGGGATACAGAAGGATCGAAAGGCATCTGACACAAATAAAGTCTGTCTAGTCTAGATTATAAAGTTTTGATTTTAATATTTTCCAGATCGAAATGAGACCTTGCAATAAACCTCAAATGCACAATAGGGCGTAGAAACTGTTATCTATTATTACATGTTCCAAAATCTGAAAATTGTTTGATGTGCAAGGTCCATGAATGCGCCATGATGCTGCTGGTCCTCGTGCTCATCAATCAAGGCGCGCGTGGGGTTCTTTAGACTGCCCTTTGCTCCATCTGTGGGCCAATTGTGGTCACTACAACTGCCTTCAATTAAACTACCGGACAGTAATTACTGATCAGATCTGGAGTCTGGAGGAGATGGAATGAAAAAATGAATGAAAAAATGCTCCTAATTTCTCATTCTGTATCTGTAGACCTTTATGTAGCTATTTTGTACTTTCTTCATGATAAAACATAAAAACATAATAAAAACTCATATACTAATAAATAAATAAAAACTCATACAATAAATAATAATAATAATAACAACAACAACAACAACAACAATAATAATAATAATAATAATAATAATAATAATAATAATAATAATAATAATAATAATAATAATAATAATCTCATACAATACATAAACAAAAACTCAATAAAAACGTATTCTGATAAGTTTTATTGTCGTCAAAATTCACACCTTTTGGAGCTTGTTTAGGTGGTGAGGTGCAAGTGCAACATAAAACAATGAATAGTAAATAGTAGTAGAATAGTAAATACAAATATTGATCAAATAAAAATGCATTAAAATCAGGTAAATTTAAAAATAGACTTATTAATTATAAAATCAAAATATACCGTATGGGCAGAACAACAGTGCAAAGGTAGATTTAGTTATTTTTGATTTTTCTGTACAATATTTGGCTCCCCTCTCACCTTTAGTCTAAAAACAGCGCACATGTTAGATTCCTTCCTAGTTCCCCCGCCCTCTGTGCCCAGACCGCCCCTCGGACCTAACGCCTTGTCCGGGCCCCTCCTCCTCCGCGGCCGGAGCAGAAATGAATGAATTCCGCCAAACTTTTACCATCACACAAACTTCTGGCTGTGTCTAACGCGGGAATACACGATTATAACACGATTTATTTAACAATTTGGAGGTTTTTAACCATTCTAAACCCGCTTTGCACCGGAACACATCGACCCGGGGACTTTGGACTGATTTTCGCTGCATTTTAGAGGCATTTGTTTCACGTGGAAATACAAGTTTTGTCACGTTTCAAGGCGGATAACATTGTGATTACGAATTGGGGTAAGTCTAACGGCTAATATTACTATATTTCTACAACAAATCGTTAAAATCTGTGATTAATCCTACTTTATGTCATATGTTTAGAGGATGGCTTACAGCTACAATCACGTTTCTTCAATTATTTCAATATTTGTAAGCTGTATTTCAGATTTATCTTATAAAGGTGGTGATTTTTACAGATAGAAGCAATCGGCAGTGTTCAACAGTTCGTTTTTATTCCATCTGTGTCTATTTTGAGCAAAACGTGAGCTCAGTTTTAGTCTATAAACTTTATAAACCTGCTATTACGAAATTATAGGTTTCTTATCGTAGTATATATCTCTATATTTTGGTTCTCATGATCCTTTTACCTTAAAATGTGTTCGTTGTGGATCTTATATCTTACATAACTCAATTACCACTCGTTACTGACACGTTTCTTCAATTATTTGGATGTTTGTGTGTATGTTTTAGACTTCTGTGATAAAACCCTAATGTATTTTATTGAAATTAAACTTCGGTGATTTTTAACAATTAATTTTCGTTCTTATGAGGATTTTGGCCAATATCCAATCTAAATATAGTCTGGGAGCTTAAAAACGTTATATTTTCAGTCTTTACAAAGTCATTAAGCTTTGTAGCTTACTCGAAAAGGTTTTGTATGTATGTTACCGCAGTATTTATCCATATATAGAGTTTTCGTATCGTTTTCGTTTCTTAAATACGATAAATATAGATTTCTTGATGTAGTTCCGCGCCAAGGATTTCAAAAGTGTTTACCAGCGCGGGACTCTGAACTTACTTCCGGGGCGCCAGCTCTAAACGCGCTTTGATTGGTCGAGCCTTGCGCAAATGGGCGGGGCTAATATCTACCTTGAGCTCTGATTGGCCGAAAAAGCGGATATAGGCGGGATTATTTAGACAGTTGAGCGCGCTGATTCGATGGAATTTACGTCTGCTACCGCCAAGATTAGTCACAGTAATAACAGTGTATTTAATTAGATTATTAAAAATATATATACATGTAATTTTTAACAGGTTTTATTTAGTTAATTTTACAAAATATAAGCAGTTAATTTCATTTTATTTGAAGCTGTTTGGTAAAAACATACAATAGTTTAGTTGGGTGGGGTGTAGTTGTGGTGTCACATTTTGAGTCTTTACTGCTCTTGATTTTAAATTAATGTTCAATTTTAGTTGAATTGAAAGTTTGGTATTCCTGTTGTATAGTGGTCTTTTTAAGTTGATCCTATATTAGTCAAAAAAGAGGATTAATCAAGGCATTACTTAAATTGCCAGTCTTCCTGATGATAGGTGAGTGGTCTATCCAAGCCTGTTTTGTTTAACTATTTTTAGAACATTTTTTTAGCCCTCCTAAAGTTTTTAAGCATATATTGGTGGTTTTCATTGCATTTTGTCATGAAATATCTAAAAGGAAAATTCCCAAACGTTGAACCTGATAATTTCGATTAGTGACCAGATTCAAGAGCCCCTTTTATTACAACAGAAATCTGCATTAAAACAATATAAATTTTAGCTTCTCCATCCCAATTAAGTATTACTGGCCTGTAGAGTGTTGTGTTTAGGCTTATCAAGATAATCACTATATGGACTTATCGTTCAATACATTAACGCTGGAACAATTTATTTGGGGGTCAGTATTTATCGTGTGTCCTTTTTCTTTGTGGTAGTTTTTTGGTTGTCTATATGATAAGATTTGAGCTGTAAAAGGTTGAATTAATAACTTCTATGACTCATTACAGATGCAAACTAAGTACTAAAGTGTATCATTCTGCTGTTTATTTACTGCAGCTCACAATTTCTTAACAGTATTGTAGATATTTTGTAGTTAGAATTTTGCTTCTAACTACAAAATATGGTTAGAGTTTGTGGTATAAATCCGCTCTTGGGTTTTTGTGTCAGTGGCATGTGTTAAAAATGTGTTACCAAGATTTTAGGCTGGTGAAGGTACCATCTGCACATGAATGGGTCTGATGAGGTTGAAAGTGAACTGTCTCCCTAGTGTCTGACCTCTGACCTCAGGGTGTGGTTCAGTTTCTCTGTTGTGGGGGGAGAGTGAAGGAGGAGAAGGGCCCCTATAGTTTCTGATCAGAGTTTCACATTACAAAAAAAATACCATAATTAGATCAAGATCAGAAAATGAATGTTGGCTAATAAAAAATCAAGAGGGCAGTTAAGGGAATATGATTGTTAAGAAATTAATTCCAGGATATTAATCAATAAAAAAAACAGTATCGGACCTAGATACTCATTTGAGCAGGTATCAATTCTAAAAAAAAAAGCACATTCACAAGACAGAAATTAACATGTCTTTAAAATGATCTTGAGCTGTATCAGAACAAGTATAATATAATAATAATAATATATATAAGACCACATAGACTAGTATACACCCATGGACCACTATGGAACCTACCTGGACGACTGAGAGATTACACAGATGTAAGGCCACATCGGAATATAAAATATTCAAATTTTTAAATAAAGAGTGTTTTTATTGCCATTGTGGTATCAGAAACGATTTTGAACATCAAGTCTATTCCTCAAAGAGCCTGAAATTTTAGTATTATGACACTAATTTGTACTAGATACTCATTTGAACAGATAATACAATTGAAAAAGTCATATAAATAGGACACAATTACAATTTTTTTCTGAAATGGCTTTAGAATCATCTTGGTCTTGAGCTATATCAAAACTAGTAGAACGTCTGATAATGGAAATTTCCAAACTTCAGACCACAAAAGTTGAACAAACTATAAATATTAATCTTATCGGTTAAAGTCCTTTCAACTGGCAAAAATAGTAAGGCAAGGCAAGTTTATTTGTATAGCACAATTCGTACACAAAGTAATTCAAAGTGCACGTCTTTGGGGTTGAATAATGGCACCACTTTCTGAAGCTAAAAATCATTTCACTTTTGTTTATTTATACTAACAGACAAGAGGTTGAAAATTGTGCTGGTTTTTGTTTCATGTGAATAGGCCCAGTAATTACAGAGATATTAACCGTAAACCAGGTCAACATATCTGCAATCTGACAGCAAATTCTACCTGAGAATTCTGACCTATCTCCAGCTCAGGTTAAACTATAGGGACTTTACAATGTTCTGATATATTCTCTGTCTTGTCTTTTGCAGGATGAAGCTCTGCTAGTTCTGTAGACTTCAGAATAGTGAGTTTAAACCATGGGACCACTGACCACTCCTAAGAAAGGGGTCGAGGGCCACTGTGTCGACCCCTGGACCCCCACCTCCAACCTGAAGATTTTGATCAGTGCTGCCAGCCCCGAGATACGCAACCGCGAGAAGGAGCGCACCCTTGAGGAGGCTGAAGGATACTGCAAACAGGTACACAGAGGCACAGGGATTAGGCAATACTCGCAGTATAGAAATTTTCATATCGTACACTAGCTAAGGAATAGACTCGATACACAATGCCAATTACGATACCATGATGGTAATAAAAAACTCTTAGACATTTAACATTAAATTGTACCACTTTGTTTTCTATTCCCATGTGGCTTTATATCTGTGTAATCCCTCAGTGGTCCAGGTAGGTTCCATAGTGGTCCATGGGTGTATACTAGTCTATGTGTCTTATACTTGTTCTAATACAGCTTAAGATCATTCTAAAGCTATTCAGGAAAGGTTCGTCTCTGTCCTGTGAACATGACTTTTTTAATATCGATACCTGCTCAAATGAGTATCTAGTTTTCATACTAGTTTTAGTAACAAATAGTATCTTTAAGTTTTGGTCAAGCTCATTTAGTGGTAAAGTGATCTTAAAGTGGTGTGCGTATCATATTGACTTGTATATTGTTCATGTTGTTGCAGGATGCAGAGGAGGCAGAGGAGGGTGAGAGGATGACTAGTAGAAAGGACAAAAGTCTGGGGCTGCTCTGTCACAAGTTTCTGGAGAGATTTCCAGATTTCCCTGATCCAGAAAAAGATCATGACATCAGCCTGGATGACATGGCCTCAGAGCTCAGTGAGTGATTTCCTTGTTAAATAGTTCAATAATTGTGTAATAGTGTTCGGACAGTAGAGTGGAGTGTCCCTCTCTCAGCTGGAGCAGAGTCAGTATTATATTTCATTCTCTGTTGTTTTCAACAGAAATGTCCTATTTCATAGGACATTTCTGTTGTGACAAGGTCCATTTTACCAATGTATTTCTCTAACCAGACAGTAGAATATTAATATTTGAATACTATAAAATGTATGCAGGAAAAGTAACTCCAGTAACAATATAACGTAGTCAAAACCTAAAAATGTGAAATTAAAAGTAGCTTAGTGGTAGAGCGTTTGCCCAAAAACCCGAAGGCTGACAGTTTTGTCACAGTGTATCTGGGAAAAACACTCAACTCACTTTGACAGTGTGAATGTGGTGTTTGAGTGGTTTGTGGTTTTGAAGGCTGAAAGCACAGATTTGCAGTCACACGCTTCAGTTGACCCCAGGGCAGAAGTAGCTTAAAAACACCAAGTGTGGTGAGATGAGTGAATAACCTAACAGCAGATTTAAGCCACTAAAACTATTCTAAAAGTATTATATGGTTAAAGTCATGAACTGCAATAAATAAACAACAGAACCTTAGTAATTAGTTTGCATCTGTAATGAGTCATGGAAGTGATTCATTTAACTTTCAACAGCTCAAATCTTATAATATAGACAAAATATAAACAAAAATTTCCCAGTTGTGCAAAGAAAAGGTTCACACAATAAATACTGACCCCAAAAATATATATAATATAATATATTGTTACATGTGTCATTTATTGAACAATAAGTCAATATAGTGATTATCCTGGTACACCTAATTACACATGTAATGCACAGAACATGTTGGTTTCTGTTCTGTCGCATGAAGAACAGGCGCAGAGGTACTGATATCGTTCTGTAGATCTTTATTGTCGGTTACAGACGGCTTAAAGGCAGCGTCCAGCAACATTCAAAACTGAGTCTAAAGCAGAGTTTAACAAAGTGAGATTGCGCTGTGTGACTCCTGTATTAAAGGAGGCTACAGAGAAGAAATGTGGCCTTAACCAAAATGACCAGAATGTAGCTGCTATCCTCTCTTAGTGTGATATATGGCCACCGCTGTATGGGAAACAGAACATTTTTGTACCTTTGTAAGAAAGTAAGCAATGTATTATATTTGTATATTGTTCACAAACACATCACCAGATTGTGTAAAAGAGATTATTTAATAAAGTTGAAATATAAAATGATCTTTTTTACTCTTACAGTTTTAAAAAGGTTCTACAATCACAACTGAACCTGTGTGTCCAGAGCCTTTAACCTGCAAATAGAGGACAGATACAAGTGTATCTCATTCTCAGTATATGGACAGGCCTTATGTGAATGCTCAGAACCTCCAGAATTCACTCACTACACTGCAGAGGCTGCACTAGCACTGATTCATGATTGGCTGCAGGTGCTGGGATTTAGGTAGTGACCATTCAGATCATAGAGAGACATTTTAGGTTTAAACCAACAGGATTTTAGCACTAAAACCGGCAACCGAAGTGAGAGACTCATGTGAGGCTCATTCTGCTTTCGTCTTGAAGTAAAACACCAGGCTATAACATAAATAGTATATAATAGTATAATTAAGAATAAATAAGCATTATAATTGTTATCATTGTATTTGATTTGAACATGTTTACTTTGCATCTGGAGGCACAGATTGGTCATGTTTATAGAATTTTAAATCAAAATCTTAGATATAGTTCCATTTAAAGTTTATGCTTGTTGTCCTTAGACGTGGAGCGAAGGCGGATCTACGACATCATGAATGTTCTGGAGAGCCTTCACATGGTTAGCCGCTCTGCTAAGAACCGCTACACATGGCACGGACGTACCAAGCTCGCACAGACCCTGTACGTACTGAGGCAGGCGGGAGAGGAGCAGGGATACGGCATCCAGATGCAGCAGATCCGACAGAGGAGCCACGAGGAGGAGGGAGGAGAGGCGGAGGATAAGGAGAACAGGCAGGAGCAGAGCCAAGACACAGCCCAGGACAGAGGGTCGAAGGTTGGGCAGCAGAGCAAAGAGCTGTGTTTTGTGGAGCTGCCGGGGGTTGAATTTAAAGCAGGTAAGGCTGATATCAAGCTGGGACTGAACCAGTAATGAACCAGGACTAAACCAGAACTGGATCAGGACTTGACTAGGACTTGACCAAGATAAACTGGGACTAATTTGAGCCTAAAATTGGACTAAACCAGAACTTTGAAACAAAACCAGTACTAAACTGTTACTAAACCAGGGTTATAACAGAACTGGACTGAGACTGGTCAAACATAAACCCAGGCATGAACTGGGACTGGGACAAGACTGAGAACTGTGATGGATCAGAACAAGGACCAGGATTCAGGGCTAGACCAGAACTAAATAGTGAACTCACTCAAGGAAAGTATTGCTAAAGCAGCATTTAAAAAGTACATTGTATTCGATCTGGTATGGGGCTCTTTGACTAAAAATATATATTTTTAAATCAGTTGGTTTAGTTGTAGTTTCTAATTCTGATGTGTGGTCTTGGACAAGTGAGACACAGGTCAAATGCAGACGACATGTATGCCACAAGCACAGTACAGTCTAACCCTAAGATCCCATGATCCTCGTTGTTTCCTCAGCATCTGTGAACAGTCGAAAGGACAAGTCTCTTCGTGTCATGAGTCAGAAGTTTGTGATGCTTTTCCTGGTGGCACGCCCCCGTGTCGTCAGTCTGGACGTTGCAGCTCAGATCCTGATCGGAGAAGACCAGGGAGAGGCCCAGGACAAGAACAAGTTCAAAAGTGAGTGCACAAATACTGTTCTAAACCTCCCTGTGTGTCAGATGCCCTCCCTGTGTCTCCATGGGGTCTGTATGTTCTGAAATGTCCTTGTGTGTCAGATGCCCTCCCTGTGTCTCCATGGGGTCTGTATGTTCTGAAATGTCCTTGTGTGTCAGACACCCTCCCACAAACATGTTCTGAAATGCATGTGATTCTTGAATACATTTTTTTAAATGAACTTTTTTATTATTACAGCTAAAGTGCGGCGCTTGTACGACATCGCTAACGTGCTGCGTAGTCTGAAGCTGATTGAGAAAGTTCATGTGACGGAGGAGCGTGGGAGAAAGCCTGCCTTTGAGTGGGTGGGGCCAGAGGAGTTCCAGCAGGTCAAAGGTGAATAGTACACTGTGGGGTATTTATACCTAAACAAGGGGATGGTAGTGACAGAAATGAACATTTTCATCAGAGGTTACTTTAACATTAATTATTTAAAATTCCCAAGGCAGTCTGTCATTTTGATGGGTTAAAAATAGATTAAGACTTAATAGATTAAGACTTTAAATGCCACAGCACTGAAATTTGGCATTTACCGCGGTCTTCGTGAACGTATTGAGATGAAACTGAACTAAAACCAGGCTTTCCCCTTCCCTTGGCCATGCATTCAAAGCCAATTCCCCTGTGGTTCACAAATGATGCATATATAGAGCATAATGCGGACAGAAAAACACAAAGAACAGAGAGGAGTGTGACAGTGAAGGCAAAGAGAAGAAGAAAAATCAAGCAGCAACTTATACTTTTTCTGGCCCCAATATTCATAGCGTACACGGAGGAGGCAAACAATTGTGAGACACAAGTGTTTGACTCCTCTGTGTACACTATGAATATTGCAACTTCTCTAGAAAAGAATTTAACTGTATAGAAAGGGTATGATTTGTGTTTTGGCTCCTAAGTCGATTGTCCAATATAAAATCCAAATCAGCTTCTAACTTTGGGTTACCAGATCCTTAAATCTGTTAAATGCTCCTGATCTTTAAACTCGCCATTGTGTTTCAGATGTGGAGGTGAAACCGGAAAAGCCTAAAGTCCTCACATCTCGGTCATCGAAAGAAAACTGCTCCAAAAGCCTCTTCTCAACCAAACGCGGCTTCACCAGACATCAGTCCCTCATCAAACTGGCCCAAAGCATCCAGGAGGACAGGAGGAGGGTCAGCAGCGCCCCCAGCAGCCCCGCCAAGGACACTGCAGGTCAGGGGGCAGGGGTGGGTGATAGTGACGAAAATGAAAATCTATTGTTTTGGGGGTATATGATGTCAGTGATGATATTTTGTCAATCCAACAGAAATGTGTTAAAACCTGTCTTTTAAATGTCGTAGTTTAGGTTAAGTTACCAGACAAATGTGAAACCCAATAAAGTGCAGAAATCCCCTTCACTTAAAAGGTTTAGGACAGGTTTGACTATTCATTTTACTAAAACACACTGAAGATAATTATATTTAAGTTTTAACAATTACTTTGTTAAAATCATATTTAAAGAAATGGGAACAATAAACAAAAAATGTCACTTTTGTCTTGAGGGCTATTACTCACCTCAAAGTTCCCTGACACAAGATCTGATGACTTTACCTGTTTGAGCTTTCTGTCGTTATCATATTGTATTATATTTTCCTGCTCAGTGTACTTAAATTGGAACTATTGGAATAGAACTTAATGTAATTTTCAACATATTTTTTTTACTTTTCTTCACAAATTGCTTCTTTATTGGTGTAAAACTATAATTTATATTTATAACAGATTTTGTTTCACCAGATTAAGTTAAAAGTCATATTCACTTCAAAACATAACATCAGGGGTTTGTTTTTTCCCAAGAAGCTCTTTTTCTCTGCATATCTTTAAAAAAGCACATTATCAGTATTTCATTAATCTGCCCGTCTCTCCTCAGTAATAATAAAACCATAATATCTCCTGTGTCTCTCCTCTTGCTGCAGGTGACTCTAGAGTGGATTTCCCAAGCAAAATGGCTCAACTCGCGGCCATCTGTAAAATCCAACTGGACCACGAATCTTCAGGGTCAGTTTATTACTTTAAACGTTTTTACATTTTCAGTTTCTTACTTTCTTTGAGAGTTTTTGCCATTGTCCTTCTCATCATCAGTTGTAATATTTTACTGCAGCCTTAGACTTTGTGCATAACTTTGCTTGTAACACAGGGAATCCAAAGATCAACTAGTGATGACTTTATTTACCTCTTGAAAGCAATATAACATTTTAGATGAATCGAAATGAAAGCAAAATTACAATCAAACAATAAAATGGTGTTATAGTAATGGCTGTATCGCTCAGCCCTACACATGCTTCTCATGTTGACTTCTTGTTCCTCTTGTTTCAGATCCAAATCATCAGAATCTGCCCAAGCCTCATTACCTTTGACCCCCGTGACACCTCTGACCCCCCTCATCCCTGTCCTGTTACCGCGGCAGGAGGCGGCAAGGACTTATGCAGTATATGTCCCGCCCCCTTCACTGCGAGCCGTGACGCGCCCTCAGCCGACGAGTCTCGCTGTACGATCAATGACTTTCGACAGTCCCACCGCCGTTAAACGCCACGGAGCAGATCAACCAGAGGCGAGTCCATCCAAAACCAAGAGAACTGACCACGGCTTTAAGGTAAACCCACCCTCGTCTGCATCCTCTGCTCCATCTGACCCCCTCCTCTGTACCATATATTCACTGTCCCTCCTCTGCACCTTTCTTTCTGTAGGACGTGTCTCCTAAGTTGGGTGAAATTCTCCAAGCTCGTCTGAAATCTCGTGTTCATTTGACCAATCGGCCGTCTCCTCGTGCTCTCCACTTGGATCCCGAGTTCCTGAGCCCGGCCAATCAGGTGCAAGAAAACAGCCCAGCAGCAGCCAATCACGTGTCAGAACAGAGCACGATGGACATGTTCTTGGAGAGAGAGGAGAGGAGCGTGGAGAGTGACGGATTAACGCCGATCCGAGCTGTTCCGCTGACACCCGGGACCATCCACACAGAGGTAAAGTTTAGTTGTAGGATCAAAGGAGGAGTTTGTAGTTAAAACCTCTACAAACATGTTCTGAAATGCACGGTGGCACAGTGGTTAGAGTGATCACTACTTACCCAAAGGTCAGCAGTTCGATCCAAGCTTCATCTAGTACTGCTGGTGTGTTTTTAGGCAAGACGCTTGTGTGATGTGTGAGTGTTGGTGGTGGTGTGAGGGGCCGATGGCGCAGAATGGCAGCCTCTCTTCTATCGCACTGACCCGGGGCAGCTGTGGCTAAAACATCAACTATCACCGAGTGTGGAGTGAATGAATAATGCATGAAAATGAAAAGCGACTGTATAAGAATAATGCATTATTGTAATATTAACACATCAGGTTATGAGCTGATTTGAGATTGTGTTGTTTTGTTTAAGACTCTGGTCCCGGCCGGTTATCTCATCCCTCTGTCTCAGTCTGTCATCGGCTTCAAGGATCTGCAGAGCTCCAAAGATACGCCAGCCACTCCCACATACCTGTACCATACGCCCACTGCAGGTAAGTCTCACCTGTACCGCACACACGCACACCTGTAGCACACCCGTAGCACACCCGTAGCACACCTGTAGCACACCTGTAGCACACTTGACCACTCCCACATGCCTGTACCATATGCCCACTCCAGGTAAGACTCAGCTGTACCGCACACACACACTCTCACACACACGCACACACACACCTATATCACTCCCACATATCTACCATACTCCCATTACAGGTACAGAAAGGATACATCAATACTACTATTCTTATCGATACTTCTTATTGGTCTGGTCTTTTAATGGCACTCTGCAGAAATATTTAAAATTACATCAAATATTAAAAGTTTTAGATTTAATAACCAGGTTACAATTTATCACTGTAATGTAATGTATAATCTTTTTGTCTCTAGGCACCAGACCAATGCTGTACCAAGAGATGACACCTACGAGCGTGCACATGACCCCTACGAACGTGCACGTGACCCCCACGAGCGTGCACATGACCCCTACGAACGTGCACGTGACCCCCACGAGCGTGCACATGAGCCGGGCCTCTCCTCTGTGCACGCCCCGCACCCAGAGCCCCAGCCCCGCCATCCTCAACTTCACTCTGCAAAACCTCGGGTTGATCTCCGGACACAACCAGGTCCAGACCCCGGTACAGACCCCGACCCGGCCTCAGGTGGGCTGCAGTCCTCCGTTTCCTCTCTCTCTCCCGCAAAGAGGAGGAGGAATGGTCTTTATCAAACCAGTGTCTCCTCTTCACGCACAGGGGACAGGAAGCGGACAACAGGTGGCGCTCATCAGTCTGCAGCAGGTGAGGACGTTGTTTAAGCAGCAGTAGATTATGGGGCTAGGGTTTGTTTTGCCCTTGAGAAAGACACTTCACTCACACAGTTCTGTCTATCGGTAATTTCATTAAAAACGTTTCTTGCTTAAATTGTCTAAAGGTCCTAAATTATGCACAGTTGATTCTTGTCCCTTGATCTAACCTCGTATCTCCTTTGTCTTTTTCAGCCAGGACCGGTGACACCATCTTCCTCGTCGCCCGGTTTCTTCCACACACCTGTTTCCATGACGCCACTCTCCTCCGTCACCAGGGCGACCGGCGTCTCTCACAGTAACCGCACCGTGTTTGTGGCTCAGCGAAAACTCGACATCTGTGCCGAAGATTTATGAACCAGACAAATTGTAGCCAACTTTAGATCAATTTAATTCAAGAGACATTTTCAGAAATCAACTGTGAAATTTATAAAAAATAAACGCTAAAATGCAGAGGAGTGACTGGTGAAGAAGAGAAGTGTTTTGTCGTAGTGTGTTCAAAGGTAAAACCAAACAAAAACAAAATCTTCAAAAAATCGTTTAGTGATGGCTAAAGCGACTTGAAGTATGAAGTGAGTATGACAGGTTTTTATGACTCAAGTTTGGACTTAATTCAGAGGGAGTACCATAGACTGTATATAAATGGACATAGCTAACCTGCTAGCTGCTGCATTCCAAATAGGATGTGCTCATAGGAGTGCTTCCGGCTCCATCGACTGTGGCTCCAATTCATTTTATATTGAAAAGTTGTCACCACTCTCTCTATAACTGCTGCTGTTAGGCTCGTCATTTTGGCCATTATTGTGTCCATAAATTGAAAGATGAACATTGATAACAGGCAAATTAGGTGCCTTCTTTCCCTGAGGTTGCTCCCACTACCGTTAGCAACAATTGGCTCTTTGGTTGCTATGATACTGTTGGTCGGAATTCCAAATATGGATCATAGATATTCACCCCTGTAACTGCGAGCCTCGACTGAAGCTGAACGCTACAGGTGACGTCACACTAATTTAGTCCACTTCTTTATACAGTCTGTGGGTTATACCTGTTGTAAATATAAATTATAGTTTTACTCCAATTTGTGAATAAAAGTTGAAAAACTTAAAGGACGTACGTACAGGAAGTGGAGAGTTCCAAACGCACTGGTGACATCTCACTGGGAGAAATCTGTCCAAAGGTTTAGCACATTTTACATGCATTAAACACACATTTTCTTATACTTTGAACATGATTTCAACTAAATAAAGGTGCAACATTTGTATTTGTCAAATATTAATCACTGTGTACATTAGACGAGTGTACACAGTGAACAACATGATGGATAACAGTTATGAAATTCCCAGTGTGATGTTATGATTTCCAGTAAGGAAGCACAATTTTAAACCTGAAGGCGGCTGGCCCTTCATTAGAAAAGTTACATAGTAGAGCTTTAAACAAGGTGGGCAAAGTGTCTTGACCTACTCTGCACTGGTCACTGGAGTTCGTATCAAACCGCAGACCTCCTGGTTATAAGGCGATGGCTCTACCACTTGAGCGATGGCTGTTCCGATGTTTCAAATACATTTTATACATTTTTAAATGCTCCAATTTTACTACTTGTATTTTCTTAGTATTTCTAATCAGAGAAAAAAGGTTCTTGACAAGAATTTATAATTTAGACATTTTAATTTGATTTTATTATGTTTTTAGTTTTATCTTTTCACTTCATATATCTTTTTTTTTACAAGATTTTTTTGTTTCTTGGGTGATCTGGAGTTGCACATGTACATGTTTTTAAAATGTGAATAATTGTGACAAGAATCAAATTCTGAGTAATTTATGAAAAAATGGCAAAACAGTAAAATGTAAATATCTGAATAAATGGTTTTGTAAAAATCTAGTTTCGTTTTTGTTTTTTGGATTTTGCTTGGTTACAGTAAGGCAGGAGCAGAGATGGGTAGAGTAGCCAGAAATGTATTTGAGTAAATGTACTGTTACTTCAAAATATTACTCAAGTAGAAGTATACACTCACTTAAAGGATTATTAGGAACACCTGTTCAATTTCTCCTTAATGCAATTATCTAATCAACCAATCACATGGCAGTTGCTTCAATGCATTTAGGGGTGTGGTCCTGGTCAAGACAATCTCCTGAACTCCAAACTGAATGTCAGAATGGGAAAGAAAGGTGATTTAAGCTATTTTGAGCGTGGCATGGTTGTTGGTGCCAGACGGTATTCACAATCTGCTCAGTTACTGGGATTTTCACGCACAACCATTTCTAGGGTTTACAAAGAATGGTGTGAAAAGGGAAAAACATCCAGTATGCGGCAGTCCTGTGGGCGAAAATGCCTTGTTGATGCTAGAAGTCAGAGGAGAATGGGCCGAGTGATTCAAGCTGATAGAAGAGCAACGTTGACTGAAATAACCACTCGTTACAACCGAGGAATGCAGCAAAGCATTTGTGAAGCCACAACACGCACAACCTTGAGGCGGATGGGCTACAACAGCAGAAGACCCCACCGGGTACCACTCATCTCCACTACAAATAGAAAAAAGAGGCTACAATTTGCACGAGCTCACCAAAATTGAACAGTTGAAGACTGGAAAAATGTTGCCTGGTCTGATGAGTCTCGATTTCTGTTGAGACATTCAAATGGTAGAGTCAGAATTTGGCGTAAACAGAATGAGAACATGGATCCATCATGCCTTGTTACCACTGTGCAGGCTGGTGGT
The DNA here is from genome assembly GCF_009829125.3 of Periophthalmus magnuspinnatus. Classification (NCBI taxonomy): domain Eukaryota; kingdom Metazoa; phylum Chordata; class Actinopteri; order Gobiiformes; family Gobiidae; genus Periophthalmus; species Periophthalmus magnuspinnatus. Next base: position 14,248,303 of record NC_047128.1, on the reverse strand, counting down.
GGTGGTGTAATGGTGTGGGGGATGTTTTCTTGGTACACTTTAGATCCCTTAGTGCCAGTTGGGTATCGTTTAAATGCCACGGGCTACCTGAACATTGTTTCTGACCATGTCCATCTCTTCATGACCACCATGTACCCATCCTCTGATGGCTACTTCCAGCAGGATAATGCACCATGTTATAAAGCTCAAATAATTTCAAATTGGTTTCTTGAACATGACAATGAGTTCACTGAACTACAATGGCCCCCACAGTCACCAGATCTCAACCTGATAGAGCATCTTTGGGATGTGGTGGAACGGGAGCTTCGTGCCCTGGATGTGCATCCCACAAATCTCCATCAACTGCAAGATGCTCCTATCAATATGGGCCAACATTTCTAAAGAATGCTTTCAGCACCTTGTTGAATCAATGCCACGTAGAATTAAGGCAGTTCTGAAGGCGAAAGGGGGTCAAACACCGTATTAGTATGGTGTTCCTAATAATCCTTCAGGTGATTGTAAAGTGGTGGTCCAAGAAACTACTCAAGTAAGAGTAAAAAAGTTTTTGGGGAAAACTGCCAGTACTACTTAAGTAAGAGTAACTGTCGGGACAAAAAGACATTTTGAAGGTATTTTCAAAGCACAGACACAAAAGTGAGGACACTGACATGTGAATAGGCTCAGTAATTACAGAGATATTAAAGGGCCTGTCTCTGTTTTTTACCCACGTGTTTGAACAAAATGTGTTCCACTACAGATATTTTGACCTCAAGAGCTGATTTTACAACATAAGTCCACTGTGTACTATCTGCATTTAATTATAAACTATTTTATTGTCTGAGAACCAGAAAGTGCATATTAGCATGCTCGTTATTAGTTTTACAGTCACTGCAAAATTGTTCTGGTCTCTGAAAGTTGTGAAAAGTGCATATAACCTCAGCATGGTGAATAATTCGGGTGCTCTGATTGCATAAGGTAAATGAGGAATAACTTGGACCATTGAAATCACCACCGGGGGCAGCCCTCACTGCTGCCCCCGGTGGTGATAACAACCTGGTGCATGTGGGGTTATAATGGGAATGCCTTCTCTTTGTCAGGGGATATTTTGGGCGATGCGTTCACTGCCTGCTGATGGAGCCGTACTTAAGAGCTTCGCCCTGCCCTCAAACGCCACACGGACAAAGAACCCATCCAGCCACACAAGGTCAGGACAATTTATGTTCTTTATAACAGGAATTTTTAAGAAAAACTACATACAATTTGGTGTGATTTTAAATTTTTATTTTGGGATTATTTTGGGAGATTTAGAATGGGCCCAGAGATGTTTATTGTTTATAGCTATGGGATAAACCAGGACCAAACCAGGATTTAGCCAGGATTAAACCAGGTCTAAACAGATCTAAAACAGAACTAAACCAGGTCTAAAACAGAACTAAACAAGATCTAAAACAGGACCAAACCAGGACTAAACCTAAACCAGAGATGCACTCACGCTTGTCCTGGTTTGATTCTAGCTTGTGCCCAGTTCATATAAACATTGTTTGGACCAGATCTAGTCTTAGTTTAGTTCTGGGTTTAGTCCCAATTTTGATATAGCAAGTGAGTACTCAGACAGATCTAAAACAGAACTAAAACAGGACTAAACCAAGACTAAAACAAGATTAAACTCGGACTTAACCAGAAGTCAGCTAAAGATTTTATTAAAACAGATTTAAACGGAATATAACTAATTAAACTCGATGTAACAAAGCTCTAACCCAGGGCTGTACCAGGATTAAACCAAGACTAAAACAAGATTTATCCAAGACTATAGCTTTATTCAGATGAAGGACCCTAAAGTTTCTGCTGTTTGACTCTATATTACCTTGTTTGACTCATGTACATTACCTTGTCACTCAGGGTTCATAAAATGTAATGGTAATCCTCTGTATTATGTTACCTAGCTAAAACTGTATGTGATCCTTGCTGATGTGGTATTTCCCTGTATAACTCTTTGTGGGAGTGAGGGTCTATTTCTGCTGATGAGGTCACAGGACAAACATGGACAAAGGGTCACTCTAGACCACAGCCCCAAATCTAATGTTCATCAGACTTACCCTGATCTGAATCTGGAGGAAGGTGGCTTCAAGGTGTCTAATGTAAAATTAACATGAATTTCCTCACAGCAAGAAGTTTTCGGGATCTTTCTGTTCTTCTTGTGTCTGGGTGGGTTTCCTCTGGGCACTCTGGTTTCCCCCCAATGACTCTAAACATGCACAACAGGTCAAATCCTCCAGTTAAAGTCGTCCTGACCGAGACTAACTCAAGATCTGGAGATGGGTCACATTGCACCTGACAGGTTTAACCCACAGACACTGACAGATGGGTCAAATGTAAGTTTAAACCAGAGACACTAAAGGTTCGGTCAGGACTAAACCAGAATCAGGACTTAAGAACAAAATGAGGTCTAATACCAGCTTCAGTTCCAAGAGACATGTCAGTGTAATCCCTCATTCAGAACCAACAGGAGTGGTCCATGTATCAAAGAGTTCAAAGTCCAGATCTTTGAAAACTCAAACACCATCACCCAAAGTTTTATGTATATTTTACTATTAAACAACATTCTATAGTCACAGCTGCCCTGGGACAGACTGATGGTGGGGGCGTGGCTGACTATGGGCCGTGGTTACAGCTGACAAATGAGACGAAACCAGGTCTAAAACAGAAGTAAACCAGATCTAATGTAAAACAGAGCTAAAACCAGGACTAAACCCAGACTCACTCAGGACCAAACTAGGTCTAAAACAGGATTACAGTTGACAGTTGACTAACATGGCCTTTTGGTGTGGCTAACGTGGCATGTGGCCTGTTGCAGATGCCGCAGTGGGGTGGCGGAGCTCAGTGTGCTGCGTGTCAGAAGACGGTTTATCACGCTGAAGAAATCCAGTGTAATGGGAGGAGCTTCCACAAGACCTGCTTCATCTGCTGTAAGGACTAAACCAGGACTAAACCAGGATTAAACCAGGATTAAACCAGGACTAAATCAGGACTAAACCAGGACTAAACCAGGACTAACCCAGGACTAATCCAGGACTAATCCAGGACTGGACAGATGCAATAGTTTGTTAAAAGGTTGTCTGAAGTTTGTCCTTTCATGCTCCAAAAATAGAAACTCATCAACTGATAAACGACGGCTGTGGAAAACCAGGCCCAGAGAGACTGGACCAGGGCTAACTCAGGACTAAAGCAGGTCTAAATGTAGTTTACTTTAGGGACTTTTGGAACAACTGCAAAGAATTATAGTCTAATAAATCATAACCACAGTAGAGGATGCAGAGGAGAGGGTCAGAGGAGCAGAGGATTCACTTTTGATTTATTTTTCTTCAGTGTCTTGCAGAAAAGCTCTGGACAGTCATACAGTTGCAGCTCATGAGTCGGAGGTTTACTGTAAATCCTGCTACGGCAAGAAATATGGTCCAAAAGGCTATGGCTACGGACAGGGAGCTGGTGCTTTGAGCTCCGACCCCCAAAACCATGAGTCATCCCAACAACAGTGAGTTTAAATGAGGATCTGGGGGCAACTGACACACAGGAATATATGTGGGAGGGCATCTGTCACACGGAGATACAAGATTTTGGAAGGGCATTTGACACACTCTTTTCTCTCTCAGGTCCAAACCGAAGCCTTCCTCCTCGGGTGGTAACTCAAAGTTCAGTCAGAAGTTTGGAAGTTCTGATCGTTGTTCTCGCTGCTCCAAAGCCGTGTACGCCGCAGAGAAGGTCATGGGAGGAGGGAAGGTATGTTGTGTCTATGGGAGATTGAGCCACAAATGTTGAACCTTCTGATTATTTGTTAGGGATTGTATTGTGAAGTTGCATTAGTCCAGTATTCAGTAATTAAACATATTTTAGTCTATACATATGATCAATTTTCAATCTCACACTGAAGGATGGGTCATATGCAGAGGATGAATTTAACCACGCATCAAAAAATAAAATAATCTTTAGATTTTTAAAAATGTATATTTTTGTGAGAAATAAACACATCTGTATTTCAGCCGTGGCACAAGACGTGTTTCCGCTGCGCTCTGTGTGGGAAAAGTCTGGAGTCCACCACAGTCACTGATAAAGATGGAGAGATCTACTGTAAAGGTCTGAACCAGGACTAAACCAGGACTAAACCAGGACTAAACCAGGACTAAACCAGGACTAAACCAGGACTAAACCAGGACTGAACCAGGACTAAACCAGGACAAAACCAGGACTGAACCAGGACTAAAACAGGACTAAACCAGGACTAAAACAGGACTGAACCAGGACAAAACCAGGTCTAAACCAGGACTGAACCAGGACTAAACCAGGACTAAACCAGGACAGAACCAGGACTCAACCAAGACTGAACCAGGACTAAACCAGGAATAAACCAGGACAAAACAGGGAAAAAACCAGGACTAAACCAGGACTGAACCAGGACTAAAACAGGACTGAACCAGGACAAAACCAGGACTGAACCAGGACTGAACCAGGACTGAACCAGGCTAAAACCAGGACAAAACCAGGACTCAACCAGGACTAAACCAGTACTGAACCAGGTCTAAACCATTTTTTTTCTTCCAGTGTGCTACGCCAAAAACTTTGGACCTAAAGGTTTTGGTTTGGGGAACGAGGCGATGCTGGAGTAAAGAGACTGAATTACCCCAAATTTGTTTAAATTTAATTAATTAAAACAGTTAAGAATGTATTATTTTCATCCTGGTTTTAAATAAAAAAAATATCAACTAAAATAAATGAGTCAAGATGCAAATGTTGTCTATGGGATTCAAAGAAACCGGGAGCCCAAACCACCAACAAACCAAGACTAAAACAGGTCTAACCCAGGACTGGACCAGGAAAACCAGGAAAACCAGGATTAAACATGGACTGAATGAAGACTCAACACTAAACCATGTCTATCCTCAGACTTAACCAGTCTCATCAATGGTCCAAACCAGAACTAAAAAGAACTGGACTAAACCAGGTCAAAACACACATGTTCTAAAATCAGGTCTAAAACAGGACTAAACCACTACTTATGAAGGTCTAACCCAGGACTTGAGAAGATCTTAACCAGACCAGAAGCAAGGACGAAACTACAACTATCCCTGGATTACGTGGAGACTTAATGAGGTCTAACCCAGAATTAAACCTCGTAGGACCTTTCCAGAACCAAACCAGGACTTGAGTAAAAGACAGGCACGTTGTTGATTTATTGAACCGTTAGAGGTCATTTTAACAAAAACATGCAACTTTTACAAAACCATACATGTACAAATATCCCTTTTTCCACTATGACACATTGTCCTGACTGTGCCATAGAAAAACATGAAACACAGGCATCATCTTTAGCCTTAATTTAACTGCTCAGGTCCAGCTCCTGCACCTTCTGCTGGCAACAAAGAGGTTTTGTGTGCTCAGAAATCAGGGCAGTTTCCCTCTTAATATATTCATTTATGAACTACACAATTCTAATAACTTTTGTATTTAGATTTTTACTGCACTGCATGCTGTCGGCCCCTGGATAGTTGTACATCACACTATCGAACAGCAGATTTTTTTTTTTTTTTCATTTGTACCAAAATGACTATGTGACACTGCCAAATCCTATGTGTAAGAATAAAATTGCAGACTAAACTATACAAAAGTGGGGCTATGCTAGTTGTTTTGAATACGGGGGTAGATCCATAGACTGTATATATAAATGGACATAGACAATCCAATAGCCGCCACGTTCCAAACAGGAAGTGACCATGGGAATGATATGGTTCTATTGATTGGCTCCAATCCACTTTCTATTGAAAAACTGTCACCCCTCTCTTTGTAACTGCCATTTTAGTCTTATAAGGGCTGTATTAACCTGGATCTATATTTTTATTTGGCTATTTTGTCCGTAAATCAAGGTACCAACGTTAGTAAAAGACAAATCAGGCACCATCTTTTGCCGAGGTCGCACTTGCATAATCAACAAATTTGATTAATTTGATTCTGATTTAGCAGAATCAAATTAATCAAAGCGCCCACTCCCTACTAAATCAGAAGTGTGGGCGGGAAGGGGCGTTACCAGCCTCGCTTCAGATTGGCTCTTTGGTTGCTATGATACTCAGAACTCCAAATATGGAACTCAGCTCCAAATTTGCCCCTATAACTGCTAGTCTCAATGAGCTTCATTTGACTGGAGCCGAACGCTATGGGTGACGTCGCACTCACTTAGTCCACTTCTTTATACAGTCTATGGGCAGATCGTGTTGACTAAAGGAAATTAAAGATTACCCAAACATGCATGAGTAACTCTAAATACAACTTCAGAGGAGATGGAAATTATTATAACCTGGCTCTTAAAAGTTGATTTAGCAAAATATGTCTCCATTAAAAGACGTTTCAGGTAATTTTGGATATTATTAAAAAGAAAAAAATGTCAGTGGTTACAATTTAAGGCAGCAGCTCTTTCACAGAATTTACACAGGAATTGAACCTTCAAACTACAAAAATAAATAATACAGCTCTGTGCTTTGGTCCTTAGTTGTGTGACTAGTCAGATTTGGTGGACGCATCTCAAAAGACGCTGTCTGATTGGTCAAACAGTTGTGCGGTAGTGGTTTAAATCCTGAAGGAGCTTTGATCGGTTGAAGAAGTGAGCAGGTCTTGAGAACAGGACTGCGATAGGTCGATGGGTGTGGGTCTTCAAAACGGAGCCTGGGATTGGTCCAAATAAGTGGTAGAGACATTTCATTGGTCAGAATGGAAATTTGTCTATAGCAGCTCTGTGATTGGTCCATCAGTGGGCGTGTCCCTAAAGCTGCCCTCCCATTGGTTAGACCATGTTGTTGGGTCCAAACAGACTCTGGTCCAGTGAAGTCTGCTGAGTCCAGTCGACAATTGACGGCTTGAAAAGTCCACAACATCTGAGCTGGAAGAAGTTGACCAGGTTTCTCACCACACCCAGACTGAAGAGAGAAGAGAGGGTTAAACCAGGACTAAACTAGTACTAAACTTGGGTTAAAACAGCACATAACCAGGACTAAAGCAGGACTAAAGCAGGACTAAAGCAGGACTAAAGCAAGATTAAAGAACATGGTCTAAACTCACTTGTACGGGTTCTGCCTCAGGGACATGTTTTGTCGTAGTTTTCTCTGATGAGCTCCGAGACTCTTGATTTCAGATGTGGTCAAACCCAAGAACGAGATCTTGACAAAACACAAGGACAAAAGGCTTTGTAAATATAATATGAATATGTTTTAATAGTGGAACTTTTATTGCAAAATGCATCTAGTTAAACATGCATGAATCACTCCAAACCTTTTACATAATGTCTCCTTTAATATATTCTAGACTATTTCATCCCCACTGACCACCAGAGGGCAGTGCATGCATGAAGGGAATCATTCAGTACTGCTGTCAGTAGGGATTCATAGAAATGCAATTACATTCATAGCTTTACCTGATAGAGCTGTACGAGCAGAGTGATGGAGCTCCAGCAGCTGTGGTAGAAAGAGAGCAGGAGCACCGAGAGCACCCAGGGGGAGGAGAAGACGCACCCAGAGACCAGCGACCACGGCTGGGCCTCAGAGGGCAGGGAGGGGCAGTGGGACCGCCAGACTGTCAGGAGATATACAGGTATAGGGTTATATACAACATAGGTGGTGATCCCGTGGGTGCCGAGGGGCCAGAGCACCCACGCAAATGTCAGAGCACCCACGTGAAACTCTCTGCGCTGTCAGTCATTTCAGCCACTGTGGGTCTGATCAATAGACTACAGTCAATGGTTTGATCTGAGGACTGGGGGACCTGCATTTCCCCTCATGTGACACTCGTTAGACCCTTGACTGTGATCAGAAACAAAACTTAACAGCCTAAAGATTTAAATGAGTTACTTACACATGAGACACAGCGGTCTAATTGGGACATTATAGCAAGGAATAAGATGAGGATGTGAGGAAGTCAGAATGGACAACGCAATGGCAAACTCCAGCGTAACTGTAAAATTTAGTGGACCCGCCGGTCAGTGAATGCCCCACGTGGACCCATAGCTACCATATCATTATTTAAGCATTAATCGACAAACACTGACATGTTTGCTCTGAATCAACATGGAATATTATATTTGTCCAAAGCCAAGAAAATACAATTGTTTATCACAGGGCATTTGAATGTCGTTTAAGATGTTATGAGTATAAATAAAAATTAAAAAAAAAGACAAACAGAAGTAGTCTTTAAACACTCACAGAGCACAGCGCCATAGAACATCCACCCTCCCATCAGAGACATAGAGAGGAGGAAGAGAATGAACAGGGGATGGTTCCTCGCACCTGGAACAAAAACAACACCTTTTAAAATCAACATTAGTGAGAAGACTGAAATCTGAACTCTAAACTAATACAAGAATCCATGTATTTCAGAACATGTTTGTAGAGTTCTAAACCACAGGGTTAACGGGTTTTACACAGAATAAGACCCAATGGAGGCACAGGGAGGGCGTCTGACACACAGGGGCAGTTAGTATGATGTATATTTGAGTATATGTGAGTATATTTGAGTTTTACCGATGCAGGAGTTGGTCCAGATGGAGTGATGGTCGTGTTTTGCCACACATGAGTCACAGATGAAACAGTGGTATGTCCGCACTGGCTTCTTTATCTGAGGGACAGACACAAAGATATTTAAAGAATTTATACTTTTTAAATCCTCCATCTGGGTTCATGTACATTTTTGGCTTTTTGCCATTTTGAAGCTCTACATTCTTGCGATGAGTTTATGTCCAACTTGTATTGTCTTTGGGATACATTTATGAACTATTTAGACTTCTGGTTTGGAATAGAAGAAAATAAAAGGCAAAAGTTAAACATACTTTAAGTAAATATACTGCTGTGTTTTGTCATTGAATGCCTAAATGTATGCAAATATCTTGAAACCCTGGTCCATGAAGCTGTGCCTCACCATACAGGAAGTGCAAAACACTCTTGGGTCCAAACAGCCCGCTTCAGCCAAAACCAACACGTTCTGAAACACAAATGTAAGACCACAAAGAAACAGTGAGGGTGCATTTAAATACATTTGATATTTATAAAAGGATCCAGCATCAGGCAATACTGTGACATCACTGTGTAAATGTCACCATGGACCTGAAGATTAGGACCAAAATGTGTTGTTATGTGGTGGAACTACATGTACCATGATCCTTTGCTCAAAAAGTGAGTACAGTGAGGTGATATTAGAGGTGCAAAAATAAACAAACATCTGTATTTGACTAACTGCAAGATTAGAAAGAAAATAGTGTAATATGGGCCTTTTGATTAAGATTTAAATTTCTACATTATAATAATTACAGTATTTTATTTTAATTAAAGTCTCACCATCTTCTTCTGCTCCTCTGTGGCTCTGATCACTCCTGGGTCTGTTCTGCAGCAGCGAAAGTAAAAATACAAGAGACATGTGAAGTTTAGAGTGAACAGGATCTGAACCAGGGCCCCTGGAGTCTGTGCCAGCAAGGGTTAAGGAACATGTCAGATGCCCTCCCAGGCTCCTATATCACTGTATGTGCGATGCCCTCCCACCCTTTTATATCCCTGCGTGTCAGTTGCCCTCCCAAATTTAACGTAAGCAACCAAACAACCAAACAGTCCCTACTAGTTGCCTATTGTTATGTTTCAGAGCAAGACACTTAAATCACTACTTTGTCTGTCTATAACAGATCTATACAAGACTAATGTAACATCATGAGTATGACTGAAGTGTATACATATATGTAAAAGGATATCAGGGAGGAACCAGAGGAACCATGTGACCAGCATCCAGAACACAGAGGCCACGAGCGCCGCGGATGGGAGCACTGTCTGGAACACTGGGCTGCGCATGTGTCTGAAAGATAAGGCTTTTGGTTAGTCATTAATGTCGACTTTTGAATAAACATACACATGAAAGCTGCAACTAACAATTATTTTAGTAGTCGACTAGTCAGCGATTATTTCTATTGTACAATGAGGCTTTTAAAGAGGGAATATTATGCAAAATAGACTGTTTGGAGATTTTACCATGTTGTAACATTCCCTCATCAAAAATATGCCAGAGGAGGCTTTAAATGTCATCCATGACATGGTGACTGAAAGCTTCTAGGTGAAGAAAATGTATACATAAAGTGTTATGTGAAAATTTAAAATAGTTCTTTTTTGACATTTTGATTACAATAATGCCCTGGTATTTGTTTTTCTGTGTGTGTTTTAGAGTCTGTATAGTCCAGACTCTAAAACACACACTCAAACCATGACTCAAAACACGACTATGATTATTTTTAACTAGTCACGACTAGTTGATTAATTGTTTATAGTGATTCTCTCACCGTGAGGCGAGGTTGCTGGCTCCGATGATGCAGGCCAACAGAATTCCCTTCAGGAGCCACGATTCCGAGTTTAGATCCAAAATGGCGCCAATACTTCCGAACAGGGCTGTGCAGATGACAAACTGCACAAATGTCTGACAAGAAGAAAAAAAAAAACAGGTGAGAAAAATAGTCATTTTTTGAATTGTGTTTGTGATTAGATTTGTGATGGGTTTTTTTTTTTTTTAAGTAGGATTCTGTTCAAAGTGCACTGTAAACACTTCAGGTACGTTCACACTTGAGAGAAGACAGATATGAACAGATAAACAAACAAGAATCCCATGTATTTCAGAACATGGTTGTACAGGTCTAAACTACAGATACAACAAGATTTTTCTATAAAACACAGGACATTTTGTCTTTGCAGAGGACAGTTTATTACCTAAAAATAATCTAAAAATGTCATAATTTGTCCCAACTCAAACTGCAACATCATTTCAATTTCACTATTGTACAACCCCATTCTCAGGTTACCTTTCAATAGAATCCTTTGTTCTGTACTTTATTTCTGGCTTATCAGTTTGTGTACCTTGTGACTGTGAGCCAGGCGTAGGCAGCGGGAGCTGGAGTGTGCCCTCTCCTGTTTGATGAGGTTTAACATGTGAATGAGCAGAGGGCTGTGCACCTGATGAGCCAGATCCAGCGGAGTGTGGCCCTGAACACAAATTATAACACCATTAATTGTGTAAAGCCACTTCTACATAATGAAAAGCACAACCTCAAAGCTCTTCCTCCCCCTCCTTGTCTCCTCCTTTCATCGTCCTCCTATTCTTTCTTTTGGTTAAAAAGTTAAAAACTGCGACTCTATATTGTTGAATAAACCCATGACCTTCTTCTTCTCCTCCCCCTCCCCTCTCCTCTCCCTCCTTAACCTCCCCTCTCCTCTCCGTCCTTCTCTCTCCTATACTTCTCTCTCCTCTGCTCCTCTCTCCCCTCTCCTCTTCCTCCCCCTCCTCGTCTCCTCCTCTTATCTCTTCAACCTCTCTCTCCCCTTCTCTCCTTCCTCCTCCTGCTCTTCCTCACATTGCTGTTCTGTGCGTCCACGCTCGCTCCCGCCTCCAGCAGGATGTGAGCAGCGTCGACGTTTCCGGCTAAAACAGCGCAGTGCAGCGGCGTGTTTCTGCTCGAGGAGTCCACAGCCGTGACACTGGCGTCATGACGAACCAGGAAGTGAGTCGGCTCAGGCCTGGAACACAAATACACAAGTACGAAATAACATATTACAAACAGGGACATAGGACTGAATGATTTGGGAAAAATATCGAGGTGATTTTGTTGACAAGCATTCTGATTGTGATTATATTTGAGATTTGTTTTAATAATAAGATTCTGTTCAACGTTCACATTTTAAACTGAAATCTGAAATAAGAAACTAATACAAGAATCACATTTCAAGAGATTATGTTGTCTGTGGAGGAAATGATGGTACGGTGTTGTGATTTGCTGAATGTCCCCATTCAAATTGTGATTTTGATTTGATTGTGATTCATCTTGCAGCCCTACAGGTAGAAAAATGTTGCTACTTTATTTTGTATGTTAAATGTTAAATCCATTTATATTTCTTGCTTTGTTTTATATTGTAATGTGATTAATTCTGATTCAAAAGGCCGTTTTAGCAAGGGCAGCTACTCCCCCTTTGCACTGTAGTCATTCCTAAATACTACTACAGCAGACATGGGCAAACTATGGCCCGGGGGCCACACACGGCCCTTTGGGCTTATTAATCCAGCCTGCCGAACGAGACAACATTATATTATACTAGTAAGGGCAAACCTTGTTCAAAGTTTTTCTGATGTGTTTTTTAACTAAAATGTAATAATTTAATGATTAAATAAATTAATGCATTTGGAAAACAATTTGTACAATGAGCCTTCCATATTCATGCTTTGCAGGACAAATCTCTAAAGTAATATACACATATATATCCTGGCCCGGCCCCTCTGTCAAATTTTAGAACTCATTGTGGCCCGTGTGTGAAAAAGTTTGCCCACCCCTGTACTACAGGATTATTCCCAAAATTATACATTAGTCTTACCCAATGATTTTCTGAGCAGCCAACATCAGTGGTGTCTGTCCATTGCAGTCAGGGGTATCTACCTCCTGGAACAAACAGAAAGATGTCAGATGGTGCAGAGGAGCAAAGGTACAGTGGAGCAGACGAGCAGAGGTGCAGTGGAGCAATGGTGCAGAGAAGCAGAGGTGCAGAGGAGCAGAGGTGCAGAGGAGCAGAGGTGCAGAGGAGCAGAGGTGCAGAGGAGCAGAGAAGCAACGGTGCAGAGGAGCAGAGGTGCAGAGGTGCAGAGGAGCAGAGGTGCAGAGGAGCAGAGGTGTACCTGTCCCTTAGCCATGAGGTAGGCTGCGATGGCCATATGTTGAAATAGTATGGCGAGGTGTAGAGCTCTATACCCTTCTCCGTCGGCGATGGAAGGATCGGCTCCATATCTCATGAGCTGAATCACCATCTGCAAGTGCCCCTGTCTGCAAAGGCCACCACATTTTACTACAGAGTTTATACCTTACATTTGGTTTACTTCTGGTTTAGTCTTGGTTTTAGTTCTAGTTCAGTCCTGGTTCAGTGCTAGTTTATTCCCGGTCCTAGTACTGGTCTGGTTCAGTCCGGGTTCAGTTCCTTCTTGCATATCCCAAACATACGTCACGTAATTTTCATATATTATTTTAATACTACTCTAGGTTTGCATTGTACCGTCTGTATTTGTTTAACACTGAGCTACTTTATGGCCTTAGAACTTGCAAACCAAGTTTAGTCTCTGGTCTAGTCTCTGGTCTAGTCTCTGGTCTAGTCTCTGGTCTAGTCTCTGGTCTAGTCTCTGGTCTAGTCTCTGGTCTAGTCTCTGGTCTAGTCTCTGGTCTAGTCTCTGGTCTAGTCTCTGGTCTAGTCTCTGGTCTAGTCTCTGGTCTAGTCTCTGGTCTAGTCTCTGGTCTAGTCTCTGGTCTAGTCTCTGGTCTAGTCTCTGGTCTAGTCTCTGGTCTAGTCTCTGGTCTAGTCTCTGGTCTAGTCTCTGGTCTAGTCTCTGGTCTAGTCTCTGGTCTAGTCTCTGGTCTAGTCTCTGGTCTAGTCTCTGGTCTAGTCTCTGGTCTAGTCTCTGGTCTAGTCTCTGGTCTAGTCTCTGGTCTAGTCTCTGGTCTAGTCTCTGGTCTAGTCTCTGGTCTAGTCTCTGGTCTAGTCTCTGGTCTAGTCTCTGTTTCTAGTCTCTGTTTCTAGTCTCTGTTTCTAGTCTCTGTTTCTAGTCTCTGTTTCTAGTCTCTGTTTCTAGTCTCTGTTTCTAGTCTCTGTTTCTAGTCTCTGTTTCTAGTCTCTGGTCTAGTCTCTGGTCTAGTCTCTGGTCTAGTCTCTGGTCTAGTCTCTGGTCTAGTCTCTGGTCTAGTCTCTGGTCTAGTCTCTGGTCTAGTCTCTGGTCTAGTCTCTGGTCTAGTCTCTGGTCTAGTCTCTGGTCTAGTTCCTTGTGTCTAACCTTATGGCCCAGTGCAGAGGAGTAGAGTTGAGGTCTCCTCCGAGCTGATCCACTATTGCTCCTTTGGAGATGTAATACCTGAAGACAACATTTATTTTTATTGTTACAGTTATTGTTTTTCCAAACACATAAACTCACATCAACCAACCCCTCATTCACTCACTGATATGTTTTAATATAAAGGAAATGTGTGTAGCCTGTGCACTTGTGGTTTAAAAAAAAAAAAAAAGGTAAAAAAAAGGTAAAAAAAAAAAAGGTACCACAATCACAACTGAACCTCTGTGTCCAGAGCTGTAACCTGCAGATAGAGACACCTACAAGTGTATCTCATTCTCAGTTTATGGACAGGCGTCATGTGAAAGCTCAAAGCCTCCAGAATTCACCCACTGAGCTGCAGAGGCTGCACTAGCACTGATTCATGATTGGCTGCAGGTGCTGGGATTTAGGTAGTGACCATTCAGATCAGAGAGAGGCATTTTAGGTTTAAACCAACTGGATTTCAGTATTGAAACTGGCAACACAAATGTGAGGCTCATTCTGCTTTCTGACTGAATAATCATCTTGAACCAGAACACCAAATTCTAATATAAACAACTTGGCCACCATGTCCAATGTTTTTGCACTTAACAATAAATCTGTTTTAAAACCATTATCAGAAAAAGGTATATTTGGGTCAGAGATTCTCACTTGACGAGCTCCAGTCTGTTGTTGATGGCGGCCCAGTGCAGTAATGTCACATTCTCTTTGTCCGGCTGCCTCACGTCATAACCAGCTTCAATCAGCTCCTTACAGCGATCCAACGCCCCAAACCTGAGGAGACAGAGCAGAGACATGAATGTAAGAGGGACGAGAGGGTCAGAGGGAGCAGAGGATCCCATGCAGATTATTTTACAATAGGTACCAGGGTCATTTAGAATTGGTATCAAAATTTTAACTTTGAAAAGTAGCCAGGCCTAGTAACTACTGGACCAATTCAAAATGTCCAAATAAAAAGGTAGGGCCAAGTTTTCAGTAGAAAAGAAAAGATTCATGTCCACACCTCTCTCCCTCTTCTGCCCTCTTTTCTCATCCCTCTTTCTCTCCTCCCTTATTTGTTTGTATCTCATCTCTCTCCTCCTTTCTGTCTCTCCCTCCCTCTCTTCCTCTCCTCTTCTCTCCATCTCTCTCTCTCCTACTTCTCTCGATGTTGTGCGGGGCCTAACTCTATGGGAGAGTCACTGTTTTTGAAAGAAACCTCCAAACTTATGATCCACAGATGTTGAACCTTCTCCTTTTTGTTTGGGATTGGCTCCACAAACTTGTCATATTAATCTTATGGGTTAAATTCCTTTCAGCTGACAACAATCAGGTCTTTGGGGTTGAATAATGGCACCACTTTCTGAAGCTACTGTGAAAAAATCATTTCACTTACACTTTTCATACAAATAAACTTGCTTTGTCACTTTTGTTTATTTATTCTGACAGAGAAGATGTTGTGCCTGTTTCTGTTTCATGTGGATAGGCCTAGTAATTACACAGATATTAACCACAAACCAGGTCAACACATCTGGAGTCTGACGGTTACACAGCAAATTACACCTAAGTTTTGATTTGTCTCCAGCTCAGTTCAAACTACAGAGATTCATCCTGAGGTCACGTGAACACAGCCTATTCTCCCCACTGTTTACATTTTAATGAGTAATAAACTGTTTGCAGATCTCAGACAGCAGGAAGGACGAGGGTGAGGCTGGTTTTTCAAGAAAATTCACCTTTGGTCCAAATCACACATTTACAGAATAAGGAGCAGCGCTGTTGTTTATCAGATAAACTGACTCACCTCATTCAATATTCTGCTGGACTCAGTTTGGGATTGGTTTTGTCACATGATTTGAGTCCAATTCTTAGGTCTAATTTAGGCTGATTTAAATCCTGGTTTAGTCCAGGTTCAGTCATGGTTTAGTAACCAGTCTCGGTCCAGTCCCGGTCCAGTCCCGGTCCAGTCCCGGTCCAGTCCCGGTCCAGTCCCGGTCCAGTCCCGGTCCAGTCCCGGTCCAGTCCCGGTCCAGTCCCTTCTTGCATATCCCAAACACACATCAGGTAATTTTCATACATTATTTTAATACTACTCTAGGTTTGCATTGTATTGTCTGTATTTGTTTAACACTGAGCTACTTTATGGCCTCACAACTTGCAAACCTGGTTTAGTCTCTGGTTTAGTCTCTGGTTTAGTCTCTGGTTTAGTCTCTGGTTTAGTCTCTGGTTTAGTCTCTGGTTTAGTCTCTGGTTTAGTCTCTGGTTTAGTCTCTGGTTTAGTCTCTGGTTTAGTCTCTGGTTTAGTCTCTGGTTTAGTCTCTGGTT
This sequence comes from Periophthalmus magnuspinnatus, assembly GCF_009829125.3. Classification (NCBI taxonomy): domain Eukaryota; kingdom Metazoa; phylum Chordata; class Actinopteri; order Gobiiformes; family Gobiidae; genus Periophthalmus; species Periophthalmus magnuspinnatus. The sequence continues at coordinate 14,232,127 of NC_047128.1, read as the reverse complement.
TAGTCTCTGGTTTAGTCTCTGGTTTAGTCTCTGGTTTAGTCTCTGGTTTAGTCTCTGGTTTAGTCTCTGGTTCAGTCCTGGACTCACTGTGTTGCCTTGATGATGTCCCAGCTGCCGCTCTCATCCAGGTGGGATCTTTTCTTGGGCTGTTCCATGGTGCTCTCAGGGGCCAATCCAAACATCATTCCACCAGAAAAGGCACTCGATCTGGGGCTGTGGCTGTGGCAGTGAGGCCCATGTCCGTGGTGGCAGCCCTCCCCCGAGTGACTCTAAAACAGCAACGCAATTAGTTTATAATTAGGGCTGGAAGATTCATCACAATCAAAATCGCAATCTGAATGGACACAATTAGCAGATAACAAAGACTGCTATTTTTGAAGAACAAGCTGAAATGTGATTCTTGCATTATGAAATCAAAATCAACCTAATCAATACCAATAGCACATTGAGCTGTAAAATACAATAATAATAGAAAAGCTCAAACATAAGTCTTAATGCAGGTCAAAGGTGTTCCTCATACGTGTCCTCTGTGTCCTGCAGCATCACAGCAGCCCTCTAAGCAGGCTCTTCTAAGCCTCTCTCTCACTATGGTCTGTTGTTTTGATCGGTGATGAGACAGTACAATCACTGCAAGTATCTCCTCTGGATCATCTTCTGCTTAGAAAGCCTGTTGCATTGTTGTTGAAAGTCTGTAGCATTTCAGAGCGAGCTATCTCCAAGCAGGGTTGCCATGGATATGGGTAAAACGAATCACTCAAATCACACAATCCAATAGTCCTTAACCTCTGTCCTTTGAACTGCACAAGCTGCACTTCTTAGTTGGTCAAAATCTTCAAGTGCTGAGTTAAAAATGTAACATACATTTTTTTTTAGTTTATAAACTGCTCAGGGTGCCAGCCAGTGAGCCACAAAGCAGCCAATAAAAAACACGGATTAGTTTGTCATTTTTTGTCAGTTCTTCTGTATGTATTTAAAATGTGAACTTTGTCAGAAAAATCTTAATTACATTTTTTCACCAAATCATTCAACCTTAGTTATAAGTAGAGTGGTCAATTGATTATTTCTATTGTACATTGAGATTTGGTTGAAATATGGAGACTAGATTCTTTTGACAATATTTTTCAAATAGTGTATTACTGTTGAAAATCAGAAAATGTTTATTCTTTTTTTGACTGTATCTTATCTATCTCCTCCATCTGATTTTGATTTCAAAATGCCACTGTATTTGCTCTAAAAAGGTTTTCGTGTGTGTTTTAGAGTTTGTAGAGATAATTATTATGATTATCAAAACACAACTACAATTATCCAAGTAATCATTGCAGTATTACAACACAGGCTGCTGTGTTTAGGGTTAGGGTCTCTGGGCAAGACACTATCCCAGACTAAGGTCTGTCATGATAACACATTTGAAGCATAGTGTATTGCTACGTAAATATATTGTGATAAATAATATTGAATCTACTTTATGCCACTGACAACAATTGTTAAACAGACAGTATCATTAAAAGATAAAAAAAAATATAGAAAAATGAAGCAATAATGCATAGAAGTTACTTTTTCATCCCTCTCTTTCAACTCGTTAAGCTTTTCATACTAAAACAAAAATACCCCAAATCTCCCTACTATGACAGAGACACTGTATGCATGATAAATTTTGAGGTACACAATACTTTTCCAACTTCCATGTATAGAACAATAACTTGATATAGTAATTATCGTGACAGGCCTACCCACACTAATATTGCAATAGGCAGGGCATCTGATATAGAAATCCCTAAATCACCATGACAACAGAAATCAGAGTTAGGAATTTAAAGTTTCCCAAAAACTGGAGAAGGAAATAAGTATGTCAAAGTGGGTATGCACCAGTGGCGGTGAAAACGTGGGTATATCTTTGTGTCTTGACAATGACGTTTTGAATACAGGAAAATGAAGAATACTCAAACAAGCATGAATCACTCTAATGAGAAGGAAACAACTACAACATGACTAAAAGCTCAAAAAAGTCAATTTTGCAGAATAGGTCTGCTATAGGTTTTTTCCTTATAAATAGTGCTAAATAAATTTAAAGTTGATTGGCACATTGTTTAATATTTAACAGCCTTTAGTGTTTAACCAAACAACGACATTTCCATTCACACCTTTAGAATAAGAAACGTGTAGGTGTGAGTCTAGTTTCACTTTTGGCCGTGAAGGAAACGCTTTGTACATCTTCATACTTTGAATATTTTAACCGCTTTATAAAAAACCTCATGCTTTTATTATTTCCTGAGCAATAAATAGCATCACTTTTTATTATATGCGCCAGACAGAGACAGGATTTAAATGAGCGATTTCAAATTACACCCTGAATCACCTTATAATTACATTATTTTAGATTATAACCTGTTTAACCAGATTGCATTTCATTTGGAGGAGAGTTTAAAACATATGGCAAGCCTACATTTAGACATTTAGACCAACATATAGATCAAAATGCCATATTTAGACAAACTATTTTGGCTATCCATTCATATTTTAGCTTTAGGATCAAAATAATAGGAATTAAAGTGATTTATCAACATTGAAAAGACGAGGTTCGCTTCCTGGTTTAGTGAATGACAGCTGTTGTAGTCGTGTCATTTTATTTATTTCAATGCAAATACTTCGTTTTGAAGCATATATTAAGTTAGATTTGATCATAATAGTGTAAACATAATAAAATAGTAGTTAAACGGCAGCTGTGTTGGTTAGACTCGTCTCCGGAGGTAGCGGCTAATGCTAAAGCTAAGCTAAAAACAAGCCGGAGGATAGAGGGGGAAAAGATGGAGATGTAATCGGGTTTAGGGAGAGGGACAGCGGGGTAAAAGAGCCCGAAAAGCCGCGGAAAGAGCCTGGGAAAAACACTCACGGAGCCGTCAGAAGTCCAGTCCATGGTGGGTAAAGCTCCGTAAGACGTGTGGGTGTGAAGAGCCGAGAGTCGAGAGGACCCGAACACTTCCGTAAACTGCCGAAGAACTTCAGAATAAAAACTAAATCATGTGCACGTGATATTTGATCAAATTTAAACATACGTTATTATCATAAATATAATTATATATTTCTATTTTTATTCGATCTATTTTTTTAACTATTGAATATTCACACATAAAATAAAATAAAATACAATCACACATTTCATTGGTTTTCTCAATCTCACAAAATAAACCCCACGTTGGACAATCTTTAGTAGTTTTTCACCCATTAATTTTACTTGCGGCCCCCTGTTAGTTTAATATTATTAAATTCTACTTTTATTGAGTTTTGATTTTAGATATGTTCCAGTAAGAAGCAGCATGTGGCGCCAGAACCTAGTCTATTTTATGTCCTGACCGCTATTCAAAACAATGGATCGATTAAAAAAACAACAACAAACAAACAAAACAAAAAAAAAACACACAAAAAAAACAAAAACTGAGGACGATCAAAAATGTACTCAATTATTATTATTATTATTATTATTATTATTATTATTATTATTATTATTATTATTATTATTATTATTATTATTATTATTATTATTATTATTATTATTATTATTAAGTAATATTGCAGTTGTGAATAATAATAAAGTAGGGGTTAAGTGTTACTCAAATATGACCTCAAGTGAAAATTTGGTGAAAAAATTTTAGTATTATAATACATGATAAAAATGCAGTAAATGTATACAGCGTCTTTCAAGACAACCAAAGACACTTTACAGTACATTCTTTATCCACTCCGCATTTGGGGGTGATAAGCTTCTTCTATTGTCACAGCTGCCCTGGGTCAGACTGATGGAAGCAAAGCTACCAATCTGCACCATCAGCTCCTCTGACCACTACCAATACACACACACCACATTCATACTAGGCAATGTGGGAGAGGTGTCTTGCCTAAGATAGTGACAAAACTTGATCTGAGCAGGAATCAATCCTCCGAACTTTGAGTTGGGAGACCACTGCTCTAACTACTGAACCACCCAAATAAATACACTAGATGCAAAATCTGAGTTATTTTTAGGTCTTGGATTATGGTACACTTTGTCCCTGTAGGGAGATGTGTCCTCTGCATTTGACCCATCCTTCAGTGTCTCTGGGTTAAACCTGCATTTCATCCATCCTTCAATGTTTCTGGGTTACACCTGTCAGGAGCAATGGGATCCATCTCCAGATCTTGAGCTAGTCTTGGCGAGGACTACCTTAGCTGGAGAAATTGATCTATTGTGCCTGTTTTGGGTTGAGAGAGGAAACCCACCCAGACACAGGGAGAACATGCAAACTCCAAACAGAAAGCTAAAGTTCAACATTTGTGGATCATAAGTCTTTCAAAACCAGTGAATCCCCCATAGAGTAATATAAACCCCATCCCTGCATCTGAAATTATGACATCATCCATTTGTAGAACTTGAACAGAAATTATTGTACAAGAACAGAAGCCATTTTTATTTTGGTCCCTGGTCTGCATTTGACCCCAGTTTTCAGGATCAAAGTTCATGATCAGGCCTGAGTGATTTGACCTTTCCGACTCCCTGTACGTCTCTGTTAGCGTCTGTGTTAGCGTCGCACCCGTAAATCACTCCCTCTCACAACCCCGATGAGGAAACAAAGAGTTCAGAGGGCAAAGGTCATGGTTTGTTTGGGGTGCGTCCAAATTCAAGGACAACACTGGCTCCTCTATGGGCCTCAGATATAATAAATCTAATATAGTGGTTCATGGGTAAAACACAGTGGAAGTTATGGCATCATTTGACACAAGAAAGGGCATTTCACTATCTAAAGCCATGTACCTGATTTCTTCCCATGTATTGTGAGCAAAATGTGTCTTTCTCCAGCACAGATTTAATATCTAACAGGCTCTTGTTGTCAAAATACGTCCACTGTGTTCTTTCTGCACCTAATTAGAAAGTCTTTTATTGTCTGAGAATCAGGAAGTGTGTGTTATCATATATAGGTTAAAAAAAATAATACATAGGAATTGTATATATTGCATTTAAGTGTGTATATAAATCTGTACATCTCACAAGTAGTTTTCAGAGCCCATACTTTTACCTCTACTCAAGTATTAAATCATACAATGTAACAGTTCTCTTACTTGAGTAAAGTTTTGGTTACTCTTCCCATTGTGAGTAAAGTGAAAAAGCTTTACGTTAACAATATGATGTTGGCTTTCTGTCCCTCTCTTTTTCAACCACATTCTTCTCTCTCACCTCTCTCCATCTCCCTTTCAATCCTTTCATCTTCTCTCCTCTTGCCCTACCTCGCCATCTTTCTCCACCTTTCTCTTTCCCTCCTTTCTCCCTCTCTTCTCTCTCTCCTCTATTCCCTATGTCACCCTCCTCTCCTCTGCTCCCCCTTCTCTTCTTTTCCTTTCCTCCCTCCCTCTCTCTGTGTCTCTTTCTCTCACTCATTTCCTCTCTCTCTGTGGTGCTGTCCTTGGTCCTGAGCAGCCGTTTTCTCAGATTCACATCCTCTACAAAATCATATGTATCCTGCCTCCTCCCTCTCACCAGGAGGTTGTGGGTTAGACTGCTGATCTCTCTGAGTAGAGCGTACATGTCCTCCCTGTGTTACTGTGGCAGAGTGGTTATCATTTGCATGTTCTCTCTTTCACACTTTAGAAACTCATCTTTTCATATTTTTTCTTTCTTTTTTTCCTTTTTCTCGAGGTCAACCTTTTCATTTCTGTTAAACCATTTTTCACAGTTTGAATGTGACCTTCTGCTTAACACGCGGCTCACGTGGTTTTGTCCAATATTCACAACCTTTAAACCTTTTTATTTTCTCTGTATCCACTCTTTTTTTTCTTTTTTTTCTCTCACATCCCTTCATTTTCTGTCTATCTGGACAGGGATATAGGAGGCATGTCTCACACAAGGATAGAGGAGGATGGGAGGGTATCTGACACACAGTTAGAGAGTTTGTTTGGGGACAGACTAACTGGATCAAAACAAAAAACACAATATTGATTAGAACACAGCCACAGCCATTGATCAGAAAGAGCCACAAGAGCAGACAGGAACAGACAGGAGCAGACAGGAGCAGAGCCAGAGGAGCAGAGCCAGAGGAGCAGAGCCAGAGGAGCAGAGCCAGAGGAGCAGAGCCAGAGGAGCAGACAGAAGCAGAGCAGCAGACAGAAGCAGAGCCAGAGCAGCAGACAGGAGCAGAAAGGAGCAGAGCCAGAGGAGCAGACAGGAGCAGACAGGAGCAGAGCCAGAGGAGCAGACAGGAGCAGACAAGAGCAGAGCCAGAGGAGCAGAAAGGAGCATTAGATTTTCTTGTTGTTCCCAGAGGAGCCACAGAGCTGTTTCTCATCAGTACCACCTTCAACATTCTACTCCCTTCTCCTTTCGTTCTCTGTCTCTTCTTCACTCTCTCACATTCCCATCTCTTACCCTCTCTTCTCTCTTCCTTTCTCCCTCTCTCTTTCTCCTTCTGTCGCTCTACTCCCATCCCTCCCTTTGCTCTCCCTTCTCTTCCCTTCTACACCCCCTTTCTCCTCTCTCCTCTCATCCCCGTCCTCCTTCCATCTATCTCACCCTCCTCCCTCTGTTCCCCCAGGGCCGCACATCCTTGACTTGTCGGAAGCCTAAAATGATTATTGACTTTTCAATTGGGCGTATAGTGAATCTCTATCCCTCTCTCCCTTCTCCTCCTCCTCTCAATCTCTCTGTTCCTCTCTCACCTCCCTTCATCCTCTTCCTCTCACCCTTCTCCTTTTCTCGTCCTCTTCCTCTCCTTCTCTCCCTTCTCAATTTTTTCCTATCCCCCTTCCCTTTTTCTGCCCTCCCTCCCTCTCTCCCCTTCTTCCTCTTTTCCTCTCTCCATTTCTTACCCCTCTCCTCCTTTCTTCTTCTCCCCCTGCCTCTCTCCTTCTCTGTCCCTCTCTCTGCTCCACTACTCCATCCCTCCCTTTGTCATCCCTCTCTCCGAAAAATTACTATTGACATTTCAATTGGGCCTATAGTGCATCTCTCCTCCCTCTCTACCTTCTTCTCATCCTCTCTATCTCTTGCTTTCCCTCCCTTACTCTCATGCCCTCTCCTTCTCTTCATCCTCAATTTTTCCTACTCCACCCTGCCTTCTTCTCCTTCTGTCCTCCCTCCTCCTCCTCCTCTCTCACCCACGTTTTTATCTCTGTTCCTCCCTTTCTCTTTCCCTCCTCTCCCTCCTCCTTCTCTTCACTCCTTCCCTTCCTCCTTCTCTCTTCCTTTCCCCCTCTCCCTTCTCTGCTCCTCACCCTTTCTTCTCTTTTTCTCTCTCCCTCTCTGCTCCACTCCTCCTTTTCTCTTTCCCTCCCTCTCTCCTTACACCCACTCCTCTACCTCCTTCTCTCACTCTCTTCTTCCCAAACCCCCTTTCTGTCCCTTCCTCTCCCTCCTCTTCCTCGCTTCTTCCCTCCGTCCTGCCCTCCTCCCTCTCTTCTTCCTTCCTTCCCTATCCCTGCTTCTCCCGCTCTTCTTCCCTACCTTCCACTCTCCCTATCCCTTCTTCTCCCTCTCTTCGCCCCTCCCTATCCCTTCTTCTCCCTCTTTTCGTCTCCTTGTCCCTCCCTATATCTCCCTCGCTCGCTTCTCCCTCACTCCCTTCTTCCCTCACTCCCTTCTTCCCTCACTCCCTTGCAGCCCCTCTCTCCCTTCTTCCCTCACCCCCTTCTTCCCTATCCCTCCTTCCCTCCCTCCCTCCCTCCCTCCCTCCTGAAATGACTATTGACATTTGAATAGTGTACAGTGCTGGCTGAAACCTTGGCTGCTGCATTTACATGTCAATGGAATCGTCCAGAGAGAGTAAAAAAAAAAAAAAAAATCCAGAGACACTTGAATAAACCAGCACGTTACGAGATGCTAATCCAATGTAGATTTGTGCATAATCTCACACGTGTGACTTAAATGCTGTTCTAAATGTTGAGTCCATATGTGAGCGCTGATCTAACCCTGCAGCATTGACTAAATCAAATCTGTAAACAAATTCTGTACAGTTTAACATACAATTTTTCATTTGGTTAAATAACTCTCCAGTTCTGAAAATGTGAGTCTGGTCACCATTGAATCTCCCAAAGATGAGGGTGATTGACAGGTGGATTAGCCAATCAGGGACATGCATTGGTATCAAAACAAATAAGGCTGCTTATGATGAAAAAAGAAAGGAAAGATATCACAAGGGATTGAAAAACATGGAGGATTTCTGCAGAATCAATGAGCAAAGCACTAAACTGTTCATCTGAGGGGAGAACAATGTGACAGGTGAACAACAAGCTCCTTTATTTCATATGCGTCACTGAAAAAAAAACAAATCTGATATTAATAGTGGAGGAGTTCCAGTCAAGTTGATATAAAACTCATTCATACCAGATCGACATTGTGATACACAGCCAAGTATTACAGGTCTGGTATTGCCCGTCTCTCCTCTACCTCACTCCTCACTAAAGACGGTATACGTACTGTATATAAATGGACATAGGTAACCTGCTAGCTGCCGCGTTGCAAATAGGAGGTGAGCATGGGCACACTTCTGGCTCCTTTGCCTCTGGCTCCAATTCACTTTACACAGAAAAACCATCGCCCCTCTCAGGCTCGTTATTTTGGTCTTTCTGACAAAATTTAAAGTGATATTAAAACAGACAATGGCCCACTTTGTTTATTCACATATTTGGTCATTTTCAGTAATTTTGCAACATACAACTATACAGAACTATCCTGGGTTTGTTTAGTTTAGTTTTTCATTTAGTTTGCCTTTAATTTAATGGCCACACACACCTGTTACTTTAAAGGTGGCTGTGGGCTGGACCATGTGGAGGGGAGAACTGAGTTAAGTTTTTTTCTTTCTGTTTCAATATCTTTTTGTATTTTGTAATGTTTAAGTGTCTATAGTTTTATTTTAAACACTTTTTGAGATAAAGGGATTCAGGCCCTAATAAGTAAAGTAGTAAAGTATGAGATCCAGCTGAAGTTGTACCTACCATACCTGAGAAGTAAATGGTGTTTACCTGGGGGAGGTGCTTCTGGGTTGAGAGGGTATAAAAGCAGGGCAAGCCAGTCTTTCGGGGAGCCCATCAGTGTAACCAGGTATATGTGGGGTGTTTCCTCAGTTTCTTAATTTCTGTTGCTTTTTGCTTATGTTGAGCACAGTTATTCTTTTGTAAATATGTGCATTACCATGGTGAGCTGTAATAAATTGTATTATTTGGGAATTTTTCTGAGTCTACCTCCTACTTCAACCACATCTATCAGCCTCCCCACAGTCTTAAAATGTTCGTAACTACCTTGTATGATCCTGATGTTTTTATTTAGCTAATTTATCCATGAATCAAGACATGAACATTAATAACAGACAAATTAGACGCCTTCTTTCCCCGAGGTCACTCCCGTTTGCTTTAGCAACAGGTTTCATTGACAGCGTCGCTAAGTGCCGTTCCCTACCAAACCTGTGGCATGAGCGGGAAACAGCCTCGCTCCAGATTGGCTCTTTGGTTGCTATGATACTCGTGTTTGGAATTTCAAATGTGGAACTTACTCCACATTTGTCCATATAACTGCTAGCCTCAGTTGCCTTCATTTGGCCGGAGAGAAATGGGGTTAATACAGACATTTTAAGACCAAAATGAGGAACGTAACGGCAGTAGTTGTGGAGAGAGGGGCAACAGAGGGCCAGCAGGTTACCTATGTCCATTAATATATATTATCTATGGCTGACGTCACACAGCTTTCTTCTTTATACAGTCTGTGCTCCTCATCACATTTGTCCCTGAGTGTCTCTGGATTCTGCTCCAGTTTCTCCTGCACAGGTGTGATTTACAGGTGTGATTTAGGTGTGATCTGATTTAAATGAGCTGTGAATCTGTCTGCACATGTCACACTCCCAGGGGCTGCTAACGCCTACACTAATGCTGCTGCTAACACATGCTAACACATGCTAATGTCGCTAACACAGACCCACACTGCAAAAACGAATGTACAGTGACTGAAGTCTGAATAATATATATATTTTTTTTAAGTTTTGATGGTCTATTTGGTTGATGGTTTTTTTATTTTTTTCTATTGGCCGCAATTTGCTTCATTTGGCCGGACATTAAAGAAATGCCAATATATGTTACAAAAACATGAGATGGCTGTCCTTTTGTCTTAATGATGAGTTAATATTGTGTCACTTTAGTAAACTGAAAGTAAATGCATCTGAGTTGGAACCATTAAAGAGGGGCGTATTACACTTGTATGGGGTATTAACTGCTAAAACGTAACATATTTAGATCACCATGTTACTTTATTGTTTTGAAAATGCCATATTTACTGAAAACAACGCATTAACATGTTTAATAAGTTTTGCAGATTGCTACCCCAGACATGCATCCCACTAATAAAGGACTACAGATGGAAATTAGCATTTTGCTAAATCTGGTGCAGCCATCTTTTTAATGCATCTGCACACTGTCCTTCAAATAAATAAATAAATAAATAAAATAAATAAATAATGAATCTACTGCACATCACATCAGGTTTGTGAGGTTGTAGTGTATTTTATTATATTACGCTTTTGTATATTTATGAAAAATTGGCATGCAGGAGCATGGATGACCTAGGCTTGTGGGCGGAGCCTTGTACAGGATCATACTGTTAACCATAAGGAGGTTTCAAATAGGGCCCGTGGGAGATGGCTAGATTACTCAAACCTGCATGGATGATTTATTATTTTATACCCATCTTAATAAAAATAAGAATGAAAACAAAAACACAAACAAACAAAAAAGCATTTCTGAGCTTTCCAGAGACAGGGTAAAGCAATTTATCATGTTAAAAAAAAGAGAATTAACTTTACATTAAATCAAAGACAGAACACAAGGAGTTTTCAGTAAAAATCTTGCAGTTTATTTGCATATAAAGGCAGCTAATAATAATAATAATAATAATATAATAATAACAATAATAATAATATCACAATGAACCGAAAGAGCTACAATCAGAGAGAAACACTACGCCACAGACATCGGCAACGACTTTTTTTGTGCTCGCAAGATTGCATGGACACAGTGCAAAATCAGAGAGAGGATTTTTAAAAACGAAAAAAACAAAAAACAACCTACGGAGGCTTAAGAGAGCCAGGTTTAATAAAGCCCAGCTTACACCTGCACCTGCTTAAAGCTGCATTATGGAACTTTTCCAGTGGAGAGTCTGCTACTGACTTGTCTTCAGTTAGATGTTGTTGCTTTGCTTAGAACATTCCAGGTTAAACAAACCTAATTAAACTTATCAGCATGGAGATGTTCTTGCTTTGCTTGGAATTAAATGTATTCATCTCCATGGAGACAAGAAGGTGACTCCCAACAGGCCAAGTTACAGGTTAGATCTGTGGAGAGGACACCACTCACAATATGCATTCTAGGTATTTTAATACAATAGCTGCACTTGTAGTTGAAATGCAAGATAGACCTTTTCAATGCCATGCTATGGAACATTCCAGGCAAAGCGATACAATCTCTGTGTAAAAACGAATGTGACGCCAGTACTAAGCCAAGTAACAGCTCAGCTCTGTAAAGGGAACACCACTGGAAGAATGCTTGTTTTTCCATGTATTTTAGAGCAATAACAACACATTTAGTTGAATAAATGCAATATATACACAAGTATAAAGGCATACTGTGGAACATTCCAGGCAAAGTGATACATGATCTCCACGGACATGAGCAGATGACTGACCCTTCTTAAGAAAAGTTCCACAGTGCAGCTTTAAGAGAGCGAGGTTAACAAAGTCCAGCTCAGGTTCAGATAAGTTTATTTTAGTCAGGCCTAATCCATCGCCTGCAGATTAACAACTCTCTCTTTGTTCAAATGAAATGAGCTACGGGGGCTCAGGAGGGACACGGGAAGGCAAAGAGATAAAAATGAGGGGAGTTTAACAATATTATGGTAATGCTACATGTGTAATTAATCACACATTATCAAGATTCAGTCATGTCTGATGGTCAGTGATCAGCTTAGGTCTTTTTAATGGAGCAGACTCACATTTTCTTCCCCTAGAGTTCAAATGGGCGTGATGGACAGGGCGAGCCAATCACGAACATGCATTGTCTGTCCGCAACAAAACAATTATGTAGAAAAAAGAAACGAAAAAATATAATAGAGGACATGTTAGATTTCTGCAGAGTCAATGAGCGAAGCACTAAATTCTGTTCATCTGAGGGGAGAGAAATGTGACTTTGTTCAAAATGATGGGTGGCCAATGAGCTCCTTCATTTCACATGCATTACTGAAATAAACAAATCTGATTGGATGGTTATTTTTGGTTCTGGCTCAAGACGTAACAGAGGGAGTGGAGATCAAACTGGCCAGGCAATGGTCATATCACATAGACCTTTGTCTTAGTTTCGAAAAGTCGACAAGAATTTTACTTTTACCGCCTGAAATGTATGCGAAAATTTCAACAAATGCTCTTTAAACATACAGTTTTGTTAAAAATAAGACATCTCCTGCCTTCCCATAGTCCTTCATCCTCTGGGAGTAATAATAAAAAACATTAGGAAAGGACCCATTTATAAAGAAATACAATAGTACACATGAATAATCTCAAATATATTGTACATCCATCTCAGTTCTGTGTGTGTCCTCTAGGGGGTGCTAAAACAAGATTAATCGATTTAACAATTTTCACCATTAAAGATGTCACAAATCAAATTATTATGTTAATGTAATAATCTTATGCCAAATTCAGAAAATAAAATTCTAAGTTTGATTCAAAGTGGTCCCTCGCTATATCGTGGTTCATCTTTCACAGTCTCGCAGATTTTTTTTGTGAAATTTTGCATGCTTTTTTTCAACTGTGTATGAACGCGCATTGTGTTCTGCGTCCTGATTGGCTGAGGAACCGTAGACGATTGTCCATCAGTCTCCTCCGTGCTGTGTCTCCTGAACAGTAGAGAATGTGTTCAGCCAATTTTACATAAACGTTCGATCGCAGCAGTGTGACTCTTAAGTGCTGTGTGTTTACAAGTTTTCTCCCCGACCAAACCCACAATGTTGATTTCAGAAACGCTTTGGACTCAAGTGTTTCTCTGCACGGAGAGGGCACCTCTGTGGATACCGCTGGAGCAGAGGCACATGAACAACAAATTTAAAGCGATCAACGAGGAAGACAGATATAATATATGAAGTGTTTAAACATGAGAGAAATGTGAGAAAATGTTAATGCCTGTCTGAGAAAAGTGTATAAAGTGTGTGGTGAGGGGTTTTACAGCCTTAAAACATATATAATAATTGTAAAAAATAAAGCTGACTACTTTGCGGATATTGCCTATTGCGGGTTATTTTTAGAACGTAACCCCCGCGATAAACGAGGGACCACTGTATAACACAAAATAGATTTTTTGAGCTTTTAGCCTTATTATAATACCTCCTCAAAAACATACCTAGAGTTGTGTTTTGTTTCATTCACACATCTTTGAGTAATACTTTATTATTAGTCAAAACTCAAAATGTTCCACCGTCTGAAGTCATGAAGCGGTAGTTTTCAAGAAGAACTAAATGTAAAGAATTTGTGTGAATGAAACGAAACACAACTCCAGGCATGTCTTTGAGAAGGTAACAGCATTATGGTATAGATCAGAAAATAGCGTAATATTTAAGCTGTTTGTAAATTACACCATTCCCTCCACTAATATTGGCACCCTTAATAAGAGCAAATATGTAAAAAGCTGAAATAAAATCAAATAATTTTAAAATCACTAAAAAGTATTTTGAAATTGGCACTTTCTGTAAGAAATATAACAAAATGAGTTCTAAATGTGTCCACCTCATCTACACACACTCAGGAATCACAAAGTCCTGGTTTAGTCCCAAATTAAGTCCCTGGTTTAGACCTGGGTTAGTCCTCTGTATTTTTGTGCCTAGTTCAGTTCCGGTTTAGTTCATGAATTATTGCTTGGAAACTGCAGTTAGTTGGTTTATGACAATATTAGGAGAGAGCACAAAGTCTTGTTTTGACTGACTGAAAGGTAATCCAATATTTTGTTTTGGATTATGGTTTTAATTGTGAGAATCAGAATCTGAAAATGTGAGTATTTGTTCTCATTTTGTGACATCACTAGTGCAGCTGGGGAGGCGGGGCTTAGACAGGACCATAATAAACACAGACTTTATGTAAATAAGATGCAAATAAGGCGATATATAAAGCTTTATAGAAGAGCCTCACAGTGCTGCTCACACCAACACAGCAGCAGATACGAAAAATTTATGTTTAATATCCTTTGTTTTGTTTTTAGAAGTTAACGGAAGCAACAAAATTACTTGTACTACCAAATAGATCTAAACCAGGTCTAAACCAGGATTTAACTAGGGCTAAAACCATGACTAAACCAAGCCAAAACCAGGTGAAAACCAGGTCTAAACCAAAAATAAACTACAGTTAAACCAAGATCTATTACTACTCCAGGATAAACAAAACTCAACTAAATTTAGAGTTTAGTTTACTTTTAAATTAGAAAGTTATCCGGACTGTCAATAATACACTAGTCCTAAGGACTAAATATGGACTAAACCAGGTCTGAATCAGGACTAAATGTCTGGACTTAAAGCCCGGAATTTAAATAGAATCTAAATGAACAGAAATGAACACATCAACAAGACTTAACCTTGGACTTAATGTGGACTTAATGTGGACTTAACCAGGACTTAACCTGAGCCTGTTTTCATATGGACTTTGCCTCGGCCAATAAGAAAAGATTGACGAATAAAAAAGCGCTAAACACAAATTGCTGAAAAAACTAAATTTGACAATTTGACAAAAGCTTTGTTATTTTACAGATGGACAAATATTTGTACAGAAAAAGATTGTTTTCACCACAAAACTCCCGGAGAATATCGGCGTTTGGACAATTTTACATCGAATGCTGGAAATCTGTACATTTGATAAAACATTCATTATGATTTTGAAACTAAATTAAAACAGTGGCACATTGCGGTCAGCCAAACGACGAGCTAAAGATGGGTTTCTTTGTATTTGAGTTGTGAAGTAGTGATGTGAATGATTGATCGGAATAGATACTGCGGAACATTTCAGGTAAAGCAATCACATCTCCATTGAGGCAAGCAGGTGACAGATCCCACTCCAGAAAAGTTACGCAGTGCACCTTTATGCCTAATATTTTCAAGAACAAATCCAGAATCAAATCCAGACAAGACCAAGACAACCGGACAGGGTTTAAAAGTTATAAAAGTAAAGCCTTTGTTTTTATGAAATAGTTTAAGGTTAAGACACTCTTTAATCCCATCTGGGAAATGTGTCCTCTGCATTTGACCCATCCTTCAGTGTCTCTAGGTCCCCAGCACCCTGGGATCTATCTCCATGATCTTAGAGGCGAGGTCTGCAAACTCCACACAGAAAGAACCGGATGACCCAGGAGTCAAACCTGAAACATTCTTGCTGTGGGGCACCGGTGCTAGCCCCTCAGCCACTGTGGGAGAATCTAAGCCAGGATCCTGGTGAGGAGTCCCTAATTCTGGAGGATTGTTCTGCATGTGTAAGGTTGCCAAAGACATAAGGAGAACATGCAAACAGAAAAAAAACAAAAACAAAATGTGATCTGGGATTTGAACCTGGGACCCTCTGGTTGTGAGGCTTTGTCTAGCATGTGCCACTTTTAACTTCATAAATATTTACAATATAATTTAAAAATACCATAAACATTCAATAAAAAGACATTTTAAAGATTAAAATGGAACAAAGTCACAATTGGTTTAAAATTCTCAAAAGAATCCTACTTTTCACCAGCATTTTGAATTACATATGGCACCGACACAAACGCCGATATTCTCCAATGTCAACTCCCCAAATCATTTCACCCCAGAAAGTCTTTTTACAACAATAGTTTAGAGAAACATTTGCAAAGAAACTGAAAATTTGGCGGCACATTTCAAGTCCTTCAAACTCCCACGATTCACCGAAGCTTAGCTGGAGAGAGAGCAGGAAGTCTGTTTACAAAGTGCCGCCATTTTGAATTTTTCTTTATGAATTAAACAAGAAATATTTATAGAAAAGTGGTGCTGGTTTGGGAGTCTGAGGGGTTCACACTGCAAAAATGTCTGCACAAGTTTAAAATTATTAAACAAGATTTAGGTATTTCTGAAAAATTAAAGGATCTGTACCTGATTTGTTCCCATGTAGTTGAGCAAAATGTGTTTTGCCCCAGTACAGATATATTGTATAAGCAGCTCTTGAGGTCAAAATAAGTCCACTGTGTGCTGTCTGGATCGAATTAGAATGCGTTTTATTGTTCGATAATCAGGAGGTGTGTGTTGGCATGCTAGTTGTTGTTAGCATTGTCATGAGAAGAAAACTCGAGATAGTTCTGTTTTTCACGTTTTTACGACAGTACAAATCAGGTACAGAAACTTTAACCTAAACTACTCTATATCAATTTTAAACTTGAGTAGAGGTCAGTTTCTTGCAGTGCAGGAGGAGTACAGGGTGTGGTTTCGGTCAAGGGGGAGGGGTCTCATAAGGAGGTGGGCATGGCCTCTCCTGAAGTGGGCGGGGTCTCAGGATGACGGTGGGTTGGGCAGGTCAAACACGATGGGAGGGTTGGTGGGCTGGAAGCTGACGGTACAGGTAGAGGAATTTATGAATGTCGTGTATCCGTCTGTCATTAAGCCGTAACCTGGGAGAGAGAGAAAGCAAGAGCGAGAGAGAACGAGAGTAATAGCGAGAGGGAGCGAGAGAGAGGGAAAGAAAACACAACACGTGAACATTATATGGTCTGAAAAGTCATTTTTAAATATAAGTATGCAACTTTCTAGAGGTGGCACCTGCATGATTCCATGAAAACAAAGTTAAAAAACATACTTCAGAACATTCTCCATGGAAATAGATACTTTTTATGACATACTATGAAAGATTACAGCCAAAGGAACAACATTTCCATGGAAACAAGCAGGAAGGGGTCCTCCTCCAGATCAAGTAAGTGTCAGGTTTGTGGAGAGGCAAGGACACTAACAGTAGGGTGCATGCTTTTCAGTGCAATAAACAACCAAATAGAAAAATTATGCTTTTATTTGAGTCTTTTTTGTTTCTGGGTTAAACCTGCATTTGACCCGTCCTTCAGTGTCTCTAGGTTAAACCAGTCCTTAGCAGTGTGACCCATCTCCAGATCCTTACCCAGTCTTGGTCAGGACTACCTTAGCTGGAGGATTTGGGGAAACCGACCTAGACACAGGGAGAACATGCAAACTCCACACAGAAAGGTGTGGAACCTTCTTGCTGTGGGGCGAGAGTGCTTACCTTCGTGGATCCCTCCGAATGCGTGCAGTTTGGGTCGGACTCTCTTCTGCACTGTGTTCAACAGCTCCACACAGCCCACTCTCTGCAGCTCCTTTGGCACCCAGTCTCTGAAACCTACACAACACAGACTGTTAATGTTGGAAAATCCCTGATACTTACGTTTTTAAGCCTCCAGAGAATCAGTGCAGTGTTGACTTGTTGTTGCACATGAACATAGAACATTTACACAAATTGACCTACTTTATGCCATATTTTAGCGGCAAAACTTCTTAAATTCTCTATTGAAATGAATGGGATTCCCACTTAACTGGAACTGCCACCACAAAGAAAGTGCAGTTTATTGTATCATTCCTATTGTATTGTATAGTATTGTTTCTTACACTTTTGCATGCATTTCCTCCTTTTTCTCGAGTGTACTGTTGTTTGGATTGTTGTGTATTGTATTGTGCAGCTTCTTACTGAGTGGCAGTCTGTGTAGGCCTTTCATGATAACAAATTTTGAAGTGTGATATATTGCTGAAGTAAATGTAGACGATAAACAATAACATTCAAACCAAACCACAAGGCAAAATTATCCCAAAAACAGTTAATAGATTTTTCTAATTTAATGATGCAGAACTCTATAACGTCAATTAGACGCCTTAATAAAAGTGAACACTAACACAGCCAGGCTTGAGAGCACATAGGCTCTAAACCTCTTCCTCCTCTGGGTCCATAATGGCGCTTCTGCTCACGAATAGGTTTGCCAGCATTTGTTTGAATTATCCCCAAAAAAGTATTCTAAATGTACAATATTGTTAAAAAATATGAAATACAAGAAATAAATAGCAGAATGAAACACTTCAGCAGTTAGTTAGGAGCTATAATGAGTCATAGAAGTTCATAATTCAAATTTCTACAGCTCAAACCTGATCGTAGTACACAAAAATAATCAAAATTGTCTTACTAGTACAAAGAAAAAGTGCCCACAATAAATACTGACTCCCAGAAATGATTGTTCCATCAGTCATGCATTGATGCTCTTGCTTTGCTGTGCTGGGTTGGCGCGTTGGGTTGGCATGTTAGGTATGAGCTCTAATTCTGTTGTGTTGTACTGTTTTAGACAGTTGTGTATTGTTTTGTTATATTTCTTACCGAGCGGCGGTCCGTGCGTCATGAGGATGTCCACTCCGTCTGGGATCTGGTTCCACTTGTCGAGCAGAGACTGACCTCGAGGTAAGTTAAATGCCCAACCATTAAACCACGGAGTCCTGAAACACACAGAGAAACAGGAGATATGAGAGGAGACTTACAACGTGAACACAAAGAAACAGTAAGTACATAGTAGTGAAGATGTGTGGTAGGTGAAAGAGTTCTTGAGCAGCAAATGTAAACTATAGAGTGTATTGTTAATATCTCTTCCTCTTCTCTTCTTCTCTCCAAAGTCCTGGTAGTTCACAGATCACTGAGCTGTGTCCAGGAGCAGACACACAGTTAAAGTCTGATTAATGACATCTGTAACAGAGACTTAACCGGGACTAAAACAGGACTACAAGTGGGAATAAACCAGGACTAAAATTGGGCCTGAACCGGGACTAAATTAGGATGAAACTGGGATTAAACCAAGACTACAACTAGGACTAACCCAGGACATTACATTTTTGAGCAGGTAAGTCATTTCTGGTGCATTTTTTAATGTTTTTTCCTCATCTTATTCAATGTCCAGTCCCTCACTTGGCCATGTATAATTCCTTTATTAGTCTCTCCTTGTAGCAGTCCTCTGGTAGTTCAGTCCTGGCTCAATCCTGTTATAATCCTGGTTTAGTCCCGTTTTAGTCCTTGTTTAGTCCTGATTTAGTCCTGGTCTAGTCCATTATCCCCGCCCTCATTTGCTCCTGTATAATTCGGTTATGAGCCTCTCTCACGGTGCTCCTCTGGCGGCTTCGTTAGCAGACTAATTGAATATCGACGTTCTTTCGTTGAGGCTAAATGGTTTTGGTCAGAGGTTTTAACCCGCGCCATCTCCCCAGGGGTATGCTGGGTAATAAGGGGGTTGCCATGGAAACCGCTCCCAGACCCCCGACTCAGAACGTGCGCCAGAGAGGAAGTCAACAGGATTTTAATGATGTAATGTGGATTAAGAGGGATAGAGGTCTACATTCTGTCCTGGTTCTGTCCTGGTTCAGACCGGGTTCAGCCTTTCATGATTTGGTCCTTCTTAAGTCCTAGTTTAGTCTGTTTTAGTGCAGTTTAAGTCTTGCTTTAGTCCCGGTTTGGGTTTGGTCCAGGTTTGGTTCGGGTTTAGACATCGTTCAGTCCCGCTTTAGACCAGTTTTGGTCCTGTTTTGGTCCTGCTTTAGTCCTGCTTTAGTCCTGCTTTAGTCCTGCTTTAGTCCTGCTTTAGTCCTGCTTTAGTCCTGCTTTAGTCCTGCTTTAGTCCTGCTTTAGTCCTGCTTTAGTCCTGCTTTAGACCTGCTTTAGACCTGCTTTAGACCTGCTTTAGACCTGTTACAGTCCTGCTTTAGACCTGGTTCAGTCCTGCCTTAGACCTGGTTTAGTTCCTGTACAGTCCATTGTTTCAGCCTTTAGCTCCGTCTCTATATTAAAGCTGCACATCGCTGGTCTCTGGAGGTTTGTGATAAATGATAGTTCAGAGCAGGCCACCTTCAGAGGACCAGGCCAGGACTAAAGCAGAACTAAAGATTAATGTGTCTGTGGCTCGGGTCATGGTCTGGGATCTGAACCGGTTTAGAGGTGGGTCTAAGAGGTCTACAGAAGGTCTATAAAGTCCAGAGGGAGCTGATAAAGACAAACTGACTGAAAACGGGGGCAAAGGGAGAGAAGCAGGTGCAGAGGAGACGATGCAGTGAAGACAGGTGTACAACAGGTGTAGAGGAGGCACGTGTACAACAAGTGCAGAGGAAGCAAGTGTATGACAAGAGCAGGGGAGGCACGTGCAGAGGAGGCAGATGTACAACAGATGCAGAGGAGATTACAGGAAATGCAGGGTGAAAAAATCATTATGCAGTTGTATTATTTCATAAACATTAGCACATTGTAGCACAGGTGTTTGGCCTGTGTTGTGGCTTTAAAGGAAACACATGCAGTATTATTATGGCCTTTAAAATGCCTTAGAGAAACTGCTTTGCCAAAATATTGAAAATTCAAATAATGCATCTGAAGTTAGCACCAGGGTTGCAGGGATTTTCAGAAAGA